>NC_091459.1:18284643-18884643 GCF_027789765.1 Dendropsophus ebraccatus | reverse complement strand
CTATATATACAATTATTAACTCATGTATCAGTAATGAAAAACTTGGAAAGGGAATGACTGTCCCTGCCTACTTGCCACGGTCCTCTTTAGGCGGCAGCGGGCAACTGGGTGACAGTCCCTTGTCTAGGCAGGTGAAGCACAAAACGCAGACAGACAAACAAACACAATAAAGATTAGTCAACAGTCCTAGGTCACAACAGCCGGGCAAACAAAGTACAAAAACAGGCAGACAGCAAAGATAATCAAAAGGCAAAGCAGAGGGTTAAAGGATATAAGAAAATACAGTTATAGACACTAGGCACTAAGATCTTTGTCTTTCAACATGTTGAAAGCTCAAGGATGAGTACAGCAGCGATAGGCTGCTGTCTAGCAATCACCCGGGCAGCTCCCCGCGGCCGCCCCAGCTCTTACTCGCTCGCTACCAAAACGTGTAATAGCGAGCGGGGAACTGAGAGTGAGCGCTGACCTCACAGGTTGGCACTTGTTTGCTCCTCAGAATTGCCCCGTGTAATAGGGACTTGAGTCAACTTGATGACTATCCCCCTCCCAAAATGTGTTGTTTGCAAACTCCTACTCGTGCTTTAGGTAGCATATTCTCTCTGAGCTCCAATAAGCTAACAATAAGGTAACATCTGTACAAGAGAATTAATGTCTTCAACTGGAAATTAGAACATTCTAAAGAAGGTAAAAAAAAGAATTGATTACGGAGACTTAAACCTTTCCCAGACAAGATGAAAGTATACTTGTTTTTCACGAAACTGTCGGAACACCTTGCTATTTTTGCCAGCGAAATGAACAAGATATTTCCTGTCTGTATAAATGTCATGAAGATGTTACTTCTACGGGTCTGCGAACTCCTTATTATTCATGCTGCGCAAGAGCCAAATGGTCAAACATGAACCTCTTTGGAAAAACAAACAAAAAAATTGGACAAGAAATTGTTGTAAGCCTGTCATTACTTTCATCTGTATACTGTAGCTACTGCATTTTTCTTCTCCATGTTTAACGATGGCTTATCCATGTATAAATATGGCTCCTTTTTTCATTCCATGACAACAACTAGAACTGATCACCAATCAACATGTGTGTAGTAACATAGTAACATAGTTAATAAGGTTGAAAGAGAACAAGAGTCCATCAGGTTCAACCTAGGGAAACCCTACTGTATTGAACCAGGGGAAGGCAAAACCCTCTATGAGGCAGATGACAACAGCCCCACCACAAGGAGGAAATTTCTTCCTGACTCCAATGGCAATCAGAATAATCCCTGGATCAACGTATCATCAGAGATCTAATGCCCATAACTTGTAATATTATATTTTTCAAAAATAGCATCCAGGCTTCCTTTGAACTTATTTAATGAATCAGCCATGACATCATGTGGCAGAGAGTTCCACAGTCTCACTGCTCTTACAGTAAAGAATCCGCATGTGTGCTGATGATAAAATCTTTCCTCTAGACATAGAGGATGCCCCCTTGTCATGGTTACTGCCCTAGGAGTAAAAAGATCGCTACAAAGATCTCTGTACTGTCCATTCATATATTTGTACATTGTGATCAGATCGCCCCTAAGACGTCTTCTTTCTAGTGTAAATTACCCCAAGCTTGATAACCTGTCCTGGTCCTGTAACCCACCCATTCCCTTAATGACCTTTGTTGCCCTCCTCTGTCCTTCTTATATACTGGTGCCCAAAACTGTACACAGTATTTCATATGTGGTCTGACCAGTGATTTATAGAGGCAAAACTATGTTCTCATCTTTAGCATCTATACCTCTTTTGATGCACCCCATTATTTTATTAGCCTTGGCAGCTGCTGCCTGGCACTGATCACTAAAGTTGAGTTTACTGTCCACCAATACTCCCAGGTCCTTTCAGAAGCAGTTTTAGCCAGTGTTTTATTATTTAGCACATAACTGTACTTATTATTTCTACGGCCCAAATGCCTAACCTTACATTTATCCACATTAAACTTCATTTGCCATTTCTCCGCCCAAGCCTCCAGCTTTTCAAAATCCCTCTGAAATATATTATCCACCACTATGCTTATTACTTTACCCAGTTTAGTATCATCTGCAAAAATGGAGATTCTACTCTGTAGAACTTTTATTTAAAAATATAAAACATAACAACAAACCAACAATATAAATAACATAACTGTACAATATATACAAGTCCATAAGAGTCCAAAAACGTATTGACTGGTCCAGCCTCACACTCACCAAACACACCGCTGTATTATCCCCCACATGTGCAAACTAGATTTTCCAAAAAACACCACAATAATAACACTATCAAACTTAAGTAACAATAACTAACATAACTATACTCTACCCTAAACCCCTGGTCCGGTTGTGTTCCACAAAAATTTAATAAATATACAAATAAACACATAAATGAATATATACATAGATCCTTACACCAAACACCAAAACATTTTTATAATATATATATATATATATATATATATATATATATATATATATATATATATATATATTTTATTTATTTATTTTTTTGGGCCATGAACTGGTCCCGCATCCCATGCCCCCAGTACATGATAACAGACTTCCATGAACCAGCCAAGGATTTTCTGTTTATACCAAAGTCCCCAGAACCCCCCTCTCGCCCTATAACCCACCACTCAACCTAACACTAAACCCCAACCCCAGGTGGAGACCCAACACAAAAATATGCAAACTAAATATACAAATATACACACTAATAATATACACAAACATAAACAGCAAACCATAGTGGGGGTTTTCAGCCCCACACACACAACCCGAAAGCCCAAGTTCAGCGCCTGCAAACCCTATAATCCAATACAACAGCAAAAAACAAAAAAACTAATGTGCCAACATCAGCCCACCACCAGAAGAGGAGACGCAGGCTAAGGCACCTTAAAGGCAGAGCCCCTCCAAAGACAAGAGGCCCTACCAGCCCCCAGCCTCTTGTACTCCAAAGAACACACCTTCACCAGGTCACCGAGTGTGCCCCTAACAACCTCATCCACAGGAAGGATTTTACGCTGCATGGATACTAAACACCGTGCACTCCACGTGTGGTACCTGACCACTATGGAATAAAGTTCTCCCGTCCCAGCCACCAAGGTTTCTAGCTGCTCCACAGGTCCATTCCGCATAGGAGAGATGGGCCAACCTGGGCCACCTGATGGAAGCACCCACCCTGTTGTAAACCTCTGTATTAAAGGGACAATGAAGCAGAAAATGCTTCATGCTTTCAAGCATGCCTCCACACTCCTCCCGGGGACATCCCCGATCCTCAGAGCTCCTGCATTCAGATTGTCCCTCACATACAGTTTCCCATGGAAGCAGCGCCAAGCCAAGTCCCAAAACTTCAAGGGAATCCTGATGGAATTCAATAGGCTCAAACCAACCTCCAGATCCCGACTTGGGCAATCCTTGAGCGCCAGCGGTTTTTGGAAATGATACGACAGGACCCTATTGTCAAGGAATTTCCTCGACAGAGTCCTAATCTCCCACATCCCCAAACCCCACCAACGAATGACCTTCAGAACCAGGGTAGCATAAGCCGGAAGATGCCCATGTGGTGTGCAGAGATCCTTCACTTGCTCTCCTGTCTCCCATTCCTGGCCGAAACCATCCCCTACAGGAGAATACCTGCTCTGTAGCCCCTCTACAAGGTCATTAATAAAAATATTAAATAAAAATCATTATGGGCATCACTGGGCTCTTGTACGCTGCATCACTAGGATCCTGTACCCGCGTGGTGTTTTCTTCTCAAGGTTTACGGGTACATCACAACCCGGGTTGAATATCACAAGCCTGCTCAGCCAATCAGTCGCTGCAGTGATGTCCCACCCCAGTCACTAACTGGCTTAGCGGGGCATTCATCAACCAAGTTGTGACGTAGCCAGAGCGGTGATAAGAAGACAGACGGCTAGGGTGCAGGAGCACGATCTAACGCAGTGTGGGCACTAGGACAAGGGAACATAACCTCTTTTTCATGTTCTCCCACCCCCAGGGTGAATTTATTTATTTTTTTGCCCCACGACGGTCTTCACACATTTGACGAGACTTTACATAAATTCCTGATAAATTGGATGGACAGTAGAAAGATCTAGAATAGGAGGTAAACTATGTCACCTCTCCAAGCAGGAAGCAAGTTACTCCCTGAAGGGTTCTATTTATCGGAGGTAATCTTATTCATTAATTTAACTTACATTTTATACAATAATTAATTTTACAATGCAATATAAAAAAATATGGTGCATGGCCAAGACTTATCATTTCAATTTAAAAAAAACAGCAATAGTCAAAACTTTTGTGTACACTGAACAGATACTTTAGATGATAAGTATAAAAACGGCACACTAAACAGAAAAGACGTTCCGCTATAAGCGATGCATTTTATGTACTTTTCATTATCTAAACTAGTCCATAAGTATACAGTGTTGCTACGTATTTTCTAGTCTCTATATTTAGGGCGACGATATCTGTCATTTTAAGCAGTGATACCGACTTGTTTCTGACTTTGCCTATAATGACTATTAAATTAAGCTTGATCACCAATGTGGTTTTACATCACAGACATCTCTGCCCCATTACATATAGAATTAAGAGTAGTGAGCGGGAAAAGCTAAACCTGCTTTTTAGTCTTATTAGATGGTAACATAACAGAAATGATTGTCCTCATTAATGTGTTAAGACAGGAAATCAATATAGCAGCATCTTACTGCAGCCTCCGGCGAATAAAATGATTGCATAGCTGAAGAGATTAGGGAAATCTGATTATATGTTCTTCCCTCGACAAAGTCTCCTGCATCTTTATTTTGATATGGATTCCTACTTTACCAGTCTGAAGAACCATTTAATGTTAACATTCTAAGCCGTTATATCAGTTTTCATGTATTTTATGTTGAAGGAAAATGGATGCAGTGCTCTCAGGTCAATTTTTTTCTATTCTCTAAGAAAAATCTATATGTCATCTACATGGAATACAAGGAATATACATCTATTCCATGAGTGGTAATGTTTTTCAAGGTTGGCTATAAAGGGTTTCGTGTTCCTTTCAGCTACTTAGCTTCTAGTTAATAGTATTGAACAAAGAAAGCATTCATAGATACAATGGATTAGTATGATTAGGTAAAAGTTACAATTATTGTTCGTGACAGATGTACATGAATACAACCACAGAAATAAGATCATAAGAATGCATAGTATATAACAATCCTTTGCAATAGCTACTGTATGTAGGTGCTTGTTTGCAGTGGGGATAGGCAGCTTCTGAAAAACCATTTAAAAGGCACAATAGAGGAAAATTCCAGAAATGATTCATATTATGGTCATGTTATTTTGACTAGGGATGAGCAAAGCGAATTGGGCGTTTACTTTGCCTTGCTGCAATTCACGAATTCGCCAGATTCACAATAGCGAACGCACATTTTAGCTTACAGTACTGTGTTTTGGCGGGAGCAGGGGGGTTATCCCTTGCACCCGTTTAATCAGTTGCAAACCCCAATGTGATGTCAGCAACCCCCCATGACCCTCTATATAAGGTGACTGGCTTCCTGGAGGCGGCCAGTCGGCTGTGTATAGTGGAGAGGAGGTTACAGCACGAAGTTAGAAGAGGGAGAGAAATACAGAGAGATAGGGACAGAGAGGAGGGTGGATTGTGGGTGGTTTTCTGTGGAAGCAATGAAGCCATTACCCAGTATACGAAGTAACTGGGTGCTGGGTGTGCATTATAGGAAGTCACTGGGTGCTGGGTGTGCATTATAGGAAGTCACTGGGTGCTGGGTGTGCATTATAGGAAGTCACTGGGTGCTGGGTGTGCATTATAGGAAGTCACTGGGTGCTGGGTGTGCATTATAGGAAGTCACTGGGTGCTGGGTGTGCATTATAGGAAGTTACTGGGTGCTGGGCGTGCATTATAGGAAGTCACTGGGTGCTAGGTGTGCATTATAGGAAGTCACTGGGTGCTGGGTGTGCATTATAGGAAGTCACTGGGTGCTGGGAGTGCATTATAGGAAGTCACTGGGTGCTGCGTGTGTAATATACCAAGTCACTGGGTGCTGGGTGTGCATTATACCAAGTCACTGGGTGCTGGGTGTGTAATATACCAAGTCAATGGGTGCTGGGTGTGCATTATAGGAAGTCACTGGGTGCTGGGTGTGTATTATAGGAAGTCACTGGGTGCTGGGTGTACATTATAGGAAGTCACTGGGTGCTGGGTGTGCATTATAGGGAGTAACAGTGAACACAGTGTCCATCGTAGTAACCCACTGGGTGCTCATTTACCAATGTCAACTGCTGTGCTGGTAGAAAATTGATATTACGCCGCTGATCAACCAACGTCCACTACTGTCCATGGCGGAAATTGAATAAATGATTGGCTGATTGACATTTTTTTTTTAAATTGACATTTTACAATTTTGACACTGTCACAGCAGCAGCTGGTGAATAAATTTCTACTCTGTAATAGTCCTACTATTGTAGCTACTATAGTTTACCTGCTTTTCATTAAATTTGTTTGCAGGAATATTTGCAAATGCCACAATGTGAATCGTCGAATGATTTGTTCATCCCTAATTCTTACCATCTCATAGCTGGTGAGACAGAAAACTGAAGCTATCAATAGTAGTGATGAGCGAATACTGAAATTATCGAATATTCGATATTCGTACGAATATCTCCCTGATATTTGACTATTCGATCGAATATTTGATCCCATTAAAGTCTATGGGAACAAGTATTCGGTTATTGAAAAACATCTATTCGACCACTTGGAGGTTCACCAAGTCCACAATGACTCCTCAGGGAAAGGGGATTTGAACGCTTATCGAATATTTATCGAATATTCGGCGTACTATTCGATAATATTCTATATCGAATACCTATTCGATTGAACAGTATTCGCTCATCACTAATGAATAGTTCTAGGTAGTAAAATTAGCATTATGATCATAATGTTTCATATATAACTAGATAGATAATTTGCCACCACAGATAACCTGGTTGAGCCTTGTTAAGTCAGGTTTCAGCCCTCCCCACATGATGGTCGAGCCTTGTGAGAGTCTCAGTAAATGAGTGCATATCTACAAGATCACCACTTTACCACTGCAGTACCAACTGGATGATCTTTATTTCTGAAGAACTGGGATGCGGGCGCATCAGTGTGCCGGAGCAACACACTCCATTGGGTGTACTGAGATGTTCTGTGGGGCCGCAATTCACTTAATAGCGGCCGCACAAAACTGACATGTCAGTTTTTCGTGCGGCCGGTTAGAATCCTGGCCGGAGCGTATACTATGTGCATACGCTCCGGCCGGGATTCCATTCATTTCAATACAGTATATGTTTTGTATTAATCACGGCTGTTGTTGCAAATTGCAACAACGATCGCGATTTATACAAAACATACATTGTGTGAACATCACCTTAAACTGTAACAGTATCAGGGGCAACCAATTCTAAAAACACTGCACTGCAATTCAATCTCCTACCAGTAATGGTTTACTAACTGGCCAAATTTGAGGAGAGGGGGGAGGGGCAAAAGGCTCCAGCAAGCAACATATCATATAGGCTCTCCAACCAACAGTCTGTAATTTTTTTTTTGTAATAGTTATTTCTCCATAGTGACCACCTAACATGATCCACATCAATCCTTTAGTTCATCTTCTGGCGCCTCCACAGTTTTAAAGGGGTGCCTAACCAAGCATTTTTCAAACTGGGTACCGTATACACTTTGAATGGAGTCCCCAGCGAGTCTGCAGGATTACAGAAGAAATCCTGACATTATCTCTTTAAAAACCCGACTATATTTTTCCTTTACATCTACTTTTTTAGAAAGTCTTTAAGGAACCTAGCTGTTACTCTTAAACATAGCCCCTGCTATATAACACCTGGAGCAAGGGGTCTCTACATATGGTTTTATTCCCTAGCTTCAAAAATTGATGTGGAATTATTAGTGTTCTTTGTTAAAAGATCAGCAGCCACTATTCACCAGGTCTGCACTATATCATTGCTTTCATTGTATTGATTGGTGTACTGTATGTATGAGCAATTAGCTGGCAACTCACCCATTTTGCTGACATGATCTCAAGATCTGCTCATTGTGAACAGACTCCTTCGCTAGCTGTTCTGCTACTTTTACCTACAGTACATTGAATTTATTGTCATGTTTTCTATTCTGTACAATTACTATATTTCAACGGAGGTGTTAAAAAAAAAATTGCCAATCTACATCAAGGATCATTTAGTAGGTCAATATTTTCCTTCCGGACTACAGAGGCTTGCCCCACCCCCATTAACCCCACCTACTCTTTTTTGTGCCAATAAAGCTTGACATACATGACTTTCGTCTGCCAGTTTTTTGTTGTAAAGTGTAATTCTCTGTCATTTGCCAAAAAAAAAAAAAAAAGTTAAATCCAGGTTATCCTGCAAGTGGAAAATCTTTAAGATTACTGTAGTAGAGTGTGGAAAGATCACCTGTGGACTGACAATACCTTTCGCAGGCAAGTTGTTTAGTTTACATTAGGTTTGATAGTCCTTGCTCCTGTATGCACTATAGGGGGATTTATCAACTAAAAAAGGTGTATTTTTTGTCATAAAATGGGCAGATGCGAATAAATGTATTCGCAAACGCCTATTTTGCAAATAAATGTTCATTTTACGCTCGTTGCACAAGGGGGGCGGAACGGGGGCGCAGACTTTGGGTCAATTGAATTTATAATTTTTTACTCTAAAAAATGATAAGGAAACCTACGCCAGCTCTGAGCTGGTGTAGGTTTCCCTTCGTGTGCACACTGTTGTGCATGGGATTTATGTAGAGGCAATGCATCTCTACATAAATCTGCAAACCGCCGGAACTCCAGGGACATTTTTAGGCCCGGCACAAAAAATGCCAGTCTTAATAAATGTCCTATATATGCATCACCTTTCCATTAATTTTCAAGGAGTTCGACACAGACCTCCTGGCCTGGCGAGTTTGAGAGGCAATACAAAAAAAGCACAGTACCTCTGAGTGGTCTTACATATTGAATGTTTGCCAGCCAGAGAAAAGCAGCTGTATGCATTACCACTAGAGATGAGCAAACCGGGTTCGGGTTCGAGTCCATCTGAACCTGATCGTTCGGCATTTGATTAGCTGGGGCTGCTGAAGTTGGATAAAGCTCTAAGGTTGTCTGGAAAACATGGATACAGCCAATGACTATATCCATGTTTTCCACATAGCCTTAGGGCTTTATCCAACTTCAGCAGCCACCGCTAATCAAATGCCGAAAGTTCGGGTTCGGATGGACTCTTGCTAGGTTACATCAGCAAAGTGGAGCCATGAGGTATAAAAAGTACCCAGAGGTAAAAAGAACAGCTCATTGACACCCTGCATTTACTATTTACCACTGTGAATTGAATAATATCACTGGAGGTGGATGGAAAACTGACTTTAATCCCTGCAATAAGCACCATGAACCCCTAGTTACACCATTTCTTTTCTACAAAACTCCTAGGCTGCATTCACACGTCCCGTAAAATTGTCCGTGGTCACGGATCTGTGACGATGGACAATTTAAGGAGCCATTCAAGTGAATGCAGCCATTCACACAATCCGTGCTGTGACCCCACCATGAAAAAATAGGACATGTCCTAGTAAAGATGGCGGCATGGATCTCCCCACCTTCCCGCCGTCTGGCAGCAGAGATGACAGGAGCGCATGATGTGTGCTCTGGTGTCAGCTGGCCACATGTTCACAAGAAGTGACATGGACAACAGTGCCTTCTTCTCCCAGCACCAGCAAGAACCAGCATAGTCCTTGCCACTTCCGGTGAGCATGTGTAAGCCAGCCAGCACCGGGTGAGTAATTGAGTAGTTGTCAGATCTCTTGTGGGGCGGCAGGGGGCTGAACTTCTAGGTGATCCGTGCCATGATCCTCGTTCGCCCATTGTGGCACGAGTCACGGCACGGATTGCGTGAATGAGGCCCTACTGTTTTTCAATAATCTGTATATGATGTCTGAGTCTATATGGATGCGATTGTGATCTTTTATAAACATCTGTGGGCTCCTGTCTCCTTTCCTGGGCTATGTCCTCTTTTGTGAGGGACTTTGTATTGGTCTGGATAAAGTGTAAGCAGTTCCAAGCCTTTGAGCTTCAAGACGCTTTTAAAGGGGTTGTCCAGTGAAAATCTTTTTCTTTCAAATCAACTGATGTCAGAAAGTTATATAGATTTGTAATTTACTTCTATTAAAAAAATCTCAAATCTTTCCATATTTATCAGCTACTATATGTTCTGCAGGAAATGTGGTTTTACAGTGCTCTCTGCTGACATCTCTGGCCGAGACAGGAACTGTCCAGAACAGGAGAGGTTTTCTATGGGGATTTATAGAAAACCGAGACAGAGTTCCTGTCTCGGGCAGAGGTGGCAGCAGAGAGCACTGTGTCAGACTGAAAATAAAATAAAATTTCCTGCAGGACATATAATGGCAAATAAGTATGGGAAGGCTTGAAATTTTTTTAATAGAAGTAAATTAAAAATCTATATAACTTTGTAAAATCAGTTGATTTGAAAGAAAAAGATTTTTACTGGACAACCCTTTTAAGGTTTCTTGGCTCTGCAAATTGTCTAGGTTACTGACCACCTTGATTCTATAAAAAAAGAGCGGTTGGTGTATATATAGCTGAAATGTATATGTAAAGAGATACATATATACTGTATATACCCATCAGAGCACAATGGTGGTCTGTAACCTAGACAACAACCTGTTAACTATGGGAGAAAAAATGCGGGAATATCAAAACGAGGAGGCGAGTTCGCTGATTGTATTTGCAAAAAAATGTACCTTGACGAGTCCTACACGTATAACTATATTAGTTGAGATGAGAATACCCCTTTAAATACCTTATATCTCCAGAAACGTAAGAATGTGAAAGGAAAGGCGTAGATTTCCAAGGATAGGGTTCATAACGTGGTTTAGTGGTGTAGCTAAAGGATATGATTATTTTTTTTCACACTACTTTGATGTTTGCAGCTAGGAAAGGTGAATAAAGAGAACCCATCTAGCATTGATCTATATTCTATAACAAGAAATGCTCCAGAGTAAACATATTTACTTGATACAATTCAGAAGGCTTTGTCAAGTTACTTTCAATCTACGAGAGGTATTGTAGCAATGCTTATTTCATACGGCACTCGTCATTCACAAGTGTGCTTTGAAAAAAGTTCAAACTGCATTAAAGTCATACATTCAATAAATTTGTAAAGAAACGTTTCGAGCAACAATGGGTTGAGATCATTAGAAACGTCAACAGTAAACAGCTTTTCCTTTGGACCAACTGTATATAGATTCTTTTTAACAGAATAGGCAAACAGATATTGATTTGCTAAAATTTTGATTGTGTCTATTATATTGGAAAACAACAGAAATGAAGAACAGTAGTACTGTATCTGCTGTAAAAAAAAAAAAAAAAAGGCAAAGACTGGGGTGGACGGAAAATCATCCCTGACACTCACATTCCTGCAGCCCACATACCATATCTTTCCCCGCACATGATGGATAGCCGTGTACAATGCACACTGTGGCCTCAGGTTGTGGAGCCAAGTTGTATTCCCATAGTATAGCATAGTATAATGGAGTTATAATATGTAGTATAGCCCCCCTGTGTAGCCCCTACATAGTATATGCCCCTGTGTAGCTCCCTGTGTTTCCCCCACATAGTATCTCCCACTGTGTAGCCCCCACATAGTAGCTCCCACTGTTTATCCCCCACATATCATAGGTGCCCTGTTCAGCCTCCATAAAGTATAGTCTTCTTTGTAGCCCCAACATAGTATAGGTCTCTGTGTATCTCCCATATAGTATAGTCCCCTTTGTAGCCCCAACATAGTATAGGTCTCTGTGTAGCTCCCATATAGTATAGCGCACTTTGTAGGACCCACATAGTATAGCCCCCTACATAGTCAAATGCCGAAAGTTCGGGTTCGGATGGACTTAAGCATGCTCGAGGTTCGCTCATCTCTATTTATAGGTTTAAATTTACTATTCTACGATGTATACATAATATTTATCCTTGTAGTAGATTTTTGTCAAGCAGAGTGTTATAGGAAAACCAACACATATTCACATACAGTATTTAACATGATACTGTCACCCTCATGCCGTTTGCGTCATTTTATCGGTAGACAGTGTCACCTGGGTGGGGCTTAATGACAGTGTGGCCTCCCCTTCCTGGGCCCAACTGCCATGAAGCTCCGCCCAGGTGACACTGTCTACCTATGAAAGTAAGCAATTTTAGAGCACAAAGAAGACACAGACACGTTTTATACAGGTATTTATCGAATGTGCTTTCCTGCAGGAGGGACTGGGTCTCTTCACAAAAAAATGTGAGGAAGGAACATAATGTTAAAAATATTCAAGCAGCCTCTCAAAACAATGGTAAGAAAGTTTAAAAATTAGTTGTAAATGTCTCTAAAATGGGCAATGACACAACAACTCAAGCTGCTTTTAAAATGGCTTTTTTTTTTTTAAGACAACAAAATAAAGCTAATGGAGTTGTCATCACAAAGTCCTGACCTCAATCCTATAGAAGATTTATAGACATAACTGGAAAAACATGTGGCCTACAAACCTGACTCCACCAGTTACACCAGCAATTTATTCTGAGAATATTGTGGAAGGCTACCCTAGACTTTCACAATATTAGGCTATGTTCACACAGCCGTGATTAATACGGTACTTACGTAATGCTGAACCTGAGGGAATTTCGGTTAGAGTGTGAACACATGGGGGGAGATATATCAAACAGGGTGTAAAGTGAAACTGGCTCAGTTGCCCCTAGCAACCAATCAGATTCGACTTTTCATTTTCTAAAAAATCTCTGAGGAATGTAAAGTGGAATCTGAAAAAAACTATTCTCCAGAGGTTTTCTATGGGGATTTGCTACTGCTCTGGACAGTTACTGTCAAGGACAACATTCTAAACCTACATTTTATGTCAACATTCTAAACCTAAAATATGCACAAGCCAAAAAGACAGAAATGGCTGCACATCGCACCCATGGCTCACACGAAAGCTTATTCAGCTACATTTAAAACCAACATCAGAAGTTAGTATATAATTTGGCCAAACCATATTGCCTCATGTACCACGTGCAGGTCTTCTGATACTAAACCTAAACTGTAAGTCAACATTTTATGACAGCATTCTATGTCAGAATGTTGAACTAGACTTTAGCTTTAGAATGTTGACATAGAATGTCGGTTAAGAATGTTATGTCAACATTCTATGACAGAATGTCGGCATATTATGTTGTTATGGAAACTTGAGACAATATTCAAAACGTACATTCTATGTCAACATTCGAAGCCAACATTTTATGTCAACATTTCATTGCAAAATTCGATGTCAGAATGTAGGCTTAAGACGTTGGCATAAAATGTTGGCATTGAATGCTGGCTTAAAATGTTGACATAACATTCTAAGCCTAAATTCTATGTCAAGATTCGAATCAACATCCTGAGCCAACATTCTAGTCTTATGTGGGCTGGTGGGGTAGTTTGTGTGCTAGGGCTGATTTTTTATTTTTTTTTTGTTCCAGTCCGGCCCTGCAGAGAAGCAAAATGAAGACCGGTGCTGTATAAGTGTTTATTTGTATAGTGCACACAGATTCCGCAGCGCTTCACCTATCTGTATGTTTTTGGGTGTGGGAGAAAACCATAGTACCCAGAGGAAACCCACGTAAACACGAAGAGAACATACAAAGTCTTTGCAGATGTTGCACTTGGTGGGATTTGAACCCAGGACCCCACCGCTGCAAGGCTACAATGCTAACCACTGAGCCAGCCTGCTGCTCACCATGCTGCTGTGTCCATTATAACCAATAGAGGGTAAAAAGGGGATGAGTGAGCAGAAAGAGGAGACAAGCAGCTGTGTAGTTTGGAGACTGTCTGGGACCATAAAACCCTGGATTCACAGGCAGGGCCGGTTTTAGACAAAATGTGGCCCTGGGCAAAGTTGAAGGTGGGGCCCCAAATGCTAAAACATTGTAGCAGCAATTTAAGGTCCCGATACTTTTTTGTCAGCGGTTGGCGCGCTGCTCGAGGTGGGGTGATCTTCTGTGACCTTAAATAAGACCCCTCTGTGCCCTATATAGTAGATAGGTCCCTCTGTGCCTCCATAGTACATATAGTCGGTATCCCTCTGTAGGTAATTCTTCTGGTAGTTACCTCCACCACCCAGTATGTAGTATCCACCAATATAGGAGGCATCTCACTGTAGGTTATACACCTGTTAGCTAGCCCCCTGATAGTTGCCCCCTCAGCAGATAGCAGCTCCCCTGATAGTTACCCCCCCCCCCAGCACATAGCATCTCCCCTGTTCCCCCCCCCCAGCACATAGCATCTCCACTGATAGTTGCCCCCTCAGCAGATAGCATCTCCACTGATAGTTGCCCCCTCAGCAGATAGCATCTCCACTGATAGTTAAATGCCCCCCCGCCCCCAGCACATATCATCTCCTAGGGCTGGGGTGATGTGGGCAAAAAATAAAATCTCGTTTTTTCTTTTCTCGATTTTTTTTATTTATTTTTTGATGGGTGTAGTAGTATAGGCATAGTGGATAAGGGGTGTAGCAATAGTAGAAGCATATAAGATGAGGGGTGTAGTAGTAGATAAGGGGAGTAGCAGTTTTGAGAGTAGTAGTAGTATCAGGAGTGGAGGTAATAATAGCAATGGTAGTAGAGCAGTATTGGGGGTAGTAGTAGAGCAGTATTGGGGGTAGTAGTAGAGCAGTATTGGGGGTAGTAGTAGAGCAGTATTAGGGGTAGTAGTAGAGTAGTATTGGGAGTAGTAGTAGTAGAGCAGTATTGGGGGTAGTAGTAGAGCAGTATTGGGGTAGTAGTAGAGCAGTATTAGGAGTAGTATTGGGGGTAGTAGTAGGGCAGTATGGGGGTAGTAGTATAGCAGTATTGGGGGTAGTAGTAGAGCAGTATTAGGAGTAGTATTGGGGGTAGTAGTAGGGCAGTATGGGGGTAGTAGTAGAGCAGTATTGGGGGTAGTAGTAGAGCAGTATTAGGAGTAGTAGTAGGGCAGTATTGGGAGTAGTAGTAGAGCAGTATTAGGAGTAGTATTGATGGTGGTAGTAGTAGGGCACTATTGGGGGTAATAGTAGAGCAGTATTAGGAGTAGTATTGGGGGTAGTAGTAGGGCAGTATTAGGAGTAGTATTGGGGGTAGTAGTAGGGCAGTATTAGGAGTAGTATTGGGGTAGTAGTAGGGCACTATTGGGGGTAATAGTAGGGCAGTATTAGGAGTAGTATTGGGGGTAATAGTAGAGCAGTATTAGGAGTAGTATTGGGGGTAGTAGTAGAGCAGAGGAGAGATATGGGGGTACTTTATCATACAGGATACTGTGTGATTCAGCACCCACCTCCATCATGTACTGCTCAGGGCCTGGTGCCCGTAGATACAGAGGGAGGAGGACCCTGAACAGTATATGGTGGAAGGGGGGACTGCATCATACAAGATCCCCTGCCCCCTTCCTGTATACTGTTCGCTAGGCTAGTATATGGGGAGGGGGTTACTGTTTTATAAAGACACCCGAGGCTCCGCCCACCCGCGGCCGTAAGCACCGCCCCCTGGCCACAAGTCCCGCCCCCAGTCTCCGTGACCCTCTAACACCCCCCCCTCTATTTCTTTACCTGGGCTTGCCGTTCCTCCTCTTCTGTAGGGCACAGGCAGCTCTGCAGGAGGGGCGCTCCGTCCTCACAGCTCAGCTCCTTCGTTCATTAGTGGAGCAGGGGAGCTGCTTGTGCTGCTCTGCTTCCTGCTCCACTAATGAAGGAAGGAGCTAGGGGGCCCCTGGGGGATGGGGGCCCTGGGCAAGTGCCTACTTTGCCCCCCCCTAACGCCGGCCCTGTTCACAGGTCAGAAAGGTCAGGGGTGGTCTGGGAGCTTGTTGAGAAAAGATTGCAGGATGTTGTGCTGTGCAGGGCTGCCTTTTCTCCTCTCAGTTCTAACTTATCCCCCTCGGCCCCTCCCCTCTCCATAGAGTATTATGGACACAGAAATCCTACTTCTTCTGAAGTGAAGAGGGAGGTAAGAAAACAGCTTTTTGAGTACAGAAAGACACTCTTTTGCTTAATAAAATCTATTAGAGAGATTCTTAAAATCGCTTGAGCTATTGATACTTATTAATTTCTGAAAAGTGACATTTAAATGACAGTCACGTGTAAAAACAGGAGAACTTCCTTATACTCTGCACCCTAGGCTAGCCAGCACCCAACCATTCATTCTGAACGAATGGTGAAAAATGTGAGAATAATGAATTAGTTAAATTCCATTCTTCTCGGCAGAAGACAAATAATGTTCAAGTCAGGCAACCAGAACCTAAATATTATCTACATTAGGCAGTAATAATTCAGGCATTTGTTAGTATTCCGATTGAATATGTATTTATGTAATACTGCAGAGTGGTTTTCCTACTGAATATTGAAGAAACTGAGTTTAATAAATATGACATCAGGTAGAAACGATTCTCATCAGCTTATAAAAAGTGATAATATTAAAAGGGAAGCTGTGGCTGGTTTTATATATAAACCTAAGAAGAGGGAATATATGGAAGAAGATCCTTGGAATGTAAATGTGTGAAAAATATAAAATTATGACAATTCTGGCAAAGCATTTGTCAGTTTGTTTTACTCCATGGATTTCACACTGCATGATCTACATTGGCTTGTGGCTCTGAATGTGCAATGTAAAATACATTATAGTACAATTGGAATTACTGCTTAAATGGCAAAGTCCTTCAAGATATTAATCAGTTGTCACAGTTTATATTTATAAAATTAAATAGACGCATTTTGGCTATGTTCACACTACGTAAAAGTACGGCTGTTGTTGCCATCAGCAACAACGGCCGTACTTTGTGGGGGGGTGAGCATAGCCTTATCTTCTGTGGGATCCCGGCCTGGAGCGTATACACATAGTATACGCTCCGGCTGGGATGCCGTGCGGCCCCGCAAATAACTGACATGTCTGTAGGAGGTTCTCATGCGGGCGCGCGCTGATGTGCCCGCATCAGAACCCTGCGGCCAAAAGATCATCCAGCCGGTACTTAAGTACCGGCCGGGATGATCTGTGCAGAGACCAGCCGTTCCGTGACCCGGCTGGGTCACGGAACGGCCAATCTCTTCACGTAGTGTGAACATAGCCTTAGAAAGGAAGAAAACATAGGGGAACATTTTTTAAAAGCCCGCTCGTGGCGTTCGCCAGAGAGAAGGCACAGATTCGCCCCTTCTACCTGGCGTATGCCTGCTGTATCCCCTGCTCACCCGATGGGTGGGCAGGGGGGGGGCGTGGAAAGGCTGGGAGGAGGTGTGGCCTCCTCCCGTGCCCCATTTATTATGATTTACACCTGTGGGCAGGTGTAGATTTGGCCTCTTATTAAATCTGGCTGTTGAAAAGGGGGTGGAGGCTAATTAAAGAGCGGTGTACGAGTACGCCGGTCTTCATAAATCCTCCCTATAATGTATATGGTGTGCCAAATTTACTCCATAGCTTTCCCCTTGTGCTAGACCCAGATACTGTAATACAGTACCCAGATAACAAATAGGTTCTGTGGTCCAAGTGCAGAAATTCTTGGGGCTAGTTCACACAGGTAAAACCTGCAGATAAGTCTGGGGACTTTCTATCCAGAAGCACCACCACGCCAAGGAGTGCCGACTGACTGTTTGTAATTGACCACTATTATAGTGAGACTACATTGGAGCACCTGGCTACATTTTTTCCTTTCTGTTTTTTAAAATAAAACAATTACGTCCATCATTTTGAGTTCAAAATGATGCCCGTCATTTCGCGGTTTGGCCGCCCGTCAGTGCAATTCTAGTTTAGGTGGACTGATTGCCCTTTGGGTGTGTCCTTAACTGCAAAGTACATGAAAGTTAATAGTAATAATGGTAAAAAAGGATGAAAATGATGAAAAAAGAAAAACTGTGTGAACAACTAAAAAAATAATGTCCCCTGTTTGCAAAAGACGTCTGAAAAATAACTGACATGCTCATTAGTTTGACGTCCAGAAAATGTTTGTGTTGGACGCCCGTCATTCCATTAACTTCGCATTGCAGTCAGTTAAATCGTGGCAAAAAAACGGACGCTTTTTCTTTTATTTTTTTTAAACGTAGTATGAACATAGCCCTACAACGTTTAACACCTGCTGTATAACTATATTGCTACTCTATGTAGACTGTTTTTTTTGTATATTTTTATCTAATACATTTTATAGACATTACACACATACTTTAATATGCACAAATACATAATTTAAATTTTTTTTTTTTTTTAGTAATGTCAGATTGTACCTCAGCCTCCCCTGACATGGTGCTATCACACAGTGGTTTCAAATGCCCTTTTGAGTCAGTAGAATGTCAAAGACATAAATGATCCTTTTAATCTAAGAAAGTCACATAATAAGGACAATAGGACAATGTCTTAGCTAACGAAGGATATTAACAAATGAAGGAGATATGATGTATTGTGAGGGAGGCATATTTAAGCAAGGATGGGGAACACTATCTCTAGCTTGATTTAACATTCCTATTTCAGAGGTTAGACCGCATTCTGAACTTTTTCTTAATAAATATCAGTCAGGTGAGGTTTCAATTGAGGTGAAGGTGAGGGTTCATCTCGTGCAGTAAATGTTAGTCATCATGATTCATATTCCTATGTTTCCGGGACATTAGGTATTCATTTACCCCCTGGGATAATATAAAAGATATGTAAAGTGAAATATGTTAATGTATGTGGGTGATACAGCCTGAAGCAATAGAAAATATGTTAAGTGATAGAAATCACACACGTGGAAGCTGAAAAGATCAGAAGCATGTAGATACATTTTTAGTTTTTGGCAAAAAGTAGAGATGGCGATATAAATATATATTTAGTACAGGTGAAACTTTATAAAATAAATATTGTTTTCTTACAAGTACGAGATTAGGCAACAGTTCACTTGACGTTGACTTACATCTTAGGGGATGTTCACATCATGTTTCTGTTGTACACTGCTTGTATATGTCAGGATACTGTCAAAAAGGTATTCTCATGTATACAGTGACGTGCCTGCAGTATAGCCGTAGTGTTTAATAAACCAGATTTTAAGGGGTCTATTACATTAGGCAATTATTTGCCAAATTAAGCAGATATTGCTCAAGTAATATGGTCAGAGATCAGACGGTGAGCAAGCAAATTCTGTCCCGAAAGCTAATTGCTCACTTTAAGGCTATGTTTACACAACATTTTTTTTTTTTTTTTTTGGGGGGGGGGGGGGGGGGGTATATAACTATCTATAAACCAGTTGATTTGAAAGAAAAAGTTTTTCGCTGGATAATGCCTTTAACTCATCTGGTCTGTTTTACACTAGTATATGCTTTATTTTTAGGATGCAAATACTGAGTAAACTGCAATTTTGCATCCCAAAAGTAAAGTCTACAACAAAGGGGAAAAAAGGATATAAAGTCACAAACAACCCTTGTTCTATTGAGTTCGATGGGCATGCCATACTAAATGCCTATATATATATATATATATATATATATATATATATATGTATATATATATATATATATATATATATATATATTTATTTTTATTTTTTTTTTTTAAATGGGATTCTGGCATTGTTCTCATAGCACACTTTAGATCTGTAGGATGCAGCTGGAAGCCGTATCAGAACAACCATGCTGATTGGTTCCCTTTAAAGGGAACCTGTCACCCCCCGTGCCGGGGTGACAGGCTCCCGACCCCCCGTTAGAGCCCCATATACTTACCTAATCCCGCCGGGTCCCGCTTCTGGAGGTGGTCGGGTGACGGAGATCTCAGCCGCTGCAGCCCGGCGCGCGCGCTGAGAGATGAGTCCAACACCCATAGAGAATGACGGGAGAGTCCAGCGCTCCGTCATTCTCTATGAGCGTTGGACTCATCTCTCAGCGTGCGCGCCGGGCTGCAGCGGCTGAGATCTCCGTCACCCGACCACCTCCAGAAGCGGGACCCGGCGGGATTAGGTAAGTATATGGGGCTCTAACGGGGGGTCGGGAGCCTGTCACCCCGGCACGGGGGGTGACAGGTTCCCTTTAAATATACAGTCATAGGCCTAGATATATCAAAGGGTGTAAGGGTTTACTGCTGTAAACTGCCCACAGCAACTGCCCACAGCAACCAATCACATCTCCAATCTCACAGGCATTATAAAAATAATAATTATAATAATAATATAAAAAAAAACTAAAAAAAAAAAAAAAAAAAAACACAGCTAAAGACAGACACCCCTGTTTCATATCAGGAGTTCTCAGCACCATTCTTAAAGTGACACTGTCACCCCCTTTTTGCATTTTGACTGCTCTCCACAGGTGTAAAGGGTAACTGTTACAGCTTTCATTACTTATTTTATATTATACCTCATGGTGCTTGTTCTGGTAAAAAGTAGTTTTTATCACCTGTGGATTGGTATGGATGGTATGGAAGGGCCAGCCTAATGCTCTAGGCCCCACCTCACTAGATTGTCCCACACCAATGGCCACTGAGGGGTGATGACGTCATGGATGCTGTGATGACGTCATGGATGGGGCGGGGCTAAGTGGCACTAGGGTCGGAGCGATGTGGCACATAGGCCGCGAGGTCCCGCCTACATATACCAATCCACAGGTGATAAAAACGACTTTTTACCAGAACAAGCACCATGAGGTGTGATATAAAATAAGTAATGAAAGCTGTAACATTTACCCTTTACACCTGTGGAGAGCAGTCAAAATGCAAATAGGGGGTGACAGTGTCACTTTAAGCTAATATTGTGGACATTTCATATCTTACTGAATAAAGGCTTTCTTGTTGGTCTCTCCGCTCAAAAATGCATGTTATGTTATTGTTAGTGCCATCTGGGTGGGACTTAAGTGCCGCCGTGCCCCATCTCCCTGCCTACATTGGGGCCATAGGTCCTATGACTAACCTGAAGGCCTAGGCCTGCCTTCTCCCACATGCAGTGAACTTACTGAAATCCTCCTTCAGATGCCCAGTTTTGATGATGTAACAGAGGGTGCAGGGCCTAGTCGCCGATGAAGTCACAGAGCGGAAAGGCCTACAACGCCAATGTAGGTGGGAGATGGGACAAAATGGTGGTAAAGCCAACAATGAAAACATGCATTTTTGAGCGGAGAAACCACTAAGAAATGCTTCATACAGTTAGGTATGAAATGTCCAGATATAAGCTTAAGAATGGAATTGAAAGAGGGTAACAATATCACTTTAATTGTTTAAATTGTCTTTCGTTTAAAGGAGACGTCCGGCGAAAATTTTTATTAGAGTATTTTATTGCCCCCCAAAAGTTATACAAATCACCAATATACAGTTATTACAGGAAATGCACATAAAGTGCTTTTTTCCCTGCACTTACTACTGCATCAAGGCTTCACTTCCTGGATAACATTGTGATGTCACTTCCTGGATAATATGGTGATGTCACTTCCTGCATAAAATGGTGATGTCATTTCCTGGAAAACATGGTGATGCCATGACCCGACTCCCAGAGCTGTGCGGGCTGTGGCTGCTGGAGAGGATGATGGCAGAGGGATGCTCAGTGTCCCTCCAGTGCCCTGTGTCCCTCAGTGTCCCCCTGCCATCATCCTCTCCAGCAGCCACAGCCCGCACAGCTCTGGGAGTCGGGTCGTGACATCAACATTTTGTTACTGATGATAAGGGTAAGGCTAATTAAAAAAAATATATAGAGAGGAAAAGAGAGAAAACAATATACAGATTAAATAAAATCTTTAATAAAAGTTGCAATAAAATAAATTAAATAAATATTCTTAAAGAACGATCTCTTTTCTGGGATCCATTCCAATTTGGTGACAAAAACAGAAGGATGGAACAGATCTTTATACTGAAGTGAGAACAGAGTCTTATCCATGTGAACTGCATTAACAAATACTCTACAAGTGTGAAGCTTTATGTGTATAGGGGAAAAGATGATTTTGCCTGTACAATCTCTTTAAATGAGTTCTGGCAATACTAGGCTGTCATGAGGTAAATATACTATGTTATGGGGTAATATGTGATCTGGTGTTATTAAATCTTAATCCTATCATCTCCGAGAGAAGATTCCACCATTTTGAAGGGAGTCTGGCAGCAGCTTTGATGGCTGAAAATTACTGACAGCCCTATGTAGTGGTCGGGGAGAGGAGTGTAATAAAATCTTTCATTTCAGTCTTGCAAGTTGCTCGACCAAGAGAACATTGTCTTGTGTTCTGCCTATGGCCAATGACAGTGTCAGGAGAGAAGCTCAACCCTAGTGGATAGCTCTAACATTCTCCATCTTGGGCACTAACCTAAAGGGGCTACCTCTCAGGCATTTGCTGCAGCAGTGGATGGGACATTAAACAACATTTTTATTAATTGTGCAGGTTGCTCCAGCCGCTTGCTTCATTGTGTCCTATGGGGAGTTCTGATGCGGGTGCGCGCTGATGCGCCTGCATCAGAACACTACGGCCATAAAGATCATCCGGCTGGTAATCCTTGGTCTGGAGCACTGTTAGGAGCACTGCCCCACCCCCAGAGCTCTGCCCACTTCATTGATTATTATTAGGAGCGGGCCGGCTCAGCACAATGGGGCCTTGGCAGTGTTCCTAACAGTTCTCCGCACCGAGGATTATACTGCTAACTGCATAGTAACAATGCCAAGGAGGAAGGTAAGAGACGTGCCATACTCCTAGTGCACAATAGGGGGCTATTGATAGTTCCCCTTTAAGTAAATAAGTTATACTCAACTAGCTTTTCGAAGGAAGCAATAATGTTTCTTAAAGGAATGAAACACAATCAGCTGCACACATATATATATATATATATATATATATATATATATGTATGTACATAGTGGTGCCTTGGATTACGAGCATAATTCGTTTTGGGACTGTGCTTGTAATCCAAATCCACTCTTAAACCAAAGCAAATTTTCCCATAAGAAATCATAGAAATGCAGACAATTGGTTCCACGCCCCCAAAATAATGATTTATTATTCTGAATAACATGTAAAACAGATAAAACAAACATTCAGAAACAGCAGAATCTGTGATATTATAAGTTACTGTACAGTAATGGAGAGGATGGGAAACACAAGGGCTGACAGAGACTGCAGGGAGCAGGAAGGAATGAGCAGGGCAGATGTGGGCACATACATGCAGCGCTCTCTGTCCGGGGAGAGAGGGGTTACAGCTATGGAGAGATTACCCCCACAGTCCTGTCCCCTGATGTAAGCCCCAGCCTGAAGTGGATCTGCTATGATTTGGAAGGTGAGGGAGACTTCCTGGGTCAGAGTACAGTGCTGTAGACCCCGCTATGCAGGTCATGCCCCTCCCCCACTCCGGCTCCCACCCAGTACAGGGAGCTCTTAAACCAAAGCAATGCTCTTACACCAAGTCACAATTTTGAAAAACTCTGAGCTCTCAAACCAAAACGCTCTTAAACAAAGTTACTCTTAAACCAAGGTACCACTGTGTATATATATATATATATATATATAGTATCATACTCCCCTAATCCCTTGCAATGTATTGAAAACCATATCATAAGGTGTGATGATTATGTTAATAAAATGTCTGAGTGAGGTTCCTTAGGGGCTACTTTTCAGAAGCCTTGACTCAATTCCAAAATGACTGCATAGTACAGTACACAGATGCCAAAGCAAATTCCCCTTTGTGTGTCTGACAATCTCCTGCAGCATTTCCACCTGCTTCTTCACAGAGCAAGCCTTTGGCCTGTATAAAATGCAACGCTGAGGACTACCTTTGATGACATTTCTTCATGTCATTCTTTTACCCAGTTGTCAAAGGTTCCTCTCTGTGAATAATGGAATTCATTGAAGCAAAGGCTTGTTTGTTTTGGACTGGCATCCTAAGATTACTAAATAAGAATCCCCAGAGCTGGAAGCTGGTGCATGAATAATACAAGGATCCTGCTGCAGAATTAGTCATATCATAGTGAACCTGTGAACCAATAGATGCCTAGCAATCCTTTAAAGATGCATATGTTTTCAGGAATTATTTAGAGGAGCATTAAATGTGTCAGCTTTGTAATAATTCAGGGCGTAGAAGCTATAAAGCTATACTCTGTTATGTATGAGAAGCATAAAAACACATATTACTCAGTAATTGTATGGTAACTTGCTCTTCCAAGGATAAGGGAATAACCAGAACAGATGGGACTCATTTGATTGGCTGCCAAATCATTATACTATTTTGATATATTGCCAAAAATCAAGACCGACTTGGCATGTATGAAACGTTTTTCTTGTCATTGACAATATTGTAATTCATACCATACTGAAATGCTTGCATTGGAATTTCATGTAAAAGGTTCTATTTACGGCCTCCAGACAGATAATGATCCTGTAATTTTATCAGATTTGTTTCATGGTCTCATAATGAGTACATTTGCATGTTGCATTTACTGACATTATATTGATTTGAAATTAGAGATGAGCTAAATAAATTCCTGCCGATTCGTTAAAGTGTCACTGTAGTGAAAATCTTTTTTTGCAGAAATCAATAGTCAACAGGTGATTTTAAGAAACTTTGTAATTGGGTTTATTAGCCGAAAAATGCTTTTTTATCATGAAAAAGCAGTTTGAAGCTCTCTCCCCTGTCTTCATTGTTCTCCTATGGAGAGAGTTAAATAAAAGACCAAAACAGGACAACAAAGAGTTAATCTACAAATACCTCACCCTCTATCTCCTCTGACAGTCACCACTGACCTCTCTGAGCTCTGATTACAGTGTTCACCCAGCTCTGTGCCTGTTATCTGCTTTCTGCTGTCGGCTAACTCCCTCCTCCCCCCTCCCCCCTCCCATCTCTATAGACCAGACTGGGTACGTCTGATGCAACAAGTCACAATTTCCTGATTTTTTGCAGTGGATGGAAAAGAGGAGGGAGGGGGGACCTAGGAAAAGGCTTTTTACATGTAGATAATGGCATAGTTGGCTAATAAACCCAATTACAAAGTTTCTTAAAATCGCCTGGACTATTGATTTCTAAAAAAAAAAAAAAAAAAAAATACAACAGTGTACTTTAAGGAAATTTGCAAAAAAACAAAATGGCAGCCGCACATGCTGTCTGGGGCGTCACTGGATGGGAGAAAGGGATTAACCATAATGCCTAGTACCCATCCAATCAGCTGCAGGCCCCTCTGTGATGTCAGCATCTCCCCCTCCTCCTATATATAAGGCGGTTCGGTAACGGAGTTGGTCAGTCGCCTGTGTGTGGAGGAAAGAGCAGGATAGCTTTGTAATGGCCCTGCACCATACAGTACTATAGGTCTCACAGCTGGACTGGTGCAAAACACTGTGCCTAGTGAGTGTAGTAGGTGTTGAAGCATCTGTGCATCACAACTTGCTAGATCTCAGCCACTTGGCTCACTGTGATATCTAGAAATTGCACGGCCATGCTTTTGTTGGTGGCCGTTACATCTGTAGCTCTCTGGAGAAAGACAACTATGTATATGGACAACAACTTAGGTGTCCAGGAGCTGCCACTTTGGTGGTAAAAAAAAAAAAAAAATAAATAAATAAATAAATATATATATATATATATATATATATATATATATATATATATATATGTATGTATATATATATATATATATATATGTATATATATATATATATAGATATGCAAAAAGGATCGCCCACAGCACTCCAGATAAGTTGAAAATTCAAAAGTGTTTTATTCCATAATAGTGCAGCACAGCAAACAAGTCAAAAGTGCGACGTTTCGACGACCTACCGTCGTCTTTTTCAAGCATGACTAACAGAAAACAACAGACCTCTTTATACATGTGTGGTGATTAGTGTAGGGACGTGATTGGTGCACAAGTATTGGATTAATCAGAGTTTGACAAGCAAACACAATGTGAATACATACTGAGTGTATGATACAAAAGGTGAAAAAATTAGTGTATAATAAAAGAATAAGCTTAAGCCGGACGGCGGATTACATAATCATACAGTTATGAACATAGATGCAAAAACATTTTTCTTTATATCATCACACTGTGATCCGGCTCACCACTCTGGCTTTTGGAAATCAGGAACCTCAGGCACCTTTGCCTGAGGTTCCTGATTTCCAAAAGCCAGAGTGGTGAGCCGGATCACAGTGTGATGATATAAAGAAAAATGTTTTTGCATCTATGTTCATAACTGTATGATTATGTAATCCGCCGTCCGGCTTAAGCTTATTCTTTTATTATACACTAATTTTTTCACCTTTTGTATCATACACTCAGTATGTATTCACATTGTGTTTGCTTGTCAAACTCTGATTAATCCAATACTTGTGCACCAATCACGTCCCTACACTAATCACCACACATGTATAAAGAGGTCTGTTGTTTTCTGTTAGTCATGCTTGAAAAAGATGACGGTAGGTCGTCGAAACGTCGCACTTTTGACTTGTTTGCTGTGCTGCACTATTATGGAATAAAACACTTTTGAATTTTCAACTTATCTGGAGTGCTGTGGGCGATCCTTTTTGCATATATTTTGGAAGTCTTGGTCAAGACCACCTGCTGGCACCCTCCTACAACAAGTTGTGCTGCTCTAGCTATATCTATACTATATATATATAGATAGATAGATAGATATAGATAGATTTATATATATATATATATATATATATATATATATATATATATATATATATGATGGTATACCAGTGGTCCCTAGTATTAAATCATTGGGTCCTTATACTTGTAGTATTGTATTGTATATTCACACATTTTGTTGGTATATTTTTGTCCACATAAAGAGATCACCTGAATGAGCATTTCTGCATTATACTGTATGTTGATAAAACAGCATACAGTACAGTATTCCCTTAGTTTACAAAAAGGTAAAGAAAACAATGCAATTTTAGTAAAAAAATAACACCAAAAAGGATTCTTTAGCCCTCCAGCTGTTGCAAAACTACAATTCCCATGATGCCTAGACAGGCAAAGCTTGTCCAGGCATCATGGGAATTGTAGTTTTGCAATAGCTGGCGGGTCGAAGGTTGCCCATCCCTGCTTTAGACACTCTCTGTGTATTCCTTAAAGGGGTACTCCGTCAATTTTTTTTTTCCAGATCAACTGGTGTCAGAAAGGTATACAAATGGGTCATTTACGTCTATTTAAAAATCTCAATCTTTCCAGTGTTTATCATCTGCTGTATGTCCTGCAGAAAGGGGCATTTTCTTTCCATTTTGACACAGTGCTCTCTGTTGCCACCTCTGTCCATGACAGCAACTGTTCAGAGCAGGAGAAATTTTCTATGGGGATTTGTTACTCATCTTGACAGTTCCTGACATGGACAAAGAGGGCAAAGAGCCTTCTCTCAGACTGGAAAGAATAGACCATTTCTTGCAGGACATACAGCAGCTGATAAGTACTGAAAGAGTAGCGTTTTTTTTTTTATATATATATATGTAAATTACAAATCTATATACATCTTTAACAAAGCTATATACATTTTAGTTGAAAAAACGGCATAGGGCATTATTTTGGCATTAAGTACATCCGGCAATGATAGAGATGGGAAAAAGGGAAAAATTACAAAACTGTTTGCCTTTGAGTAAATTTGGGCAATTTAACCCATTTGCACTGTCTCTGAAAGTCATGCACTGTGCATTGTTATTGTTGTCTTTCCCTGAGTTCTTTAGACTCTGTCAGAAGGTTTATGGTGTCCTATCTAAGGCTATGTTCACACAACATCCAAAAAAGGAAAAAGGTGTCCGCTTTTTGTGTTTACAAAGACGTCCGTTATTGCATTATTTTTAAGGGACTTGAATAAAATGAATTGAAGCCTAAGGAATAACGGACGTCTTTTGAGGTGGACGCATGCAATACAATGTGGGAAAAAGACGTCCGTTATTCAATATATTTCAATGCATTTTAGTTAAGCCAAATAAAATGATGCAATAACGGACGTCTTTTTAAAAATAAAAAGCGGACGTAGTGTGAACATAGCCTAAGGGTAACATAAACAAGTGACAGAGAAGCTGTACAGAATGATGTATCACTTACATTGTTCTGTGCAGCTGATCCAGAGATATCCTGCTAAATAACATGGACAATAAGTAGTCCTCTCCATTATGTGCATGAGCCCAGTAGTCCTGGATATTCATGAGATGTAGAAAACTCCGCCTACCAGCTGCTGATTGGCAGTTATCTATCCATGCTGTTTATATTCAGCAACTGTCAATAGGCAGCTGGAGGGCGGGGGGAGGGGGTGTGGCAGGATTCCTATTCTCCTGCATATTAGGAGAACGGCTGAACAGAATGATATAAGTAATACACCGATTTGTTCAGCATTTCTCTCACTAGATTATGCTGCACTCATTTAAAGCAGCATAAACATAGTAACAGATTCCCTTTGAATCAAACTGAGTTGTCCAGTGATATATATTGTGCATGAATAGACTATGTTCCAACAGTATTAGAATATACAATTTTTTGCTAGTGTTCTGCATTATAAAAGTAAAAGTACAACTACTCAGCCTCGCTTTATTCTTTTGTATTAAAACAACAAAACCCTTCTAGCCTTTTTACCCTGCCCCTATGGAGGATAAAAGACATAACCGATGCTTAGGATGGTGATTTATTAATATGTAGTCACCCAACGGACTAATAAAATAGCATGAAAATCTACTATAACCACGACGTCCCTATAAAAACCTAAACATTTATGTAATAACTCAATGAATTTAAAACCTGGCAATAAAACAGTGAAAAGATATAGGATCGTGGAGCAAGGAAAACATAGAACATTGAGATGGTTCTAGTAATGTTGTAGTTTGCAGCTAATAACAGTGTTATGCGGCAGATGGATTGGTAGGATGGCCATGTTTGATTGTAAGGTGTTGATTAGATAGCCTCAGCATTCTGTGTATTCGCTGTCTGCCGTTGCTTGTCTTCGCAGAATCCTTGTTGGGACAAGCTATTACTGTGCTAAGCAAAGCCTTAAAGTGGCTGTATTTAAAGACTCCAGTGCTGCGGAGGGGAGATAATTACACAGACGGCGGAGTTGCTAGACAACCAAGACACTAGGCACTGGTGTGTGCATCCCACTGGCAAGTCTTCAGTTGGTACCCAGTTAACACTTTTCATGCAGTCCAACCTTTTTACTGGGAAAGCGGCCAACAGGACATAATACAATTATAGAATATGTGCCAGCAAGATGGAGAAATGAAAATTTTGCTGTTGTTTATGAAATAAAACAGCCCACTTTCATTTCTGCTTTTGTGGCTATAAAGGTTTAAGACCACATGGTTTATTACAGTATAAAGCACTGCAAGGATCGGGGGACAAGGATAAATTTATCGTAGCTTCCATTACACCATCACACCACAAAACCCTGATTTCCATAAACTATATAAAGCGTCATTTTCTGAGCATACAAGCTTAACAAAGAAAATGGCCGAAATTTGATCTTTTCCCCTGAGGAATTCTACTAAAATTACTGCTGGAAATAGGCAAAACATTAAAGGGGTAGTCCGGCGCCCGACATTTTATTTAAAGAACCAGGGAGGAAGTGGCGGAACCTTACTACGTGCACCTACCTCCCTGGCTCCAGCGCTAGGGTCTGCTGTTTGGCCTTCCAGTTCCCAGTCCCGGGCAGCTTCCTGGTCTAGTGTTGGGATGTGTCAGCCTCGCACAGCCAGTCAGCGGCTGAGGCAGGACCCCAGAGCTGGAGCCAGATAGGTAGGCGCATGTACTGTAGTTAGGTTCTGCCACCAGCTCTTAGAAAGTTCAGCGAAAATTTTTATTAAGGTATTGTATTGCCCCCCAAAAGTTAGACAAATCGCCAATATACACTTATTACGGGAAATGCTTATAAAGTGCTTTTTTCCCCTGCACTTACTACTGCATCAAGGCTTCACTTCCTGGATAAAATGGTGATGTCACTTCCTGGATAAAATGGTGATGTCACGACCCGACTCCCAGAGCTGTGCGGGCTATGGCTGCTGGAGAGGATGATGGCAGGGGGACACTGAGGGACAGAGGGCACAGGAGGGACACTGAGCATCCCTCTGCCATCATCCTCTCCAACAGCCACAACCCGCACAGCTCTGGGAGTCGGGTCATGACATCACCATTTTATCCAGGAAGTGAAGCATTGATGCAGTAGTAAGTGCAGGGAAAAAAAGTACTTTATAAGCATTTCCCATAATAAGTGTATATTGGTAATTTGTATAACTTTTGGGGGGCAATACAATACCTTAATAAAAATTTTCGCTGGACTTCTCCTTTTTCTGCTGACGCTTTCATCTTGCAGTTTTCACTCTCAACACTGGGTCCAAAACTAAGCCGAAACTTTCTGTTCTGTCTGCTGTGATAATACCAGGCTGCTGTAAAGTGATTTGTACAGCATTACGGCGTCATGTGAAACCAGTGGATAGATAGTATCTGTACAAGACAATAGCAGCTCCCTGTGGAATGATGTTTTAAAGATCACAGAGCGCACTCAGTAATGTTTATTTCAAGGCAATAGAGCCTTTCTATCAGTGTTGGACTGGAGTTTCTGGGACCCACCAGAGGGAACGATCCTGGGGGCCCACCAATGAAATACCAATGAGAAAAGACATGTCAGTCAGTGTTAGTGCAGGTTCTAAAGCTGGGGGCTCACCGGAGGATTCTCCGGTCCACTAGTGGGCCAGTCCGGCACTGCTTTCTATTGTTGTCTATGTCCATGAGTCTATTTCCATGTCACTAAATGCTGTTAAGAACAGCCCAGGCAATATGGCAGCCCCCATAACAATGTGCAAAAAGTATCAGACTCTAATCAGTATAGGAAAATAAAGGTGACACATCCCCTGTAAGGACAGGTAATTGTGATGACTCTTCAGTTCCTAAGTGGTAACACATAATTCTATCTATCTATCTATCTGTATATATATTTATTTTATATATATATATATATATATATATATATATATATATATATATTTTTTTTTTTTTTCCCCCTGAATACATTCAGCTCCGGCATAAGACAAAGATGGTAGTTTAGGGCCACAAAAGTCTTGACAGGTTCCTTTAAGGATAATAGCCCAGTTAGGAACTATGTGAAAATAATGAAAATGAAATATCCTTGGAAGATTAGACTGTAAAAGGCATATGTGTTAGTTCTTTTGAAGGGCAGCCTCAGGCATACAAACTTGCAGTCAGAATGTTTTTAGCTTAGTTTGATTACAACTGATTAGACTTCTAGCTTACATAATAAGGACTTTGCAGTGGGCATCAATACACAAAACTGATTGTTATTATTCTGTTATTAAGGGGAATTGATGCTAATAGAAATGTAGTCAAATATAAAAGACCCAAGTTAATGAGCTCCTGAAGGATCCTTATAGAATTCCTAAAGGAGTTGCCTGATTTAGGAAAACTATTTCTAATAACCCATAAGGGAATTCTCAGTTAATATAGGACTAACAACCCAAGCACAGTGCAGCTCCATGCATGACTCCGCATCACACACAGCTCACTGATTTCACTAGTAACTGTGCAATGCTTCATTGAACCCATGGAGGTGATGCTGGAGAATTGAACGCTTGTTAATGTTTTAAATTCCAGCTGGAATACCATGCTGGAGACTGTCAAGCTGGAATACGACCTGTTTTCATCTGTTCAGAAATAGTAGACTAGGCTATTTAAAGCGTTACTGTCATTTAACTTGCACCTTGCACAGACATTTCAATAGTTCAGACTGGTCCCAGTGAGGGTATATGCACACTACGTGAATCACACGGATAACATGCCACGGATTCCATCGCTAACGTGCCCCCCCCTTCAATCCTCTGCAACCCCCCCAACTCTGCCCCCCCCCCATGCGCTCCGGCTTGGAGTTCTGCCAGTCCCATAGGCTCCATTCTATGTTTAGGAAGATTCCCCCATAAGCCCAAAGAATTGTCATGTCAATTCTTTGGGCGGACATCGGAATCCGCCTGACCATAGACTGGACTCTAAGGGACGGGCAAAGAGTGAAGTGGGAGCGAGCGGGGAACGAATGTCGGAATCCGCAGGAAGTTATCAGCATGATTTCCATAGTGTGCACATACCCTAAGTGAGGTGGCGGAGGTAACTAGGGCCTTTTACTTATTTATTTATGTGTGTACTTTGAATGCCTAGTAGAGATGACTAGAGATGATCGAACAGCGGGAAATCTTAGGTTCTATAGAACTCGAACCTTGCCGAAACTTCCACATTTGATTCCCGATACCTTCCCGGTCCATGGGGAAGAAGGAGACAGCCTGGGTACCACCTGGAATTCCGGGATTCAACCTAGGTAATAGGCTGTATCCCTGTTTTCCAGGCAGTACCTGGGCTGTCTCCTCCTTCCCCATGGACCGGGAAGGTATCGGGAATCAAATGCGGAAGTTTCGGCAAGGTTCGAGTTCTATAGAACCTAAGATTTTCAACTGTTCGATCATCTCTAGAGATGAGCGAAGCCAGTCCAGCTAAGCAAATTTTTGCAAGCTTCGTTTAAAAAATTTGTGAAAAAAAAATAAAAATTATATGCTCACCTGTCTGATCTCCCCAGGTGTCCCTTTCTGTGTGCCTGGTTACCTCGATAGCTGTTTTGGTACAATACTTCTCTGTCTCTCTGTGCCCTCTCCTGCGTCTGCAATGTCTTCTGTGTCTCTGGTGTGTTGCCTCGAGCCTGCTCAGCTAAATACTGACTAGGAAGAGACAGCGGCCGGTCAGTGATTGGCTAAGCTATATATACTTGACAAAGACTCATTGCGAGTCGAAATGTCGTACTGCTTGTGAGCACAATAAAGTTTTGAAGACCCACTAGAAGTTTGGATGCTGTTGGATTTACACCTTTGATTGGCTAAGCTGTCACTCTCAAGACACATGACAGCCAGCTCAGCCAATCACCAGCAGTGGCGTTGTCCCATCTCAGTCAGTCACTGATTGGCTGAGCAGGCTGTCACTCCAGAGATAAGAGTGACAGCACGCTCAGGCAATCAGTGACTGACTGAAATGGGATAGCACCACAGGTCGTGAATGGATGATCAGGCGGTCACTATTGTGGGGAGAGAGACAGCCTGCTCAGCCAGTGGACTGGTCATGGTTGTGTAAAGCATTTCCTGGTTGGCCACCCAATCTGACTTATAATAGAGTCTTAGCATTGAGACACCAACCAATCTTAATGTTTGACATATCTGTGTGATAGGTAGAAAGGTAACGTAAATGATAGCAATAATTTAATAAAGGAATCCCAGAAATAATGTACACTGTAGAGTATACATCTCCATTTGTTTTACACATCTGGACATCATCCCAATATGCAGTATAGCTGCAGATGAACGCCTCATCTGTGATCTAACCAGTTATACAATGTTATACTTTTCTTGAAAAAAAAAAAAAAAAAAAAAATGATCAGTCATAACAGTTTACATACCTTGAATAATTAGAATTCTCTGTGTCTGCCCCTTTCTATACTTGCAGTAGGATACATTTATATGACAACACATTGATACATTACAAAAAGAGCATACACTGTAAATTTTTAGGCATTTCCCATCATGCATCTCCCTGATTGGTCCTTTTGCGTACTCGCCCCCTTAGCTTTCTTTCCTGCCCACTCCCAACATTACTATTGCACGGTAAACACAGGACTGTTTTTTCACGGATTTTGCATCACATCACCCCAACATGTATTCAATACTAGCTGATGATGTAGCAGAGCTGACACCCAAGTGGTGAAGCTATGTGCTGAAGGTTATCTGTTTATCGGGGTAGGGCGGTGTAGTGAGGGGTTAAAGCTCTGCGTGCTGACTGTGAATGAAAACATTCTAGTTCTTTCCAGACTCTAAGATAATCCATAACACTTACAATATACAGAGCTTTGACACAAAGACAGGTACCTATGCCTGCATTCACTGACAGCAAGCCGATATGGAACTGAAACATTTTATAATACTGAAACAAGGCTCAGGGACACATGTACTGTAAGTCTATGAAAGCAGAACAGGTGCATGAAGATGATGCTGATGAGGTCTCCTAGGGGCTGGGTTACCAAGTCAATAGACAGCTAACCCGGCCCCCAGAGAGGAGATCACATGTCCTTTGTCTAAAAAAGGGAGGGGAGAAGAGGGAGCAGCATGTTGTCAGAGAGGACACAGAAAAGATGATTTTAGATGTCCAGAGTGGGTAAGTATGAGAAAAAAAACAGGGAAAGGGTGAAAAATAGGTTAGACATGTATATTAGACATAGGGTGGCATTGGGAAGGGGAATAGTTTGGAATATTGTTTTGTGTTACGCGGATAACCCTTTAAGGCTTACTTGTTCTAAATCAACACTGCAAAATGACACATGGAGTCATGTGACACTCTTCATAATCACTGCATCAGGAACTAAGTTGAAATAGAAATGAACAGACATAAAAAAAAACCTTAAACTTAAAAGACTTAAAACATTCCTAGTTGTGTAGTTACTAAGGACTAAGGATAAGGTCTGCATATTTTATACATGTGGATGTCCGCACTCTCTGATCTTAGAACATCCTGTATATTATGAAGCTTTGGTTTGGCTTTAACTGATTTCAGAATGCAGAAAAAAAAATATGCATGCACATCTAGAATCCAGATAAGCACATTGCTATCTCCCTGCAGTATTTGATTTCATATGTAGCCTTGCTGTATGTTGAGATATGGTTGAACGTCTCAATTTGCGAACGTTGGCTTTAGTGTTTACATTTGTCAGACTGATGTAAAGTAGAACATAATTATAACACTAATGCTAATGAATTACTAGAGACAGAAATTGAGTGATCTGTTCATCATAGGGATTGACAAATATGGAACGAGACTGAAAAACCACAGGCGGTGGTTTTGTGTTGACACTGTCTGATTATACAGGGGAATTGGAGATATTCCCAGTTGTAGAAGATGCAGGTTGACATTTGTACCAGTATTCCCATGACAGTTGCTGAGCGCAATGAAGGTAATCACTATAACCCTAATTTAATGATGCTAAATGAAAAACTCTTCGGACGTGAAGGGTTAAAAGTAATATGTAGCGGGTAATTAGGAGAAAACTGTGTATAATGAAGAGATAAAGTAGTCCTATCAAAAGGCCAATGTTTTACACTGGATAGCAGGCAGGTTCATTGAATACTGTACCTAAAGTACATGTAGAACATATGGATAGACGCAACCGGCAATTCTATCCCTCTGCTTGATATACTGCATGGCTACCAAAGAAATACAAGGCAACAGCATCTCTTTCAAGCCAAACAGTGAACCTTTATTACACCGACATAGAGAAAGGCTCATAGCGAAACAAAGCTATGACATAATAAAGGTTCACTATTTGGCTTGAAAGAGATGCAGCTGCCATGGATTTCTTGGGTGATTGAGTTTCTGGATGAGGCCCAGTGAGGTGAGCATCGCAGACATTGGCGACTGGTCATCTGTACTATTGCTAGAGATAAGCGAAAATGTTTGTATATTCGTACGAACATGAGGCGAATTGTTTGTGTTCGCCTATCACAAAGAATTTGTTCGATGACCGGAATGGTTCTAACAATTTTTGAACATATTTGAACATGCGATCGTTTATCTCAAGATGTACACAACTGCGTAATTTACGCTTTGCACCTGATACGCATACGCTTAGACCGAAACGTACACTTCTACTGTACGTTCCCTTTTTTGTTCTTGAGTGTTCGGCAAACATGAACCATTCACGATAATTTTTTCTTATGTTCGGGTTCGGGATCTGAACTGCACATGGATATACTGTATGGCTAGTCCCTAGTCTCAGTACAGGAGCACAGACTGTCAGGTAAGTTTCTTCAGAAAGAACAAGACACGCGCAGAAAAATTATCAACACTGTTGCAGAAAAAATGTGCAACAATCCAGGAAGCAATCACTTTCTGGGATTATTTATAGGGATTATAGGGAAACTCTTCCGCCCGGCCTGCCCCCTCTTCTGTCTTTCAGCCCCTCCTGTGTCACCCAGCTGGTCCAGTTCACTGCCCCCGTATTGCCCACTATGCATATTAATATATGCCTCGTGACCTGATCAGCACGCAAGTGCCAGGAAGATGTTCCGTCGGAGACTGGCATCTTCCCGCGCATGCGCAAATCGGCCAGCCGTCTGGTGAGGATTCTTCTTCCTGCGTCCCAGACGACTGGCCGATTTGAGCATGTGCAGGAAGATGTTTCGTCTGAGACGGGCATCTTCCTGCACATGCGCAAATCAGCCTGGACTTGTGTGATGATGAGGTCACTATGCATATATTAATATGCATAGTGGGCGGTTCGGGGGGCAGTGAACTTGGGAGGCTGGAAGACACAGGAGGGGGCTGGCTCGAAGATACAGGAGGGGGAGGGCCAGGCGGACGTGCCCCAAATGCTCTAAAGCACATGATTTGCATAAGGGAAATTAGGCTATTACTCTGCAATGCGGAGGAGTTAAACAAGTTTCAGAATGGTGATGTGCAGCTTAGGTAATAAGCTTATGGGGCATATCAGCAGGTTCTCTGGTCAGAACCTGCTGATAGTGCCACTTTAACCAATTCTATAAAGAAAGAGACCAAGACAGTGGATAAAAGTCATAGAGGAGCCAATCGAATCCTAGGGCTTTAGCCAAGCTGCCAAGCTACAGATTTCCCAAAGGACCTGTATTGTGCAAAGGGCTATTCAGCTCGGCTCAGTGAGTTCTTCCTACATATTGAGATTCTAAAGGAAGCAACCAGTTTGCATATACCAATTAGGGAGAGAACTCTGGGACTAGAATCTGTCCAGGTGCTAGATCACCTTATTTCTTAGAGACTGGGCATCTATTTTAGTTGAAGACTGATTTGCCACAGGTGCTGCTACCAGCTATACCACAAGCAAATCGCCTTCTGCTTAGCCATCCTGCATTCTCTCTAGGCTGCTACATCTCAGCTTCCCGTCTAGGTTACCACAGTTTGAGATTATCATTACAAGTACAAATAAATAATACAAATAAATAAATAAGTATATATAAAACAATATCCCGCTCCCATATTTGAGACAGACTAGTCTCAGAGGTGACAGCCAGCTCAGCCAGTCACTTAGCGTGGACCTGCCCCGCTGCGACCAGTGATTGGCTGAGCCTGTCTTTGAAGTGGATCCTAAGATGTAACAGTCCTATTACATGGGCCGATGGGGGCCAGATCAATAATGTCTACTGAGCCTATTACACGGCTTGATTATTGTTAAAGAAGCAGTTCACGAAAAAATTTTTACTGGCCCTCCCCGGTAGGCACTGGCATGTATACTCACTGCAGCTGAACGGTGTTACGCAGCGTTGCTTCGTTGCAGTCCAGCGATGCCATTCAAATCCAGCGCGTGCTCACGTCCGCCTCTGCTGTGACTCCTCTTCTCTGTCCTGTGATTATATGCTGGAACGTACGCGTTTTAATGCATTCTCTATGGAAGCGTGTGACTTCCGGCGTTCAATCACAGGACAGAAAAGAGGAGTCACTGCAGAGGCCGAAGTGAGCATGCGCTAGATTTGAACGGTGCCGCGGCGCGAGACACCGATCAGCTGCAGTGAGTATACGTGTCAACACCTACCGGGGGGGGGCAATAATAATTATTTGTGAACTGCTTCTTTAAGAAAGGGCTGCACCAACATCTTTAATAATGTCCGTGCAGCCCTTGCCCTAAACTGTTCACACATTACCTCTCCATGCTTGGTCTCCTCCTACCTTCTGTTCCTGGCACCGCATGCAGCAGCTTCTCTGAGCTGACAGCTCCGTGTAACATGTGGATCTTAAGATGTGTATGATGTCTGATCTTAAATGTATGATGTAAGATCCCAAGATGTAGTATGATGTAGTAAGATTAGCAGCTTTTCACATTGTGAGTTTCTGACACTTTGTTACTAAGTGTATACACCGCGTCACTGACTGGTATGTAAATGAAGACTTTGAGTGTTTCTACAACATGTTGTGGTAACGCGATGATTTGCTTTTGTGACAAATCATTATTCTATATTTGGGTGACAGAAAATTCTGCTGTGCAAGAAAAAGACAAAACAATTGGAAGAAAAAAGTAAAGGAGTTTCCAAAAAGGACCAATCATTTACACTTTCATATTTCACAGGTCTTTTGAAAAAAGCACAATCAGTAGTATGACTGGTTGTCATGGATAACCGTCCTTTTAGTCTTCCTATCTAGTCTTGATAAATCCCCCACCATGAAGATAAGCATTTAATAATAGAAAAATAAAATTCCTTATCTTTTGCTTATAAGGGGCAATACATTCCTTCACAAGATGAAATGCCCCCATGCCTCTTTTATTTGTCCTTTTATGTTGCTTATCAATGTTTTGCTATGTTAATAACGAGAGATGAGCAAATCTTTCCCACCATTCTCCTACATACAAATCACTCTCTATAAACCTGTCAAATTGATTCCACCATCTTTAGCAATGAGCAATGTTCTCGCTAACATCTTCTCCTCCATTGTTTTTTTTTTTTTTTTTTTGCAAAATACTAATTGTTCCCATTCACTCAATCTGGAACCTGCTAAATCCATTCTCTAATCTCTATTGTGTTTTTTTATGTTGATACCACAGGATCTAGCCAGATACTGTCACCTTTTTGACAGGAATCTGAATGTGATCAAGGTAAAATATTAACCGTGCAGTTCCCCCTTTGTATGATGCATGTATGGAGCGTACATCTCCAGTGCCGGTTTTCGTGTTTTCTTGCACTCCAAACATAACCACATATCACTAGATGGAGCTGTTGTCCATATAATAACCCGTACGTTCGCTTTTTATTCTCTTTTTAAATTGCGATGCATTCAAGTGTGTCAAGTGCAAGTAGTAAAGTAATGGCAGTGAAAGAAGGAAACAATATGGCCAGTTTAGTGCAAATAGTAGATCTCTAAACAATGAAGTATCATCGACAAGGAAACATCATGCAGATCATATAAAACAAATGATTTGTTTCCTGATTGTAATTTCTTACATAGAAGCTGTCGGCTGCGTTTAGTGTTTAACCTGACAAGAAGGAAGTGACATTTCCTGAGAACTATCAACCTGTCAAGTTCACGTCAGTTCAAGATCTCAATAAGTAGTTAAGGAAATTGAAACTGTGAGGGGAGGATCATTGTATGACTTATTAATGTCACAGGAGAAAGTATAGCCCCCCCCCCCCCCCATTTCCATTTATAAAGTCATACATGCTGGGTATGTCATAGGATTTGACAAGGAGAGACTATGTGATTCAGTGCAGAGGTCCCTGGGAATGTTGAAATAGAATGAAGGGTTTTTAGTTAAATAAGCCCTCAGTCACATGTACGTAGTTGTTTCTAAAACTGTAAACAGTACATAGCACCAATTCATTTCAGTGACCCCCTTCAGATATCTGTATGTGTATATGGGGTCATAATCTTTGGTGCAAAATTAAACTAAGGACAGGTCCTAGTATGGATTCGCAATTGTTGTCTTTCTTTAAAATTTATTTTTATTCATTTTTCAGTCATATAAGGGCAAAATCAATATCCAACTGTTCAGGTGCTATTGGCTGGTGTGCAAGGGTGTTGAGAGCTGCTGATCATCCAATGGTTTACGAGGATGAAGGGATGAGCCCTGATGCTGCCGGGGAAGAAGAAGTGATGTTTACTAGCTGAGGAGATGGTTGGCATGCAAGATAATGCACCCAGGGCGTCCAAGACATGTAAAATTTGTGTAAGGAGCCATAACTTAGGTGGAAGAGCTCCTCTAGGCAAAACAATTGTGATACATTCTGATGCCAAAGGAAGAGAGGTGGGGGGGTCTGTCTGCCTCCAACACAATGGGATGAGTGATTTTGCTGCCAAAAGGAGCTGTAGCCATAATGTCTAATTAAATGGTTCCGAGGAGGCTGGAAATGAGTTGAGGGATATGACCCAGGGGGGAAAGATTGGGTAAATTAGGGCAAATACTTTAAGGGATAACTGTTCTCTCACACCAAAACGGACAGATGACCTTGCATTCCCACCATATGTGGATGTAGGTACCTTGCTCCTCATTGCATCTCCAGAAGGTTGATGGTATGGAGGCAATCAATTTATTGAACATCCAAGGTGTCCGATACCACCTGCTAACCAGTTTATATGACACCTCTTGTAGGGCTATACAGCAAGATGGCTTACAACAAAACATATATATATATATATATATATTGTCACGGCCGCGGCGGCTTCCCGTGTCCCGGGTTGCCGCCGCGACCGCCTCCTGTCCCGTGCAGCCGCCGGGGTCCTTGTGTAGGGACCCGGCGCTGCTGCTGCTTCGGCCCCTGGGGCGCCTCACCTCTCCTCCGTGCATGTCGCGGTCTGTGCCGGCCGGCGCGCGCGTCCCCGCCTCCTAGGGCGCGCGCGCGCCGGCTGTCTCAGATTTAAAGGGGCAGTGCGCTCCTAATTGGTTAGTGGCACCAATCACTCCCCTATAAATCCCAGCATGCCCTGTCCTTAGTGTTGGAGCCTCTACATGCTTCCCATAGCGTTTGGCCCAGCTCCCTGTTGTTCCTGTGTCCTGTCCGTTACCTGGTCCCAAGTCCCTGTTCCTGAGTCCTGTCCGTTACCTGGTCCCAAGTCCCCGTTCCTGGTTCCTGTTCCCCTGTCACTCCACCTGTTCCCGTGTCCAGCCTGTCACGTGCTCTCTCATCTGCAGACTATTGCCTGTGCCATCTCCTGCCACGCCTCGCCTGCCGACACCAGCAACCAAGCCAGGGGTAGCGACCTGGGGGTCGCCTGCCGCAGCAAGTCCATCCCGCCTTGCGGCGGGCTCTGGTGAAAACCAGCGGCCCCTTAGACTCCGCTCCCTGGTGAGGTTTGTGCCATCGCTGGTGCCGGTCCAGTGGATCCACTACTCCGGGCGTTACATATATATATATATATATATATATATATATATAGATAGATAGATAGATAGAAAGGATTTCCGAATGTGAGAATGATGTGTTCAGTTCTTTTTCCCAGGCTGCTACAGTATATATGGAGGTGGCTTGTAGGGTTTCTGAAGAAGAAGCTTCTTATACAGTTTAGAAACCAACTTGGGGAAGGGCTGTGATTACAATGAGAGGGTTTCAAACCAGGTCATGGAACGGACTAGAACGTGTTCCGTGAACTAAGGCTGAATCATTGTAAAATGAAGAGTTATAAATTTTTAAAATACATTTTGTGTTTTCATTTCCCCCTGAACAACGGAGAGGATTCTCTAGTAGTTGCAAAGTTGTGATTCTTGTTTAGAGGGACTTGGACTAGAAATGATTAAACCACCTTATGGTAAGGGACTTTACTCTGGTAACATCAGGTGTTGGATGGCATATACATTTTTACATATACAGCTGTGGGAGGCTAGGAGAGTATACCATAAAATTATATTCCTTGCAGTCCTAAGAGGTACTGTTCCATTCGGAAGTAAGTGGTGCAGCCCTACAATTAAAGCAAAACTGTATTCCCTAACTCAAACTAACTCACTTCCCCAAACCACTGGTGCCGTCCGTTTAATGAAAGTAAGTCCTTCCCAATCGTGTCTTTTAAAATTGTGTCTTTAGAGTGCCTCGGTTAGGGTCAAAAATTATCTTTTAATCTGCAGCAACCAAGTCAATGCCTAGAGCCTTGAGTGTTCATGCCCCAGAACTGTGATGCTTCTCCCTTCTTCTTCCCCACCCTCCTCATCATTAGGAACACCTCTGGGCACGATATCTCCTATTCATACTTGTCTAAATACTGCACATGAGCTTTAATGATCCAAAGTGGCACATGTGCACTGTTTAGACAAGCAATAAATTGGAGAAATCCTGCAAGGGGAGTTCCTATTGATGAGGTGGGAGGGGAGTAAGAAAGGAGAGGCATCACAGGCCTAGGCACGGACAATCTAGGCCATGCCACATTGACTTGGCTGCTGCAGTTTAAAAGATCTTTTTTTTTTTTACACCAACCATGGCACTAGGAGCATTTTAAGAGACCTGAACGGGAAGGAATTACTGTCATCAAACAGACAGTATCAGTGGTTTGGGGGAGGAGGGGGTTGGGGAGGGGGTTGCTGGGTACAGTATTGCTTTAACACCTAGGCGGGGGAGGTTGTGACACAGGCCTCTAGCACTGGTGTTTCCCAAGTATATTATTCTATCAAGTACGAGCATCAACCACAAAGTTTTTAGTGCTACTTTTGAAAACAGAGATCATTGACTGAGCTCTGCCTACTTTTTTCAGGCATTACAGCACACTGGATTTTCTAGGAACTGGTAGCAACCAAATTTGACTCTCAGATAGTGAGAGGTAATTACCCACTACAGAGAACACCATTCTACCCTACAGAGGTATACAGTAGTGGGATGCTTTATACCACTCAGGCCATCACTAGGCATTGCATATTGGCTGCTTAACTATGGAAACAAATTTGGTGGAGCTTCTGACATACAGTTATTGTGGAAATATCCCTTTTAGAAATAGTCTGGAACTCTGTAGTGAGGGATGTAACAAAGGATAGGTAATTTTTTTGTGCCACAAACTTTTGCACAGCTGTGCATTGCTCATGCTTGCACGGTATACAGCCTTATGGCATGGGTTTTCTTTCACTTAGATGCTGTCCTTCACAGTAATAGAGTTGGCTAGTGCAGATCTAGCAGATCCAATATTCTAGGAACTGACTTGTGTCAATGGGGGCATCCTATAAGAATGTTAGAGATTTAAAGAGTTACAGTTCTTCAGTATGACCCATACTACCAGGGCTGGCCTTAGGTGCTTGGCATCCGCTGATCTCTCACTTTACAATTGTCAGAAAATAATCTGCCGCCGGCTACACATCTCTCAGGATATGTGTCTAATGGCTGACTATTGCCAGGGCCGCACAAACATTCTAGCACTGATTTAGTAGATCATTTACGGCTCAGGCCGTCTAACATGTCCTATAGGTTACATAACAGCCTCTGTAAGACTTTTTTTGCTGCCCTCCCCCAATGAAGAATATTTACAGTTTTTGACCAAATGCTTACAATGCCAAATAAGCCAAGCGTAGCACCATGCTTTGCTCACCACTGCAACACTGCAAGTAAAAATAGCAATTATACTGGCTTGTAAGAGCCAAGCTCTGACTTTATAAAGCTGCCCAGCCAGTCCCCAGCCTAGTTGGCTGCCAGCCTGCCAATAGCCTTGCTTTTAGGGCCCATGTGCCGATTAATGGCGGTGCCCGCGCAGTGAATTTAGAAAAAGTACATATGTAATGTGGTTACCAGATGTAATATGGCTTATTTGTAAGAAAGTCTTTTAGACGGCACTTCTGTGTCTATGGGTGGTGCTCGCATAAAAAAAAAATACCAGCAATATTGTAAAAGTTCAATCTCGGCACTCACCATAATGCTTCATAGTTTTAATTGCAGAAAAAGTCCATCACAAAATCCTCGTCTGTTGTATTTTGTGATGGACTTTTTTCTTATTATTCATTTATGGTGAGTGCCGAGATTGAACTTTTAGGGCCCTATTCCACCGGCCGATTATCGTTCAGATTATCGTTAAATCGTTCGAATCTAAACGATAATCGTTCGGTTGAAATGCAGTTAACGATTAACGACCAAATGAGAAATCGTTGATCGCTTTATAAGACCTGGACCTATTTTTATTGTTGCTCGTTCGCAAAATCTTCGCAATGAATAAGACATCGTTCGGTCGTTCGCAATAGATACGAACGCAATAGTGAATAAATAGCGAAGAAAAAACTATCGCAATTACGATCATAAGTAACGATTATCGTTCCATGGAAATGAGTGAATGTTTTCATGTCTTTCGCAATAGCGGTCGTTTGAGACCACCTGCTTTATTTGTATGAAAAGCTGGTCATACGCAGTTTCATATATACAGATACATAGGCACATATTCACATACAGACACACACACACACACACACATATATATATATATATGCATACATATACACACACAAGCAAAAACATACATTCAGGCACATATATACAGGCATACAGACACAAACATTCAAGGAGACACAAACACATACACATAAACAGCTACATATATACACACAAGCACACACAAACATTCAGGCACATATACACTTAAGGGACATTCAGGCACATACACACAGATAGAATCACATACAGTCAAATATGCACACACACATTCGCGCGCGCACACACACACACACACACTCACACAGAGGCACATGTATACCCAGACATACAGTCAGAGACATTTACACTAAGCCATCCTCTCCTCTTAGGTTTATTGCTATGACAACCTGTGGGAGGAGTTTCCTCCTGCATCTTCCTCTGGTCCTGTTTCTGCCCCCTTTTTGCTGGGATGGCATAACACCTGGTGTGGCTACACAGGCCACACACCCTAAGGCCAGCCCTGCATACTTTTTGTCTTATTTTTGTCTATGGAGTTTGCATGGCTGGGTCCTTGGTTTTAAGCATCCAGAAAATATGCAGGTGTTGGACACAACAGCACGATTAGAGCTTTCTGTTTACAGATTATTACGATGGCTCTTTATCACTAACCTTTTTAGCTAGGTCCTATGTTCCTTCATGTATAGTAGAGAGCATGTACTGCTTAGTTTGCAAAGTCAAACATAAAAATTTAATCGGATGAGGGGAATGCTACTTGTGCCTCCCCAGTGTGTGGTATACCCATCAATCAAATAGATTTCTCAGGTTGCTGGGATGTCACTATGAAGTATTGAAGCCCATAGTGTCCACAAGCAAGCTGACTTGGAAAAATTAAGCATTTTGGTCGACCTTACAATACACAATGATATCAATGTAGTCAGTGCTTTTCCTCTGTAGCTGAAAAAAATCCTTATGGTTTGGATAAGATGCAGAGTTTGCAACCCAGACGTCTTTGGCTCCTCAGTTTTAAATTAGATTCTCATCCTCTATAGCAGTCATGTCAAACTCTGGCCTGCGGGCCAAATCTGGCCCTTGGTGCCATTATTTTTGGCCCGCCATGGTTTTCCATTGCTGTGTTAAATCTGGCCCACTTGACGTAGCAGCAGATTATAATATGGGTGGTCCGTAGAGCTGCTTGGACCACCCATATTATAATCACATAGGCCGCAGGCAGTTTTTAGCCCGTGGCCTCAGTAGTGCACCAAAACTGGCACTGTGGTGAAGTCATCGCGCGCATCCTCTGCCGGGCGCCTCCTGCAGCCTCTGGAGCTGCAGGAAGGGTGAGTCCAAGATAAGGGGGCAGTCATGAACAACTACAGTAGGGGCTGGCTTCTATTTTAGAGACTATTCTTGAGGACTGGCTTCTACATAAGAGACTGTTGGGGAGGGCTGGATACTATATAAGACTACTGGAGAGGGCTGACTACCATAAAAAAACTATTGGGGTGGGCTGGCTACTATATAAGACACTATGGGAAGGGCTGGCTACTATATAAGAGACTATGGGGAGGGCTGGCTTCTACATAAGAGACTATTGTGGAGGGCTGACTACTATATATGAAACTATTGGGGAGGGCTGGCTACTATATAAGAGACTATTGGGGAGGGCTGGCTACTATATAAAACAATTGGAGAGGACTGGCTACTATATAAGAGACTATTTTAGGGACTGGCTTTAATATAAGACACTATTGGGGAGGGCTGGCTTCTACATAACTATTTTGAGGGCTGGCTACTATATAAGACACCGTTGAAAGGGCTGGCTACTATATAAGACACTATTGGGGGCTGGTTACTATATGGGACACTATCAGGAGGGCTGGCTATTATGTAGGTCTCTAATAGTAGGCCTGGCTAGTATGTGGGGCACTATTTGGAGTGGCTACTACATGTGGCACAATTATGGAATTACCTACTGCTTGAGGGATATAATGGGTAACTTTCATGTCAGGAAAATTACTTTAGTGTAGGCAGTGCCAAGAACGCTACACGCTGCTCTGACAGTGCCAGAAACACTGCATAAAATCTTCATTAAAGGGGTTGGCCACTCGTCCTTGCAAAAGCACTCCAAATCTTTCAGATCTTCTGTGATCAGTGCCTTCTTTAGGTCAACCCACAGATTTCAATTAGATTGACGTCTGGGTTCTGGCTCGGCTAACTTTGATCTTTCTGGGTTCTAGCTGGGCTATTCCAAAACTTTGATCTTCTGGTGAAGCCATTCTTTGGTTTATGTGATTTATGTGGAGGTGTTCTTTGTACATTGTCATGCTGAAAGGCGAAATTCCTTTTTCATCCCCAGCTTTTTAGTATAGGTCTGAAGGTTTGTGCCAAAATTGACAAAAATTTGAAACTGACTAAAGTGCCAGTTGTAAATTAAGTATTTAATACACTGTCGATTTTGAAAGTTTTTCCATCTACAAAGAATGGAAAGGTCTGTACTTTTTATTGTAGGTAACTTTAACTGTAAGAGACAGTATCTATAAAAAAAAAAAATCATAGATAGATTTTGGCCAACAACCTCCTTTCCTCAGTAAGAGCATTGAAGATGAGTGGGGCTGGGTCTCCCAGCATGACAAAGACCCAAAACACACAGCCAAAGAAACTAAGGAAACTCCGTGAGAAGCATTTCAAGGTCCTGGAGTGGCCTTGCCAGACCTGAACCCAATAGAAAATACTTGGCAGGAACTGTAACTCAATGTTGCCCATTGACAACCTCGAAACCTGAAATATCTGGAGATTTGTATGGAGGAATGGGGAAAAAAAATCACATCTGTAGTGTGTGAAATGTCTGACCTCTGTAACGACAAATGTTTCTGTTCGAAATATTATGCTCTGTTTTTCTATTGCATCAAATACATTTTTTTCACGCAATAAATAATTAATAATCATACAATGTGAATTTCTGGAGTTTTTTTTTTTTAGAGACTTTGTCTCTCACAGTTGAAATGTAACTATCATAAAAATAACAGACCTCTCCATTCTTTGTAGGTGGGAAAATCGGTAGTGTATCAGATACTTATTTTTCTCACTGCACATAAAAACAGTCCCAAAACATAATGCTGCCTCCACCATACTTTACTATTGGTATGATGACGTTTTGGTGATGAGTAGAGATGGCTTACTCCAAACATACCTCTTGGAATTGTGGCCAAAAATTTCAACCATGGTTTCATCAGGCTATAACACATTTATCCACGTGCTTTTGGCAGACTTGATGTACAGTAGGTTTTGGCACAAGATAAGCAGGCTTGGGTGTTTTTCTTATCTTTTGGCACCATATCCTACAGCCTAGACATGTAAAGAAGCCTCTCCACAGCCCTAGCTGATTCTACACATCTAACAACACCCATGCTAACAGTACATTAAGTCTTTTCTGTAAGCAACCCTTTTAGGCCCCATTCACATGTCTGTGGACATTTAGAATTTTCGAATACTTCACTATTCGCTCATCTCTAGCAAAGATTCCCATAGACACATTTCAAAACCTTCTACAAAGTCTTTCCATAAGCATGGAAGTTGTTATAAGTGCAAATGCAGGGGTCTTCAGAGTAACTTAAGACTCCCAATAAACTGGTTTGGGAAACATAAGGCCCTATTACAGGGGCCAATCAGGAGGAGCAAGCAAGCACCGACAGGTCAGCGCTTGCTTGCACCTCGTTCCCCGCTCGTTGCTGGTGCAGTTACATGTGCCGACAGCAAGTGGCCAAGTGCACGGAAAGGGGGGGGGGGGCTGCGCCTCTCCTATATTACAGAGCAACAGCCAGCTGACCGTCATTATCGTTAAAGTGTTTTTCAACATGTTGAAAGATAAGGATCAGCCAACATCGTGCATATCAGCTGATGGTTGCCTAGCCTTGTTCTGCCGGTGCTATTACACATGCCGACAACAGGTGGGTAAGTGCAGGGGGGGGGGCTGCATGGAACTGCGCCTCTCCTATATTACGGAGCAACGGACAGCAAACCGCCGTTATCGTTGAGGTGTTTTTCAACATGTTGAAAGACAAGGATCAGCCGACATCGTGCATGTTGGCTGATCGTTGCCTTTTGAACACTAGTTATTACACCAAGCGATTATCAGCCACATACGGCCAATAATCGCCTGGTGTAATAGTGGTTCCAACCTGCAAAGCTAATTTCAGTGATATACTCTGGCATCTGAAGACAGATATCAGAGGACACCAGTTACCTCTATAGTATGTCCCACATGTAGTAGGAACAGAGCAGATATCCTACAGTTAGTTAGCAAACTTTTCCGGATCCTCAGCCGCAGCCTCTGTGCACTGACCTTAATGAGCATTACTCTATCACATATTCACTTAGTGCACTGAACTGAAGGGGAGTGATTGAACTCAAGCAAAATACAGTAGTAGCTGAGCTGTACTTGGGCAGTAAAACAGAAGTCTGCCTGTTTTACTCAACTATAAAATCCTTGCTTTTAAATGTAGATACTAATTCTTCATGTTCTGACAATTACATCTAGCATTTCCATATTTCTTCTCATAATTCTTTAATAAATTAATCTCATTTACAGCTGAGTGGCTCTCCTTGTTATTTCATAGTCTAAGCTTGGGCATAATCCTTTTCTCTGTTCAACTCAGGCAGTCCTTTATCTTTCAAATTAATTAGATAAAAAAAAAAGTTATCCTATCTTAAATACTGGCTCATTTAGCCTATGTCAACCTTTGCAGTCTGTCCTTGTTTAAAGAGCTGTGCAATATCGCCTGATGCTAATGAGCTTTATGGCGATTCTGATTTTCGCTTTTCATTTAAATCATGTTATCTATTCTTTGGGAGCTATGTTAGGTATTCTGAACACCTTTTTTTGTCCAATCGCATTTACAGAAGTACAGCTGCAGTGCCTAACTAAGCTCCTGACCCGAAGGAGGGTGAGAAATAGTTGACACTCATTAGTCACCTTTAATTTTAATTAAAACCTTCAATGATTTTTTTTTTTTTGTAATTCTACATCTAAAGGGGATTTTTATTCTATAGATGGGAAATGATTGCTTCATGTTAAACAGTGATTAGAGCAAGAAAAATATAAGCAAAATGATATTTTATATTGGTATATTTTCCAGCTGTCTACTGGTAATACTGGTCGTAGACATTTGATGGTAGCCAGACGTCAGATATGCAGAATGACATACAGTATAACTACTTGCATTGTATCATCTCATTTAAACATGAAGTATGGGGAGTTTTAAAATCCGGCAGCTGTCAGGGGGGAATTTGATAACGTGTAGGCACTTACCTCTCCCTGTGCCGTGGTGAGCAGTGGGACTGGCCTCCGAAACCATTCCAGAAGTCATTTTCCCCCCCGAGTTGTGACATCATCATAACTAGGGGAAAAATGCCTGTCCTGGCTGATGGACTCAGCCAATCAGTGAAGAGGGCGGCCAGTCCATCAGCCGGATCGGGACGAGTACACCCCGGATATCCAAGAGCCCGGCTGGGGTCTCTAGTAGGGATAAGCGAACCGGCCGAGGTTCGGGTTCATATGAACCTGAACTCTCGGCTTCTGATTCCCGCTGTCTGCCCGCTCCGTGGAGAGGGTGGATACAGCCTGAGGACTGCCTGGAAAACTGGGATACAGCCTATGGCTATATCATAGTTTTCCAGGCGGTCCTCAAGGTTGTATCCACCCTCTCCATGGAGCGGGCAGACAGCGGGAATCAGAAGCCAAGAGTTCAGGTTCATACGAACCCGAACCTCGGCCGGTTCGCTCATCTCTAGTTTCTAGGCCAGTCCCACAACTCACTATGGGAACAGGGAGAAGTAATTTGTACTTGTTATCAAATTCCCCCCACTCATGCCAGCTGCCGGATTTTCGAAATCCATGGACTTCTCCTTTAAAGGGATTATCCAGCGCTACTTTGGCCACTTTCCCCCTACTGTTGTCTCCAGATTGGGTGGGGTTTTGAAACTCAGTTCCATTAAAGTAAATTGAGCTTAATTGCAAACTGCACCTGAACTGGAGACAACAGTAGGGGGAAAAGTGGCCAAGTTTTTGTAGCGCTGGATAACCCGTTTAAATCTTATTCTTTTTATACCCGATCCCTATTATACCTAAGATAAAATAAACAAGAGAAACAAAAAGTATAAAAGGAGAATATGTCAGCTCACCCTTGATAGCGACAATTAGCGCAGGTGTGTGTGGACCTCCTGGAAGTGAAGCACGTTCTGGCTGTATTGCGGGCCGCAACACAGAAAGTCCATGAAACGAAAAATTCCATTCACGGCTTCAATAAAATTATGGTAGCTTTATTGGGTCATCACAAAAAGGAAAACAAAAAAAAATAATAATAAAAGATAAAAACACGCCGACGCATTGCAGGGTTAGAACCCCTTAATCATGGCCATGATTAAGGGGTTCTAACCCTGCAACGCGTCGGCGTGTTTTTATCTTTTATTATTATTATTATTATTTTTTTTTTCTTTTTGTGATGACCCAATAAAGCTACCATAATTTTATTGAAGCCATGGATGGAATTTTTCATTTCAGAAACAAAAAGTACAATGCTCGATTTAACTTATATGTTCTAATTTTTTTTCTTATTTTTAGCTATCCCTCTTAAACTTCTACTCCACCACAACATTTTCCCTACTTGCACTCTGAATACCATCTATCACACTATTACCACAATCCATTTGCCACAACACTTAAACACATTTAAAGGCAAACTTAGCAGGTTAGACAAATCTAGCCTGCTGCTAGCCCCCTAACTAGCACGGGACACTGAGGAAAACTGTATGTCTCTTACCTTCCTCTACGCTGTTCCTATGCTGTTATCAGTTGACTCCTTGACCTGGAATACTGTTAGAAGCACCGCTCTTCCCCCACCACGCTGAGCTGGCCCGCTCCTTCTAATAATAATCTATGGAGCGGATCAGTGCAATGGAAGCGGTGCAGTGCTAACTACTAACTGCACAGTAATGGCACTAAGGAGACATACCTTCTAGTGATGAGCAAATACTGTTCGATCAAATAGATATTCGATCGAATAGTAAGGTATTTGAGCTATCCAATATTATCGAATACTTCACCGAATATTCGATAAATATTCGATAAACGTTCAACTCCCCCAGCTTCCGGTTTTTACCTCCAAGTGGTCAAAATAGATGTTTTTCTCTACTTGTTCCCATAGACTTTAATGGGATCGAATATTCGGCAGATATTCGTATGACTATAGAATATTCGAATATTTCACTATTCGCTCATCACTAATATCTTCCTCCTTGTGCTCCATGCATATTAGGCGGCTATCAGCAGGTTAGATTAGTCTAAACTCTAATTATTTCTAAAGGGATTTTCACATATCATAAAGTGATGCTATAATCGCTAGAATGCGATATAAATAGAGATGAGCGAACTGGGTTCGGGTTCAAGTCCATCCAAACCCGAACGTTCAGCATTTGATTAGCTGGGGCTGCTGAACTTGGATAAAGCTCTAAGGTTGTCTAGAAAACATGGATACAGCCAATGACTATATCCATGTTTTCCACATAGCCTTAGGGCTTTATCCAACTTCAGCAGCCACCGCTAATCAAATGCCGAAAGTTCGGGTTCGGATGGACTCCAGCATGCTTGAGGTTCGCTCATCTCTAGATATAAATAATAACAATAGTAATAGCTATTGGTACTATACCATAAATATATAGTATTGCTAAATAAGTGCTAAAATGTGCACAGCTGTAACTCATTGACTGACTGCACATCTTTGAGCATGCTTTATGCAACCAGTCATAGCCGTACAATACACAATACAAATACAACTCTTACTGATGTGTAGTAAAGATCTAGAGGAGTTCAGAAACTTTAAAACTTTCTTAGGAGTTTTTGTATCTCTAAAGCAATCATGAAAATGTTATACAACCTAAACGCATTGGACAAAGTAAATGTTTTGTTTTTAACGTTACCTGTTGATATCAAGTAAAGGATTTGCATTTATAGACAGACAAAAGTTAATTGTGTTGTAAAAAACAAAACAAAAAAAACAATGAGAACACATTGTCGCAATGCTATATTACAAAAGAGTACAACAGTGTTTTTCTGCAAGACATTTTCAGTCAGCCATTGTGATACAATCAGAGTTAATAAAAATAATAGAGTCTGTCTTCATAAAATATATCCTCAGATGACCTTTAACTTACTTCTTAACACTGATCGTCCACCTTTAAATTCTGAGATATGGCACTAAGCATAAAACAGTAAGAAGACAGGAAGGAGGGTCATAAATCAGCAGTGTCTCTTTCTCAGCCTGGGTTTGATAATGTATGCCAGGAGAGGGGGAATATATCTTATTGGCCACAGCACACAAGTCAGCCATGACGTCACACCTAGGAGAGTGTATCTGTACTTGTAAAAGAATTTCACAAACCTGCATAGTTTTGTTATATTAATTTTCAGTAAATCTAGTGTGAGGTATGGGGGCCGGGGATGTAGCTAAGTCCGACGTACCTGTACTTAATAAATCCCCCTATTACATGGAAATATAATCAAAGTAGCAATGACCATTGAGGCTGGTTTCAAACATTGACAGATTTTTTGGAAAACTGTCACAGCAGATTTTGTGCTAAAGCCGGAAAAAGATCCAACAGGAAAGAGAAGTACGAGTCCTCACTTTATATTTTCCATCCCATTTGAATCCACTTTTCCACTGTGAGTTTTGCCGCAAATCCACTGTATTCTCGGTATCATTACAGTCTATGGCCCCATATTCTTGAATGTAGAGATGACCATATTTAACTAATTAGCTGGCGGTATAAATAATAATCAGCAACTGCTCACCTGCCCAAGCTCCCTAGCTGCAGTGGGGCAGTGCACTGATTGGCTGAGTGGGCCGTCAGTGAGCAGGGAACTGGAGACTCAATCAGGAGTGTGGCAAGGGAGCTTGGGCAGGTAAGCAGTTGATGTTTATTTTTACCAGCAGCTAATTAGTTAAATAAGGCCCTCACTACATTCTCATAGCGAACTGAAAATCCCCTGCAATCCCCGTCCCCATTATTAGGAATGCCCCAGGGCAGGATTTTTCCAAAATATCACCTGTCTAAACTCTGCATCGGTTCCCTAACGATCCAGCTCATGTGCAGTGTTCACACAGGTGATGAATAAGAGAAATGGTTCCTAATGATGAAGAAGGAGGAATGGAGGGGCATTGCAATCCTAGGGCACGGGTATTCTAGCCAACATCAATTTGACACAGGGCTGTAAGTTTAAAAGTTGTTTTAAGGACAATAACTGCATTACCTGTCGAACGGAGCCCAGGACAGATCTTGGATTAAAAGCAGCTATCTGACAGTACAAGCAGTTTGGGGGTCAGATTATGGGTATCGCTGCAGATTTGCTGCGAAACTCACAGCGTGCAGTCCACTGCAAACTCGTTATGCACCCTATATGGTACATTCACGTATACCATATCACAGCAGATTTTACGTTGCAAGTTTTTCCCTGAAATCCACTGCAATACTAATTACCATTAAAGTCTATGTAACAGCGGATTTTTATTCCACAGTCACTGTCACTGAGCAGAGGGCCCAGAGACAGCGCTGGAGGGCATTGGAGTATGGACAGGTAATAATGCCTTCTTTACTATAACAACAACCTTATGGCACTCTATTCTCACAATAGAAGAATTCTGCTGCAAGAATGGAGTTACATAGACTTTAATGGTAATCAGTGTCGCATTTCACTTTGAGGAACTCGCAGCTTGAAATTTGCTGCAATATGGTATGAGTTAATGTACCCTTAATCTATACTTAGCCTCAAACTCTTCTAATCTACTACTATCTGGTGCCAGAAATTCCCTGTTCTAAGGATCCAGGATAATGAAATTATGTTTTTTCTTCTGTTAATAAATCCTAAACACTGACTTTTCCTTGGTAAAGTACTAATATAAACCTACAATACAAGAAGCTAAAAAAAAAAACTGAAATATTTTATACAGTATGTTTCATTTTCCAGAGTGTTATTCTTATTTATCACAGGGAGGTTGGAATTATTTCTGAAAATGGATCCTTCATTTTAAAGGAGAACTACCAGCATGTTAGGCAAAACTAACCTGCTGATAGCCCCTATTGTGCAGGAGACGCCGAGGATGAAGGTATGTCTCTTACCATCATCCTCGGCCCCGTTACGGTGCAGTTGGTCATTTTCTCGGCGGTCTGGTAAGACCAATACAAACACTGTCCCACCCCCATATGGGCGATCCTGCCCGCCATTGATTATCATTAAAAAGGGGCGGGCCGGTTGGGGTTTGATCAGCACTATGGGGATGGAGCAGTGCTTTTATCGGTTCGACCTGACCGTGGGGAAAACAACTAACTGCATTGTAACCTGCTGATAGTTCCCTTAACTTATTTTTCCAAATAAGATTGTTGATGATTTAATCCACCCCATAACATATTGTCCATGTTAGAAACAGTTTGGTTTTGACTTATGAATTGCTGTACTATATTTGTTGAATATTTTTATACTTGCAGTAAATTCCTGCCAGGATCATTTAGCTACACTCTGAACTTCAGGATTTTGAATTTTGGTACTTTTAAAGTTTTCCTTTTATAGGTAGGTAAATGAGCTTATTCATGCATTAGATATATGCAGCTTTACAACTTAAAGTATATTGTATAAAAGGAAAGAATTTAAAGATTTTTTTTTACTCTTCCACCAGTTTCTCATATATTAACAAGTTAATATTTTCCTGTTTTTTTAATAATTCAAGATATATTTTTAACATTTAATCAGAAGGCCCCTTTTTATTAGTCTCATGTGCTGAAAGTAGTCTCACTTTATCATGTTCAGAGCTATAATTCACTGACCAAATATGCTGAAAAGCCTCTAGGTGCTAAAGTGATCAATTCCATGATGGCTTTAGTGTTTCTTCATCGAATATATTTCCTTACTCAATGTTAAAGTGCAGATTTTCTGTTTGATTTACTGCCTGTAGTCCGCAGGGAACTGAGAGAATCTCCGACTTGTCTATATACTAGTTCACAACAATAATAATGTACCTTAAGAATACATGTAGATGTAATAAACACCAAAAAGCAGGTAGTTAAAGTAAAGAGTGTTTCTTCCTAAAATATTAAACAGTGAATCTGCAAAATAAAAATCCATGTGTTGTATTCATGTCTTCAATCTTACATAGTCCAATCTGTTTATATTGGAGCTAAGTGACAACATATACAGTCTACAATGGCATACTGTATATGTTATTGGCATATCAGCTTCAACATGGCTTTCCAGGAAAAAGATATAAGTATGAGATGACATGGAGTGCTTCAAATGACTGCAATTCAACCTACAGTATAGCTACTCTTCAGCGGGACAATCACTTTAGATATGATCTCAGAAACTAGCGCAATCTTGGTTGTCATGATCACTGATGTCGCTGTGACTTTCGCAACCTTCCCACTCCATTCTACAGTAGTTGGAAAAAGAATCCTGCTAATGTTCATCTCTATTCTATGGGGGGACCTGGTCGCTTATACAAGGTTGCATGATATAAGGGAGAAGGCAAAAGTAATGATTACTAAAAAGTCTATGGCTATGTTCACACGTTTTTTCCTCTCCGTTTTTTAAAAGAAAAAATTACGTCTTTCATTTTGAGTTTAAAGTGTCACGTTTACATTTTTTTTTTTTTTTTTTGCAGAAATCAATAGTACAGGCGATTTTAAGAAACTTTGTAATTGGGTTTATTTTTCATCATGAAAAAGCAGTTTGAAGCTCTCCCCCCTGTCTGTATGGTTTTCTAGGGGGGGAGGGGTGGAGGGAGACGAGGCACCAAAACAGGACAACAAATTTACAGCTACATCACCAGGTTATCTCCTCTGAAGTCAGAACTGACCTCTCTGACCTCTGAACACCTGCTTTCACACAGCTCCCGCTGTGCAATTGAAGTCAGTTGAATCATGGCAATAACGGATGTCTTTTTAAATAGAAAAAGCGGACGCCTATTATCTTTTTTTTTTTTTCTGACGTTGTGTGAACATAGCCTACTCGTTTAGCACATATCCACTGAAACAGAAAATGACATAAACCTAAGCAAAATTTATTGAAGAACTAAAGAGTCACTGTCATTAAAAATAACTTTTGGCATGTTTTAGGCATGTCAAAAATTAGTGATTGCAGCAGGTCTCACAGCGGACATAGGCAGGGAGAGAGTCAGCAGCAGCACAATCCACTCCCCAGCCAATCACAAATTCCGATAATGTAGTCTCATAGACTAAGACTGTTGGAATAAGCCAATCATGAGATACAGCCGGGGAATGGATCGCGTTGTGACAATGCTTTGTTCTAGGGTATATCTCCTGATCACAACAAGTCTCAGCAGTGAAACCCGCTGTAATAACTTTTAACATGATATGACATGATATTATATGAAAGGTACTCTTTAATGTTGGATACTAAAGAAAATGGCTACTAGTAGAATGATTAAAAACTTACAGGAAGTCCAGCTGGGCCACTCTTGCCAGGAGGTCCAGGTTTTCCTCGCCTACCCTGTAAGTAAAAATAGAAATACAATTTTGAAATATCTTGAAATTTTATTTTAAAAAGGAAAAGATGACATTTCAGAACAAGACATCTAATGTTGTGTATACTATAAAGTGATTTCATCAGTTAGTTGTAATGGCCACTTGAGAGTTCCTGAAAGCTGAATGTAGAAATACTGTTTATATGAATCAAGGAAATGATTTATTGGCACGCTGTTTTATGCTGCTTAATGTGTTCCCCAGTCATGACTTGGATTAATGCTGTTTCAATACAATATGATCAATGTATTGACAAAGATCTTATAAACCCTCCTTACTAAGCATGGTGTTACTAATAGGAATTCTATAAAATAATTCCAGATTAAAGGTAATCATGTGATTAAAAGTCTTTCAGTATCAATTAGGTTTAAACTCCTTTTAATTATATTAATAAAATGCACCTCAACAGTCGCTGTGCCATGTTTTCTGCAAAGTTCAGCGTGGAGAGACCCAACTCACACTGGGCAGTCAGGTTACTGGGACAACAGTATGACACTAAGCAAGTTCTGTGCCAGGGCCCTTTTCTAGTTAACCCCCTCCCGTCGCTGCACAGTAAATTAACGTCGCTGCAGCCTATGCCTGAGGCTGCAGTGACGTTAATTTACGATCAAGGATAACAGAGGCGCAGAAGCTGCGGATGTGTCTACCTGGCGGGTCCCGGCTATCAGTGATAGCCGGGGACCCACCACAATTCTCAGCACCGTAGCCGCGCTCCGCACTGCGGCTGTGTGAGGCTCCCGTCAGTCTCCATTAGCCAATCAGTGCTGCCGTGCTCCCGTCGGTCCCCATTAGCCAATCAGTGCTGCCGTGCTCCCGTTGGTCCCCATCAGCCAATCATTGCTGCCATGCTGTAACGCCCGGAGTAGTGGATCCACTGGACCGGCACCAGCGATGGCACAAACCTCACCAGGGAGCGGAGTCTAAGGGGCCGCTGGTTTTCACCAGAGCCCGCCGCAAGGCGGGATGGACTTGCTGCGGCAGGCGACCCCCAGGTCGCTACCCCTGGCTTGGTTGCTGGTGTCGGCAGGCGAGGCGTGGCAGGAGATGGCACAGGCAATAGTCTGCAGATGAGAGAGCACGTGACAGGCTGGACACGGGAACAGGTGGAGTGACAGGGGAACAGGAACCAGGAACGGGGACTTGGGACCAGGTAACGGACAGGACTCAGGAACAGGGACTTGGGACCAGGTAACGGACAGGACACAGGAACAACAGGGAGCTGGGCCGAACGCTATGGGAAGCATGTAGAGGCTCCAACACCAAGGACAGGGCATGCTGGGATTTATAGGGGAGTGATTGGTGACACTAACCAATTAGGAGCGCACTGCCCCTTTAAATCTGAGACAGCCGGCGCGCGCGCGCCCTAGGAGGCGGGGACGCGCGCGCCGGCCGGCACAGACCGCGACATGCACGGAGGAGAGGTGAGGCGCCCCAGGGGCCGAAGCAGCAGCAGCGCCGGGTCCCTACACAAGGACCCCGGCGGCTGCACGGGACAGGAGGCGGTCGCGGCGGCAACCCGAAACGCGGGAAGCCGCCGCGGCCGTGACACATGCACTGATTGGCTGATGGGGAACGAGGGGAGGCGGGAGTCTCACACACAGCTGCGGTGCCGAGCAGGTCATGTATGCTCCGGGCTGGGGGCTGCGGGCACCGGGGGGTTAAAGGTGCCGGGTTACATATCCGCAGTGGAATGAAAATTCCGCTGCAGGTATGTAACCCATTCAACTTCACACTACCAGGATCCACAGCGGATTTTGCTGCAAACTCACAGCGTGAAATCCGCTGCGGATCCGAAAGCTACCCTAAAGGGGAAATTTATAAAAGCTGTGACCTGGGTGTACGCCTTGGAGCAAGTTTTCAATAATATTTTTAATTTTATTTTTTTCCACTTAATTAAAACTATTAGCATTTAAAATCCTGCAACCTTTACTGGAATTCCCAGGGAGCTGAAGTATTAAAGTGCTATGGAATATTTTCATTAGGAAATAATAACAGTATTCTAATTGAAGTAATTAGATAACGTGATTATCTTGTTACCTATGTGTCACACAAAGTGATTGGTAATGAAGCTCATTTTTAACACAGGCTTAATGTAGTCACCAGTATGCCTGTGTGCTATTGTAACTGCTTATAACAGAAGAGCTTGCTATTTGTCATCATTATATCATTTGTATCTCTCAATATTCATCCTAACAAAATAAAGGCTCAGTAGTAAGCATCTGGTAACACTTGAATTTTTACTCTTCCACCAGGGATTCTTGCATTTTTCAAAGGAAAAATATATAAAGTTTGAAAGCTCACCCCTCCTGTATACCTTTGTGGTAGCCAAATATTTCCAGGTGCACATCATTCTAGTATTTTAAAGAGTGTAAAATTCAAAGTGTAACAGATTACATTTCAGGACGTGCTGTCCCGTGTGTTTACATGAAGGGCAGCACTATTTCTAGCCATTCTATCACTAGTATATGGCAAATCACCCCCCCCCCCCCCCCCGTTACCCGCCTCTGTGTCTGCTTTCCCTATGCTCAGCTGAAGACTAGCTTCAGTGTGGCCTCCTATACAATATATAGACACTAAGGGGGGGATTTATGAAGACCAGTATTTTATTAGGCCCCGCACCCTTTTTTCCACCAGGATTCACGCCTCTTAGTGAATCTGGTTAGCAGGGCGCCTGAACCTGCGACTGGCGTACTAAAGTGCCCGGCTTCCAGCAGGTGTAGATTTTGATCATAATTTGCGCCTTCAAGCAGGGGTAAATCATGATAAATGAGGCACGGGAGGAGGCACCACCTCCTCACATCCCCAAGCTCCCCCAGCCCGCCCATCAGGGAAGCGGGGCAAACAGCAGGCGTACGCCAGGGAGAAGAGCGAATCTGCACCTTCTCCCTGGCGTACACATCCGGCGGACCATTTGTAATTGTCTCCCTAAGGGTATATTCACACTGAGTAAAAGCAGTAGAATTCCGTGACAGAGCTCCTCACTGCGGAATCCCGCCTGCCTCAGTGTCACACAGTGTATCAATGGGATGGCTGGCAAGCCATCCCATAGAGACACTAAGGCAGACGAGATTCTGCAATGGGGGGCTCCACTGCGGAATTCGGCTGCTTTTACTCAGTGTGAACATACCCTAAGTCTAACCCTGCATATGACCTGTCTGCATGTCACAACTCCCTGTTCACTCATCCCTTTCAGCCCATTCCCCCTACATATGCTTGTATGGCCAGGGTAAGTGCTCATTCTCCTTCACTCTGCTGTTGACAACTTTCTCGTAGTGATAAGCAAAGATGAACCTGAATGCTCTGCATTTGATTACTGGTGGCTGAAGAAGTTGGATGCAGCCCCAAGGCTGCCTGGGAAACATGGATACAGCCATAGGCTTAGGGATTAGAGATGAGCGAACCTTGAGCATGCTCGAGTCCATCCGAACCCGAACTTTCGGCATTTGATTAGCGGTGGCTGCTGAAGTTGGATAAAGCCCTAAGGCCATGTGGAAAGCATGGATATAGTCATTGGCTGTATCCATGTTTTCCAGACAACCTTAGAGCTTTATCCAAGTTCAGCAGCCACCGCTAATCAAATACCGATCGTTCGGGTTCGGATGGACTCGAGCATGCTCAAGGTTCGCTCATCTCTAATTCCTAGAGAAGCCTATGGCTGTATCCATGTTTCCCAGGCAGCCTTGGGGCTGCATCCAACTTCTTCAGCCATCTCTACTAGGGATGCATCCAACACCGGCCAAGAGTTTGGGTTTGGACATTCGCTACTCTCTTGTTGTAATCTCTCTACATTTCCTGTCAGATATTAATCCACAAAATCAAAAGAACAATCTGATAATCAATTTGTAAATGTTAAATTCATGGAATTATTGTCTGGTAGGGAGGTCATGTTGCAACATTGTATAAAGAGGAAGTTGTGAATGTACCAAATGGCTTTCTGTAAGTTAAAACAATTCCTCCCACCATAACATACTATATATACATTTGCAATGATAGGTGAGAAAGACAATCTTATGAGGACGAAAGTTGTTTGCAAAAGGTATTGTCGTAATAAATATTTTATGGCTAAGACAATTCATTTTTTCATTTCTTTTGCATAGCCACCATATATCTGTCAAAGACAAGGCTGTTTTTGCCAAATTATGTAGTTTATATAAATAACCTCATGCCATCACATGTCAACCAGTGGTAGCCATTCTGCCAAATAAACTTGTACTATGGGTTGAAGATGGTTATCCATTCATTTACTAATTCTTTCTGACGGGGACCTTTTACTAGAAATTAGTCTTAATGTGGGAAGGGGGGGTATCAACTTGTGCACTTAGGGAAGTCCATATTCCTTATCCTGTTCTGTAAATACTCCAAGGGGGAGATTTATTAAGACAAGTTTACTCATACATTTGTCTTTATAACACCCTGCCCCAATTTTCCTGCTGGATTTACTGAGGCGCATACCTCTTAGCAAAGCAGACCGACCCTGCGTCAGTCAAAGGGTTTGCCCAAAAATTTACACTTTTTCTGGAATAGGTCTAGATTTTGTAGGGTTTACGCCGGGTTCTGGAAGTAAAACATGATAATTTAGGCACCCCCACTCATCGGGTGAGCAGGGTTACAGCTGGTGTACACCACGGAAAAGAAAAGAGTCTTTTCCGTGGTGTACAACAGGGGTGCAACGATGATGAATGTGCCCCCAAAAGCTAATTTGTTTTCAAAAAGAGGTGCAAGAACCGTTTTGCATACTGTTTACGGATTATTATTACGTTTTATGTTTTTTTTGTTTGTATTCATATCTTCCACAATATTAAGACCATAATCCAAAATGACTACTTTAACTCCTCTGAATTTTAATAATGATATTTATATTCTGAGATGGATTTTTTAATGCACTACATTGATTTTGGTCTAACTTTCCTTTTGTATTGCAGTCTAATGTACAATCATACAGCTTTAATTCCCTTTCAACCACAAATTGAAAATCATCCAATGCAGGTATTCTGGACTTTAATGGGTAAAAAAACTCAATAAAATTTAACAAATGGTGCTGATTTTCCCTGTGTGTTACCAGTATCAGCACTTTCAAATTTCAGTTCCCTTAGCTCTAAAGGAGCTTATTGCTTTTTACTTAATACAGTCACTGGTATTGGATCCGACATGGCAAAATTTAACATCACATTACTTCATGACAGTGATGGTGTCAAATCAAGAAATGTATACTTACCATTAATGTCCAAATTTACTTAAACCCAATAATGTCGAGAACAAATCTAAATTTTATGATGGTACAAAATTTAGTCCCTTAGGGCCCTTTTACACAGTTAAATAAGTGTAAGTTAGTGAGATCAGAGCTTGATTGCAGAGGCTTCACAAAGCCTTTAAATATCAATATATTTAAATGGACAAATAAATGATACAGTGATCATTTGTACAATACATAGTGCCTTCTAGATGCACTGCAAACAGATGCTGATCTTGCTGATCGGCACATGACTGCATCTTTGCAGGGCCCCATTTTGGGCCATGTAAAAGGGCCTTTACTCCTGCTCATTCTGCTCATTGTGCAGAAGCACTTTCTGGTTGAGGGCATGTCAGTAGTTTTCTGGCAGCCTGGCGTGCTCTCTCCTACTTTTCTTCCTAGCAGTTTGCATTCCTGTCCAGCTCATCCCATTGGCAATTTACATCCCTCACTAGAAATATCATATGTGCTGCACTCTTTAATATTTATGCTGTCTTCACACTCTTCCATGTCTCCCTACCCACAGGCCTCTGCATAAAACACACTGTTGCAATACTGTCTAATTTTTACTGGGATTTTGATTATACATTATAAAAATGGGACAATTTTACCATGTAGATTGGGAAACAGTGGCTCAGTGTTTAGCACTGTAGCCTTGCGCTGGAGACCTGGGTTAAAATTCCAACAAGGGCAACATCTGCAAAGAGTTTGTTTGTTCTCTCCGAGTTTGCGTGGGTTTCCTCCGGGTACTCCGGTTTCCTCCCACACCCAAAAACATACAGGTAAAGCGCTGCGGAATCTGTGTGCGCTATACAAATAAAAACATTAATATAAAAAAATGAAGGAAGCACACCAGCATCAAAGATCTGGGAGTGCTGAAGAAGGTTGTTGGTGGGCTCAGGGAGGAAGACAGTGACATCATATATAATGTTGAGAGTGGAGATCATGTGATGGATGGCACCTGATATGGAGGAGCACCAGATGACTGTGACTGTTCTCTACTGCAGCACAAAAACAGTAGAAAACATTTAATAACAGGAAACTGACTGATTAACGAGGGTTCCATAAGGTGTTTATTGCCAAGAAGCAAATTAGAGTCGGAAAGCCTTTTGATGCTGTGTTTCCCCATTCATGTTTGGAAAACATTCTAAATGCAGTCAAAATCATGTCTCAGTCTCCTCCCCAACAGCCACATAATGTTGCAGGGATAATCATAAAATATTCAAAAATTACGAGCCTCAATTATGAGTCTCAAATCACGGGACTAGGGAAGGACCTAGCAAAAGCATGGTTCCTGAATAGAGACCACCAAAACTACCATATTAAGTGATCCCTTTAGTCAATATCCAACTCAATTATGAGTCTGATGATATGACCAGGGAAATACCAAAGCCAGGTATCCATCCACAGACAGCTGTTTCAGGGTTTTGCCCCTCATCAGTGTGGAGCAGGATCCTGGCTAGAAGGCAGGCAAAGACTAGTAGACCAATACTGTAAACAGATCACTGATCTCAGGGAGACCAGCCAAAGAAGACAGTGTTGGCTGCTGGTTAAAGTGCTCAATACAGTGAAATTCTACGTGCATTGGCATCAATGCAAACATCAATATGCAACATCAAAATGCAACATCAATATGCAAAAAGGTCTGTAGAGCCTAAGTTAGGAATCTCAAAACACAGGACTAGCCAGATATCCCTCCAGGGAAAAGTCATGCAGCTATTGGTAAAGAAATGTGGGTGTGGTTTCCACCATGTCCTGAATGTGAACATAGCCACAGCCAGGACTCTTCTGGTAAGCTACCCTTATGGGGGATGTTCATTTGATGTTGTTCTTTTTTTTCCCCAGAAGCACTTCTATGCCATCTACATTTTATATGTATTAAACATACCGACTATAGTGTACATTTGTACACAATAAAACGAAAAGCTTATGGCTCCGGAGATACAACTAATGTAAAATGTCGCCATTAGGATGTAGAGTAATTTCGTGTAGTAGAGAAAATGTGTCAGATATAATTTGAAACATAATACATCTTTACCTAGTAGCCGACATTTTCCAATTTGGTGTCATGTTTTAACTTTAAGTACCAAGAACTTCACTGCATTATTTCAGAGAGAAGCTATTATTCTCACACTGTGCATCAAAAGTAACTACCTGCAGATAGAGCATCCACCCCTTGTTAGATGCAAACATCTTTCCAGCAGCACTAGAGAAATCAGTTCAGTGACGGGGAAGGGACAAATCGGAGACAAATTACATATGTTGGGTGATGCTCCCGGTGTTATCATTTGCTTGTGCATGCTATTAAAATGAAAAGAACACACCAGTATTATGCAGCACGCCATGCTGGAATCTGGCTCTGCCGCTTTATCAGTAATCTTCTGATGTCTCTTTACATAGAGAACACTGTATTCAAGAGAGGATAAAATCAATCAAGTGGCCTGTGTATGCAAAGAGAATGTACATGGTACTGACTCATAGTCATCCAAACTGACTATAGTCATTGTTTTGACCATTTATGTAAAATCTTCAGAGAAGACTGGATGCCAACAAAAGAAAAAATGTAAAGGTGATATTGCCAAGGGATGATATGAACATGGGCGTCAACTAGATCAATCTTTTCAGGCCAAATCATATTGAGAAGAATACAGTTGGGTTTGACCCAAAAACATAAAACAAACCAGAGTGTCTGGTCTGTTCCATTACTTACGTTCTCTTGTACATTAGCTAACTTTACTGGCTTTATGAAATGGTAATAAATGTGGTAATACTGTTCGAGTTTGGCAACATTCTTCACACCTAAATGCTTGGCTTTTGATTCCCAGTGGCTGGAAAAGTTGGATGCTGCACTAGGGTTTGCTGGGAAACATGAATACAGCCATAGGCTATGTTCACATTTGGTAAGAGACCGGCCGTTCCATGACCCGGCCGGGTCACGGAACGGCTGGTCTCAGAAAAGATCATCCCGGCCGTGATTTCTGCAGAACTTACGTAGTGTGAACATAGCCATAGGCAGTATCTGCATTTTCCTGATGGCCTTAGGGCAGAATGCAACTTCTCCAGCTGCCAGGAGACAAATGCCAAGCGCTCAGGTGGAGAAAACATTGTCCAGCCCGAACAGTTTGGCAAGTCCACTCAACACTATTACTAAGTAGACTAAGGGCAGTATTAAATGCGCTGATCTGCTAAATCCATGCTTGCTTACTGAGCCTTTTCATTGTTAGCGATTTCCGTGCTGCCCTTGATTCAAAGGGGTAATCTGACATTGGTATATAGAAAATAAAGATGTTATGCTTACCTCTTCCCATTCCCCTGGTGTCCTCTTGCCATGTCTTTGGGTCCCCTGCTTACCTCAGCCACCGCTAACAAATCTGTCTCTCCAGTGAAAGCCAGCTCAACCAATCACTGGCTGCAGAACTGTCAGATCTTCGTCAGTGATTGGCTGAGCGGGCTGTCACTGCAGCAACAGGTTCATCTGCTGTGACTGCGGTCAGCAGGGGACTCAAAGACGCGGCAGGAGTACACCATGGGAATTTAGAGAGGTAAGCATGACATCTTTATTTTCTTTATGCCAGAATACTCCCTTAATCAGCCCTCAGCTGTGCATAAACTGTTACAGGGAGCAATGTCTGGCTGGTGGCAGATGATTACCTGCTCCTCAGGTGATCATTATCTTTATTACACAGGGCGATATCTGCCTTATTTGTCAGATAATCTCTCTGTGTAAGAGGACCTTAAGTTTTGCTTATTAAACTCAATGGCTATGAGATATCATCACTGTCCTGTGCTTATAAATGATATTAACACAAATCATGAGGTTTACCCTTTCCTTACCTTTCTAACCAAATGCATTTTCTTTGTCAGCTACAGAGGACAAGTAAAGCGGAGGCGATATCCAGGAGCAAGCGAGCGCCGACTTGTCAAGTCGCTTGCTCCTCCTTCCATGCTTGCTGCCAACACTATTACACGTGCCAACAGCGAGCCAGTAAATGGGGGGGAGGGCATGGGGAGCTGTGGGGGGCTCGAGATCAGCTTATCTCTATCCACGGTATTTAATCATCAAATGTGCAATAAATTCTTGCATAGCAATGCACATGCGTTATATTTGCTGGAGAACCATCATAAAAACATCATCATGTTAAAGAAAGCTTCCATTTTATGTTTCAGTATACTTTATGTAAATGAACACTATATATACTCCAGAAAATGCAATAAACTTGATCACTGGATGAATCAGAAGCAAATTATTCTCTTTTATGGCCAACTTTTTCTAATTCATGTATTCTTTACCCTAACCCCCCCATGTAAGGAATTCTTCATTCAGGGTCCAAACTCACTGGGCAGATCGACAGCGAGTTTCTTGCTGCGAATTCGCTGTGGATCCCTGTCCTGTGCACTCAATGGCAGACAAACTCGCAGCAGGGATGTATATCCCAGCTGCGAGTTTGTCCGCAGCCCGCCCCGTTAACCCCCGCCAGCTGGAGCGAATACATCACCTGGTCCCGCTCCGGCTTGCTTTGGGGGTTCCCGGCAGGCCCCGCTCAGCCAATCAATGCGCTTGGCGTGAAGACGCCGGGAGCCCCGAAGCAAGCTGGAGCGGGGACCAGGTGACGTATAGGCTCCAGGCGGCGGGGGGGGGGGGGGGTAACGGGGAGGGCTGTGGACAAACTCGCAGCCGGGATGAACATCCCTGCTGTGAGTTTGTCTGCCATTGATTAAACAGGGCTGGAGAAACTCGCTGAGGATCCTCCAAGTGTGTTTGTACCCTTACAGTCTATGAAAACCATGCAGAGAAGGATAAACAAAGAACGAGCATAGTTTGTTAACATTATTTTGTTTCTAAGAGAGCCCAAAACACCCAGGATATATAATTGATCAGATGACCTGCTTTAGGCAAATGTTGCTTTAGGCGATGGAATGGCAAAGCACACCTTTCATTTTGAAATTAGGATTGAAAGAAAATCTAAAAAAAATATGCAAAAAAACCTCAGGTACAGCTGCTATTTTATTATTTTAAGAGCATAACCTTTGGTATAATAACTTCTTGGAGAAAACTAAAATGCTTTTTTTTTCCTAAGCTCTTTTTTTGCAATTTAAAAGGTAATTACATTTATGTACACACTCCCGAGTACTGTTCAACGACATGTTCGGTAATGGCACTGTGCGGATAATGCTAAATATCTAAGTAAACACATTCACAAAGAATCAAATGTCTTGTGGTTTATCTTTGAAAAAAAAAGGCAAGAAAAGGGTTTAACTTGTGCAATTTCATCCCCCATTACCTTTCTACCCAAAACGCTCGATGATTTAAATTCAGATGCAAAATATGTACCACCTGGAAACTCATAAAGAAGTCTAAACCTTTCAAAGTCTCTCAACGGGGGAGCACTACAACATCAAAGGATGCATATATTCCATGACAAAACATCACTAAGAAACGGAGGATGCAGTGACTCAGAAAGTGCAGGCAAAGCAAAACAGCACTACACTCATATATGTATAATTTATCAAGTCCCTTTTTTGTGTTACTGGAACTACTAACCTATTCTTGTCATTGAATTACTTTTTTTTATTCCTTGAGGAGTTATGACCCAGAAAGTTCAGGATAAAACAATGACTATCCCACCAAATGTCCTTTCTTACTCCAATCAACCAGAACATATTTTTGCTTTGCTTGGTAATTTTTCCTATGTATTATGCATGGTGTGAAATATATGTCCATCTCTATACCTGTGTATTGCATTCTGTATGCACACCTGTGCCCCACTGTAATTAGAAATACCTATTGTGTTAGTATTATTTTTAACATTATATATATATATATATATATATATATATATATATATATATATATACACACTGTACATTCGTATTATTTGTTCAGTATTATAACACATAGTGGTAAATATACAGTAATTGACAGAATTTAATGTAATTGCAGAGTTAGGCTGTGTTCGTATTACATAAGTAAATATTGAGGTCAAAATACAGCAAACGTTTCAGTATTAGGCTATGTTCCCCAATGTAAAAATAAGAGCAAATAACATTATTTTTTTTACATTGTGGGAACATAGCCTAATAATGCACTCTATTGACGTCAAAAGCAAATTGGCTGGTAGTGCCCACACCATATAGAATTGCAGCCATAATTGATTATGGCCATCAAAATAATAAACATGCACATTATTTACTATCTGCTTTATAAAAAAAAAAGACCTTTCTATTAAAATTGAATATTTGAAGAAATTTTTTTTTGAATTCTGCCTCTATTTTGTCTTAAAGTGGCACTATCAGCAGGTTCGGACCAGTGAACCTGCTGATATGAGCCAGCCGCTATTTACCTCAGGGTTCCAGGGCTGTAAGTCATATTTCTGTTGGGTCCGATATAGTGGCATTTTCGGCTAATTGCTAATATGCTAATTAGCGGTTTGAGAGCATTTGGGGCGTTCCCCATGCTCCCGGAGCATCTGCTCGGCGGCCCTAGCCTGCCCCCTCCCGGCCCGCCCACTATGCATATTCATATATGCATAGCTAGGCCGCTTGTTACGGCGCATGTGCAGGAAGCAGCCTGTACCAAGTGGCCTAGCTATGCATATATGAATATGCATAGCGGGTGGGCCGGGAGGAGGAAGGTTAGGGCGGCCGAGCGTGTGCGGCCGAGCGTGTGCAGGTTCACTGGCCCGAACCTGCTGATAGTGCCGCTTTAGGGCGACCCTGTATCCACCACCCCACCCAATCACTAGTTTAGGCATTCCTAATGATGAGAAGGGTGGGGAGGAAGAAAGGAGAGGTGTAGCAGACCTGGGACACAGACACTCTATGCAATGCCAGTATGACACAAGGCTGCAAGTTTAAAAGATAATTTTTTGCTCTAACCAAAGCACCAGGCACATTTTAAAAGATACAACTAGAGATGAGCAAACCGGGTTCGGGTTCGAGTTGATCCAAACCCGAACGATTGGCATTTGATTAGCTGGGGCTGCTGAACTTGGATAAAGCTCTAAGGTTGTCTGGAAAACATGGATACAGCCAATGACTATATCCATGATTTCCACATAGCCTTGGAGCTTTATCCAAGTTCAGCAGCCACCGCTAATCAAATGCCCAAAGTTCGGATCAACTCAAGCATGCTCGAGGTTCGCTCATCTCTAGATACAACTGGTAGGGATTTACTCCCATCAAACGGATGGTACTAGCAGTTTGGTGGGGTGGATTGGTGGATACACTTTAATTACTGTGAAACATCTAAAGGGTTAACACATTTCCTAAATGTCATTTTAGGAAATGCTGTTTTTTAAAAAAGGTGATTTTTATATCCCTACATAAATCTGACCTTAAAATTTTATTGAAAATTTGCAGCTAAAGTTTTTACTTTCTAATGTGATACAAACAGAGAAGTTTGCCAAATGATGCCAGCATAAGGCCCCGTTCCCACTGAGCAAAGCTAGCGGAATTCCGCGACGGAATTGTCCGCCGCGGAATGCCGTTAGCCTCCCGCTCATAATGGGAGTCTATGGGAGGCGCGCGCTGCTGCTCTGTACGCGCTGAAGAATGAACATGTTCATTCTTCAGCGCGGACAGGGCAGGAGCGCGCGCCTCCCATAGAGTCCCATTATGAGCGGGAGGCTAACGGCATTCCGCGGCGGACAATTCCGTCGCGGAATTCCGCTACCTTTGCTCAGTGGGAACGGGGCCTAAGGTAGACATATTGTAATTGTAAATTATCCACTAAATTATGTGGCAGAGATGTGCACATTTTATAAAAAGCTGGTTCTTCTACATTTCCCCAATTTTTTTTTACAGCCAAGTGCTAAACATATCAACACTTGACACTTGAGAAAGAAATGGGAGAGGTTTTCGAAGCGTGTTGTGTTTTTAACCTATTATAACCTTCTTTTAGTAAAAACATAAATTTTTTTGCATTTTTCTAAGTTTTATTTACTTCTTTCATCTTATCTGCGCTTAAGGTAACCTGTGTTTATTTGGAGTGAAGGATGTTTTGGTAACTTGGAGACCGCAGCAGAATACATTGATAGGGTAGAATTCTCAGAAGCAATGTAGACTGCATTAAAAGTTATTTTGATGTAAATATATATTTTTTAATAAAACAGATAGATCATGAGTAACAACATGCCTTTTTTTAAGTGGTACTCCGGGCTGGGGGGCTTTTTTTCTTATAGCGGGGGAGGAGGTGGATGAGGGCAATAACGTCCCCTTACCTCCCCGCTTCCAGCGTTGTGTCCCAGATTGCTCCGGTCTGCGCTGCCCAGCCGCTTCCTGGTCTCTGCAGGGGCATGAGACATGACGTTTCAAGTCCGCTCAGCCAGTCAGTGGCACAATCCGGGACATGGCTCTGCAACCGGGGAGGTAAGGGGACATCATTGCCCTCATCTACCTCCTCCCCAGCCACAGGCAAAGAAGCCCCCCAGCCCGGAGTACCCCTTTAAATACACATTTAGACAAGTCAAATTTTTATGACTGCTTCCTACTTTTGACATCAGCAGTATGTAGATAAAAAGGAAAGAGACCTGTCCTAAGTATTCTTGTTGGGTATAAAAGTTTTTTTTCAGCAATCGTTGCAAAAGCAATGATTATTGGCTTTGAGGCCAAGGGTGCTTTCACACTAAGCAAAATCGGTGGAATTCCTTGGTGGAGCTCTCCGCCTCAGTGCATGTTTATGGGGGGGCTCCTGTGCCTCTTCTTTCTGCTGCACTCCACTCAAAGAATTGACATGTCAATTGTTTGAGCAGAGAGTGGAGGGACCCGAGCCCTCCCATAGACATGCTGTTTAACACTGAGGCAGGCAGGATTCCACGGCGGAAAGCTCTGTCGATTTTGCTCAGTGTGAACATACCCCAAGTGTCACCTCTACAGAGGAACAGTGAGCCCTTTACAAAACCCAGTTGACTGTACCTGCCTACTTGGATAATCTGCTCTAGGCTGATCCCTCAGATCGGCTACCACCAACATGATCGAGGGAGCTGATCCATTGTCATGGCAGCCTCCATGCCTGCTGTGACTGATCTATTGCTACAGCCTACTATAGACATCTCTAAAAATAAAAAAAAAGAAGTTCCATAGACATTAACATGGTTCAAAACAAAAAGCAACACAAAAAATGAGCCCCAAATAGCTCAACTCCAACAACAACAACAAAAATTTTAAACCTAGAACCCCAACGCTGCCAGGAAACAGGGCTTACCACTGAGCAACCATTCTGCCTCTTACCTGCGAGTCTTCATCAAAGGCTTCATCACACCGATATTTACATTTTCCAGGAAGTGTTCATATTACTAGCGTTACTATTATTAGTTCATGGACAACTAAATTAGTGAAATGATATGCACATGTTTTAGAGCTTTTAAATGGAAAATTATTTAAATGTTGTTTGCAAGCCTTAAGAGGCTTAGGCAGTACATCTTTTTCAGATGGAAAGCTGGTGTAGACTTTACTGGCAGGGAGAGGGATGAAAATAATCTGTACAATGTGAGGATTAAAGTTAATTCCACATTAATATTATCCAGTAGGATAATGACTACAGACAGGATGCAGATTTGAGTCAACTGTCAGCGAAGCCAGATAACCACATATTACAACACTACTGTGACAGCTATGGTCACATTCTGAGGAAAATTAATTAACATAGGGTAGTAGAGGCTGTATGTATATCAGAAATTTATATCTTGGTCAATCAGTTCAAGTGAATTGTTTAATTACAATAATCGAGTTTGAATACTAAAATGTGTCAATATGTCCAATAGAACATATGCATTTTAATTCTGCCTATAGCTGCTTTTATATGAAATGTATTGAAGGGTAAATAACCCTCTTAAAGTGGTATTCCGGGGAAATTTTACTTTTCCCCTATCCACAGGTAGAAGATCGCAGTGGTCTGACCCCTGAAATCCTCCGGCGATCTCCATATCAGACCCCGGCCAGCTCTGCTATGAAAAGAGCCCCCGGTCGGCACGTGACTCGCAGCTCTATTAATTTCTATGGAGTGTCGGAAAGATCCAAGTACACCGGAGTGCTGTACTCTGCTCTTTCCATTGCTCCTTAGGAATTAATAGAACCACAGGCCGACTTGGGGCTTTATTCATAACAGAGCCAGTGGGGTCCGATACGGAGATCAGGGTTCAGGGGTGGGGCTCTGCGATCTCCTACTTTTCCCCTATCCTGTGGATAGAGGAAAAGTAAATTTTCCCCTTAATACCCCTTTAACCCACCATGATTTACCATTATGTCATGATGCAATTAAGGGTGTATGGAGCAGGCTAGGGAGCTAGGCCAGTTCCATACCTGGCGACTCTTTGCTGCATTTAGCAGCAGGGAGTCACTTCTAATAGCCCTTAGAGGGTGATTGTTCAGTACTGGTTATTAACTATTTAACTTCCTCTGTCAAAGCCACAATGGAATTTAATCACTGTAAATGTGTGTCATTGATGGTATGGTAGGACAGATCAAGAAGTCCCATAACCATTAAAATGGTATAAATGAAAACCACATGAAAATTGAGCCCCCACATAGCTCATTAGGTGGACAAATTAAAAATAAGTAATAGGAGTCAGGACAGGGCAATTTTAGGTACATTAATTTAAAAAAAAAAGTTTATTTTTTTAAGTTTTAAATATATATATTTTTTTCAAATTCACAGTATATTTTATGGAAAGATTAAGCGTGTCATTACAAAGTACCAAAACAAACCTTTACATGGCTCTATAGATGGAAATAATTATGACTTTTAGAAGAAGATTTGGAAAAAATAAAAACCCATGAACAAAAATTTGTATTGTCCTTAAGGGGTTAAGGGGTGAAAACAAAAACATTCTTAGAGATTCTGGAAGATTATTTGGGCTAGCATCATTCTCCATATGAAGCTTTATACTTTAAAGATTACCTACTAAATATGAGTGGATTAACTGTATACAGTAAATCAAGTGAAACACTTTGTTAGCTCAGCAGTCGGCTTATCAGCTGGCTACATTTGAAGTCTGTGCAACTCTGGGTTCCGGGAAAACCTGGATCCAGTTCTGGGAAACAAGGAGTTCTGGATCCAGCTTTTCTATGCACCTGGATTGGAGTGCCACAGACTTCAAAGGCAGCTGAAGAGCGGAATGCCAAGCTAACAAAGCACTTCACTTCATTTATACTGTCAATTCACTCATCTCTATTGTCTACAATTTACAAAAACTTGATAAGTGAGTGTTTTGGATGCCGAAACCCCACAGATAGCTAAAACAAAGAAGTGTAAGTGCTTAGCTGAACAATGTGCCCTTCCTTTTTCTCTCCTCGGAAAGCTGAACAAATGTTGAATTTGCAGAAAATCTGAATACCACTTTGTTAAGATGAGCTGAGCAATCAGTGGGGGTCTCGGCACTTGGGCCCCAATTAAAACGTCTGACGTAATTTTGACATGTCAGTTATTTGTTGAAATGAAAGGTATAATTTAAAAGTGTTGAGGTAAAAAATGTAGTGTTCCTTCTTCGGTGTACTTTTATTTCACTTTTTTAACTTTCATGAGTGTCATTGTCAGAACTGTAACATTGCATATCTCTAGTATATACATTTGACACAGTACATTGACTCCTACTCCACCCCTTGAGCGATGGACTTGCCCCACCTACTTGCCTTAAGACAGTAGGTGGGGGGGCCACTAGGCGATGTATCTGTATCTTAGACTTGCCCCACCTACTTGCCTTAAGACAGTAGGTGGGGGGAGGGGGCAACTAGGCGATGTATCTGTATCTGTATCTGAGGTCTAAAACATGAAACAAAGACAAGACAGACAAACACCAAGGTCGTACAGATAAGAATAACCAGGTATAGAGAGACAGAGTATAGAGATAGACCGACTCTCTTTTTTCCTCAACCTGACGCTTATCCAGCTCCATACAGCTTTGATCATCAATAATACCATTGCCCAATTCTGCTCATAAAGCAAAAATGTCCTTGCTTAATAAAAATTAAATAAAAAAACAATCATTCACATTTTAGTAAATAAATATATATCTTTTCTATTTCTTGTTTGAGGAACATGTTAACAGGTGGAATCTCAAAGCAGAACTTCTCGTTAACCTACATAATTTATAAGGAAATTTGCATTAAGATTTTCTTCATTTTTAACACCCACTATGTGTACTATCTAAATAAAATATGTCTAGGCAATTCAAATATTCACAGGTTTTAAGAGTCACATACTGTACACAAAGCAGTAAAGGGAGTTTGCGATTTCCCATACATGTGGTAAAAACATGTACATGTCGAGTGAATTATTTAGTTAAAAACGCCAACAACAAAGAAAGGCAGCAGCAATGTGTAAACATTTCCCTATTTCATACAAGCAGATTCACATTTTCATTGTTTCTAATGTAAGAATTTATTGTGTAAAACAGTTAAAGTCCACAAAATCTGATAATCCCAAAATATGTATAATTTTAATCACTTAAAAGCTCATGTTTCCATTTTATATGAGAAGAATGGATATTGAGCCATGTGAATATAGATTTCAAGCCTTTTTTTTACATAAATAGTTTCCACCAGAGCCATCATCCTCTCTGATGGACTCGCCACTCAGCCAGTCAGTGACTGGGGTGGGATGCTGCTTCAATCACTTATTGGCTGAGCAAGCTGTCCATCATATGGGACGGTTATTCTCCACTGAGTTGTGACGTCAACACAACTCGAAAGAAAATGACTTGCAGCCGACACATCACAGGTAATCAATGTTTGCTTGTTATTTTCTCCCCAACTGCCTATCACATTGTAGAAAACGTCCGGACTTCTCCTTTAAGCCACTAATGCTACATAAGAGCCCTTGCACACTGAGTAAAAGAGTCAGAATTTACGAGCAGAGTCAGCTAGTCATTCTGCCTCTCCTATTACTTCAACGGGATTTCTCGTGTGCCTCTGCTCTCCGCTGAAAGATTGAACATGTTCATTCTTTTTTTACATTCCTTATTTAATGTTTTATATTTTGTAAATGTACAGAAACAAAAAGTATATCCCAATAAGAAACAGTAGAGGTATCATAGTGAAACAGACAAACAAATACAACAGAGGAGCTGAATCCATCATAAACAAGATATAGAAGTGGAAGTTGGTCATGGATTGGCTTATGAGAAGCAGTAGCGCGCTGGCACCTGGATGATCGGTACTTATAGCAGAGATTCGCTATGCCAGAAACATGTGTGCACCGGTATGGGTATCTAAGAAATGGACATGTCCAGTAGAAGGAATCTACAATGTAATAGGTAAATGAACTGAGATGTAAGGCAGACAAACAGACGCAAGACAAACAACAGGAGGGGAGGAAGGGGAAGGGGGAAGAACATGTTCATTCTTTGAGCGGAGAGCAGAGGCGCATGAGAAATCCCATCAAAGCAATAGGACATGCAGAATGATAAGCGGAATCCACCATGCAGACTCCACTCATAAATTTCACCTCTTTTACTCAGTGTGCAAGGGCCCTCAGCAAGGGAATTGTAAGTTTGTATTTTAGAAACTGAACTCTGACCCTATAAGAATATATTACAAAATTAATTTATGTAAAAGTGAATCACACTATAAATAAAATGTAGTCTTTAGCCCCTCGAATTGGTTATCCAGGCTTAGAAAAACATGGCTACTTTCTTTCTTTTCTTTTCTTTGGCTCTTTTGTGGAACCTGTTGTATTTTGTAGTATCCCCAATTACAATTTTACCAAAACTTGTATAGCAAAAAATATTGGAGAGTTAAAATTGAAATAAATATAATTATTTGGTAGGGTTTGTATGTATGTGATACCTATTAAATCTATGAAGGCTGGTTGGGTGAGGGAGAGCCTTTTGTGACCACTCAGGTACCTTTATAGTGGAAATAATGCACAACCGCAGTAGGGGGTTGTTTAAGTAGAGTTGTGACAGTATCCAACCTGAAATAACTGTAGTATGTAATCAACTCGTTGAGTTATACAAAGTTTTCCCATGACAATTCTATTCTGACTGTTATTTATTTATCTATTTATTCGTTTTAATTCCCATTCTGGAAGCCACATACATGTGCAAGACTTAGTTTAGGCTTAGTGTTAAGTCTATTGGCAGCTTAGGTTTGGTAAAGTTTTATTTGGGTATGAAGTTGTTGTTATTATCTACAGTATATCACTTAGATTAGGTGAGTACAATTAGGTGTTTGAGAACATAGAAAAGAGAGCTTGCACTCACCCAAAAAATAGCTGCAAATCAATCCATTTATTCAGTCTTGGCAGACGTGAGTGGGGAGGAGAAGTGAAAGCAGAGGCGTCCTGATGACTACAGACTGTTTCCCGTGTCATGGTTAGCCACGGGAAACAGTCTGTAGCCATCAGGACGCCTCTGCTTTCACTTCCCCTCCCCACTCTCGTCTGCCAAGACTGAATAAATGGATTGATTTGCAGCTATTTTTTGGGTGAGTGCAAGCTCTCTTTGCTATGTTTTCAATATATTTACCCTGCTATTAGCTTTTTGCACCCCCATGCTGCCCTCCATTGGCTAGATTCCTCACAAACAGGATCCTAGCTCATGGGTATATAGCTGAGACTACACGGACTCTGGTGCTAACTCAGACCTGCTCCACAAGTTGTTACAATTAGGTGTTTGTTGAAGAAGAAGAAGAAGAAGGAGGAGAAGGAGAAGGAGAAGGAGAAGGAGAAGGAGAAATATTGTAAAAATATTTTTTTAAAATAAAGATTATAAAATCTAATATAAAATTCCCTAATATATTGTTGCATTTTTTTTTTTTAAATGTCAGGTACAGTATGCAGGAAGCCATCCACAAAACCTAACCATTTGCAATTACCCTTGTTTTTAAACATTCTAGAATTGTACATGAAGAGGGAGGTTAATTTAGGGAATACATATTAGTTATTAAAGTGTGAATTATAACACTAAATCCATGAAACTGTACTCTTTAATGTAGAAATTATTAAAAATCTCATTCAAGATGCTAGAATATAGCTAATCATTCTTGAAGGATAATTGCACTCCAAGATGATTAACTGCCATGTTTTTTCTATGCCACCAGCAGAATTCAGGAACTGAAGTTCATTTAATCTAATATCCCAAAGACCAGAATTTTGACAGTCAGGCACTTGTTTAATCTTTAATCCCACAGGACCAGAAGCAGATATAGAAGCATGAAACAACAAATTAAAAAACAAAGTGTTAGTGGCATATTGGATTAACATTTTATGTTGAGCTATCTTTCTGCAGGCGCTCTCTGCTTTTTAGGGGTATTCCTGCAAAATATTTTATAACGTACCTTTATTAAAGGGGTTAAAGTTTTTGATATTGTGCTGCAGTCATACGAAAAATAACCGAGTGCCTAAGCTTACATCCTCACACTCCCCAAGCATTCTTCTGCAGTGTCTCCTGTGTCCACCGCTGGTTGCAGCCACCGCCACTTCTGAGGCAAACTCATCTTGGGAGTAACAGCCCACTTATAAAATCAATGGATGCGGCGCTGTCCCGTCTCAGTCAGTGATTGGCTAAGCGAGCTATCACTCCTGAGATGAGTTCATCTCGGAAGAAGTGGCAGCTGCGACCAGTGGGGGGACATTGAAGCTACCGCAGATGAATGCCGTGGAAGTGTGAAGAAGATAAGCAAAGACTCTTTCTTAATTTCCATGTCTGCATCACAACACTTCATGTGCTGGACAACCCCTTTATTGAAAGTGGCATTCATTTATTTTTTATGTTTTCATTGACATTGGCATCAGTAACGGGCGAGACATTACTCATGACATGGACAGCTTCCTCAGTTGTAATGAATATTCTAAGACTTATATGTACAGATGTGCGAAGCAGGCGGAAATTTGTTTTGCGAGTTTTACAAGTATTCATTCAAACTCGTTAAGATACGCAAATCGAATCTTAATGAATTTCAATTAAAACCAAAACTATAGTAGCTACAATACTGGGTTGATTACAGAAGGGTGAATTTGTTAAAGTATGTTATTGTAAATGTGTCAAAAATCGGAAAATCAGAATAAAAAAAAAAAAAAAAGTCAATCTGCAATTCAATCATCCAATTTCCACCATTTCTCTCCTCTCTGTCCCTATATCACTCTGATAGTCTCTCCTTGCTCTGCACCAACTGTCTGCTGCGGTCCTGCTGTCTCCTTCACATGCAGCCAACTGACCATGTCTGTTAATGAACCGCCTTATATAGAGGGGGAGGTGCTGACATCACCCACAATCAGCCCTTCTATCCTCTTCTCTCTGTCCCTAAATTGCTCTATTAGTCTCTCTCTGCTCTTCTCTAACTGCCATCCTGCTCTCTCCTCCACACACAACCGACTGGCCACCTCTGTTACCGAACCGCCTTATATAGAGGGGAAGGTGCTGACATCACAGAGGGGCCTGCAGCTGATTGTATGGGCACTAGGTATTATGGTTAATCCCCTTCTCCTGCCCAGTTATGCTCCAGACAGCATGTGTCGTGGTCATTTAGTTTTTTTATGAATTTCCTTAATGAATCGCTTTGAATTCACTTTGCAGAACAAAGCAAATTGACAGCTTTGCAGCAAGTCCTAATTCGCCAGATTCACTCCGCTCGTCTCTATTTATAGTCTCTTCTTATACTTATATGAAAGCAGAAAGAAGAGAGAAGGTATCGGACTTGGATCAGTGAACAGGAGCTGTGACAGACCCGGCCAAGAAAGTATCTTAGTTTTCTATTTCCTATTAGCCTCTGCAGCATACAGTATATACTTTTACTCTAGAGCCATAAAACCCCATTAAAGAGGACCTGTCACCCCCTGTGCTGGGGTGACAGGCTCCCGACCCCCCGTTACAGCCCCCTATACTCACCTGATCCCGCCGGGTCCCGTTTTTGGATCCGGTCGGGTCACGGAGATATCAGCTCCCGAAGCCCGGCGCGTGCGCTGACAGGAGAGTCCGACGCTCATAGAGAATGAATGGGGAGTCCGATGCCCATAGAGAATGATGGAGCATCGGATTCCCCAGTAGCTGAATACTAGGATTGGACACCAAGCCAGAGCACTGATTGGCTCTGTGTCCTGACATGCTGGTAGGACGGTGACCATAGCAGCCAATGCTGAAACCTAGACAATGAATTGAAAAAGGAAATATTACATAAACATATGAGGCCTTTGGGTAAAGAACGTAAACTTTCTAATTTTGTTATAACAAACTGTATTTTATTAAACAAAATAAAATAAAATAACTGCTTCTTATTGAAGGCTTCAGTAAATTAACAATTAAAAAGAAAGGAAATTGTTCTCCAACATATACAGAGACATCAGACGTTCTGATTTTCAACTACAGAAAAAGTGTAAAAAGAAAATTATTCCAGGAGAATGACTTTAAAAAATCTTTATTTCATTCCCCTTGAGCGAAAATATTATATGAGAAAAACTGATCAAAGAGAAATGCCCTTTGAACTTAAACTACGGCAATTGCTTCTTCATATGTTGCCTGTTTCAACATTTCGTGTGCTTCTAAATCATACAAAATGCAGAACTAACCCAAGCTGTTGACTTCTTTAAATCTGAATTAAAACGGAATTATCTTTGAACGCAGACTTTGTATTTCTGGAAAGGCTGTCACGGGCCAGAAACATTCGAGAGATGTGGTACTAATAGATGGGAACTATGCCATCTTCACTAAATATCTGCAAGATAAAAATGAGTCACCACCCCGAAGAGAGAATATTACAACCAGTCTAGGTTCTCACGGCAGCAGAGTTGTTAATAAAGAATAGAATAAGGTAGATGAATACTGGCCTTGCTCCCATCTAAAGCTGATGAATCCCTGCAAGCGGCTAAATCATGTGCTTGAATCTCATGCCGATACGGATAAAACCACTTAAATGTCAGCTTTCTTGAGCTATACATAACTTAGATACTCTTTATCAGCATTAGTAGACCTAAAATCAGGCAATAATACACTTTAAGGATTTCTTAGTGGTTCCATTTTTTTTTTAGTTACACAAGGCAGTAAAAGAAATGTACAGTAGGTAGCTAGAGCGAACAATAATTTTTTATTTTAAGTAATATTGTATAATATCAGGAACAAATAACAGGGGAGGAAAATAATTATAGTTAGAATTTGGAGCATACTAAATGTTTATTAGATGTTAAAGAATATAAAGACTGGAAGGAATAAACAAATAATAAATGCATAACTATTCTCTCCAAGAAATTTTCATTTTAAAGCATCACTTTGCATATACGAGTTAAGAAATGCTCAATCTAAGGGGGACATTTATTAAGTAGAGCGTTTTTTACGCCGGGCTTTCAAATGTCCCCGCAGCTCCGGAGCTCAGAGGATTTATGGAGAGGTGCATTGCCTCTACATAAATCCTGTGCACACGGAGCCTGTCCATGCTCTGAGCTGGCGTAGGTTTCACTATCATTTTTCCCCCGGAAAAATTATAAATGAGGTGAACGCAGAGGCCGCGCCCCCTTTGCATGCAGCCACACCCCCGTAACGCCTCCTCACCGCCCCACTGGCGCAGGAGGCGTAGATGGGCCCGATGCAAATAAAATATTCACAAATAGACCATTTGCAAATATTTTTTGCCGATCTGACCCATCTCCGCCTAAAAAAGGCATATTAGCCTTTGATTGATTGATGTACCCAATACTAAGATTAAGACATGTAAAAGGAATAAACCACAGGCAAATCTTTATGATAGAGAAGTAGGGTCAAAAATACTCATTTAGAACTGGAAGTGAAGGGTTACAAATAGTGTTAAACAAACTAGACAAACACTCAGCATTTGATTCGTTGAGAACATGGAGGCAGACCTAAGGCTGCTAGGAAAACAAATACACAGCCTAGGGCTATATTAATGTTTTCAACAACTCCCTAGGGCTGCATACAACTTCTCCAGCCACCAGAAGTCAAATGCCAAGCATTTGTGCTTAGGCAAGTTCGCTTCACTAGTTACTAGAGATGAGCAAACGTGCCAAAAGTTTGGGTTCGCAAGAACCCAAACAATCTATATTTGAATCCCACTGCCTAGAGAAGTTGGATGAAGCCTGATGATTGCCTGAAAAACATGGATACAGCCTATGGGTGCACGCAGGACCTGGACTTGCAAATCTAGGTCCCCTCTGCAGCTCACAAGTGCATACGCTGGCTGAGGTGATTAGCGCAAGGCAAATTGCACCCAAAAAGTGCTGAAAGGCTGTTCCAACATTGCATTTTTAACATAAATACAAAGTGGGATCACACCATGACACTTACCCCTTCCAGCCCCTGCCTGTATGGCCCGCCATCTTCATCTGCATTTCAGTCTCTAGTTATCATGTGATGGTCACTACAGGCTGCAAAATGGCTGTAGAAACAGCCAGGATTGGGTAAATGCCATGTGGCAATTCAGGAGTAGAACAGCCATCATTTAACCCCTCACTTACTTGGCTAGGGGGCAGTAATACAAATACTCTACAGATCGCTCCTTAGTATCTGTCCCCAAAAGAGTTAATTGAAAATGTTTCCTGGCAGGCTGGTAAGGATTCATACAAAGTTAGCTTTGTGCTCAGCTCGAGCAAGGCCGCCGATATATAACCACGAGCAAATCAGTAGCAGAAGCTCTCAACTCTTGAGTGGGAAACCCTGTTCAGAGCTAAAGTTCCTGGCATTATGACAGGAGTCCAGGAGGCTTTTGTGTAATATGAAGAGGTGCCCTTTGCACTACTGTTTAGTGCACAACCAGAGGAGTTAAGTTGTCATTCTATTGCATCACCACTTTACTTCTTACACTCCACTGCAGATTTTAGGCAGATAAGCTGCATGAAATCTGCAATAAAATACTCTAATGTGAACAGACCCTAAGGATTTTTTCAACTTAAAGCTATCTATAACAGACCTGGGCATTGTAAGGCCCTTGGGCCACATCTGGGCAGCTAATTAGCTCAGAGAGGATCACAGCTGCTGGAACAGAGGGTGGTCACAGACAGGCACATTTGGGTGTAAGCAATTCTCTGTGCTTTTAACCCTTTCAATAATGCAGAGTAATTACACTCTGCATCACTTATACGCCACAGAAAATGAAGGGGTAATAGCAGCGGGAATGCTACATTCATGTCTTATCTAAATTGCTGAACTTCAACCTGACCTTAGGAGCAGGAGCCGGGGACCAGACATTGGTTTACTCTGCTGATTGTCTACTCCGATGTTAGCTCTGTACAGCACAATGTAAGTGATGTAGAGTACTATTCTGCAGATTCTGCAGTACAGAAAGAGTCAACAGCAGAGCAGATCATTACTTTAATCCCTTTTCTCCTGCACTGTCCCAAGGTCTGACGTCAGCAGCATTGGCAGATTATTATAATGGCGTTTGGGGTGGCCGCTGGGTCCATGGTCGCTCAAAGTGACTATAAAATAATCTGGTTATCGTCAACTTATCTGAAGTGCTGTCCCACAACAGCTGCGATGCCGCATTGTGCTCAGTAGTGTGCTTGTCCTGAATCTGCTTTCCCTGTCCGCTGCACTGAGGTCCCAACAAATTAGAAGGCTCTCACAGTGCTCTCAGGTCACAAGATAATACTCAGCTGGGCATGGTAATGTTGAATGGGGGAACCTGGGGAGCACAGGAAGTCAGCAGTTCTTGTATGGGGAATTTGAGGGGAACTATGGGCAAGGTAATCTGATAAGGGCCACCCCCAGATAGTCAACCCCCCCCCCCCCCCAATGACTTACATTGTTCTGTGCAGCTGATCCGGAGATATCCTCCTAAATAGCATGAACAATAAGTAGTCCTCTTTATTATGTGCATGAGCCCAGTAGTCCTGGATATTCATGAGAAGCAGGAAACTCCACCCACCAGCTGCTGATTGGCAGTTATCTCTCCATGCTGTGTATAGGCAGTCAACTGTCAATGGGCAGCTGAAGGGTGGGGTGCGCAAGAATCCTATTCTCTTGCATATTAGGATAGTGGCCTAACAGAATGATGTAAGTAATACACTGATCTGTTAAGCATTTCTGTCACTAGTTTATGCTGCCCTTATTTAGGCAGTGATAGATTCCCTTTAAGTAAACAAGTGATTTTTCTTGTCTGTTTTTCTTGCTACTTATTGTTGCTAATATAAACACACCTAGATATTAAATAAAATAGTTGCCTAAGGTCCAGTTAAAGTGCATCTCACGTATTGTTTTAGTGATACACAGATTAGAGATAGCTATTTCATTGAGTGATAATTAATGGAGCCTCTGATTCACTTGCACATTAGTGGTTCACAAGAGAAAATACACCGTTCTGACAAGAGGTCAAACATTTTCTACATAATTAAAACTATATTAACACATTAAACATCAAAAAACATCAACTTGTACAATATTGTAAGGGAAAAACACAGATTTCTAGTCTAAGGAGACCTAGTGTCATAGATATGCTGAAAGTTAGGATTGATTTAATTAGACAAATTAACCATGTTGCCCTCAGCTAAAAGATTTTTTTTTTTAACTTGGCTAGCAAAGTAATTTATTATGTTTTAATGGTTCTACATTTTATACCAGCCTGGGCCTTGGCTCAAACAGGCATAAATGTATGCCCCGCCGAGGTACCAGGCTATGGAGAGGGCTCATGAGCTGAACTCGCAACACAACAGGTGAGGACCGGCTGCTATCTGCAGCCAGGACCTCACCCTCAATGGCGGGCTGCCGCAATCACGCAGCCGCCCACCATTAATCCCTTAAACGCCAGGATAGCGCCACGACCGCAGCGTTTAAGTGTAAGTAACCGGAGCATCTCCGGTCACTTACCGATCGGGACCCCCACAGCGTGTCTGCAGGGGTCCCGATTGCATTGCCTGTCTTCCGTGGGTCTCTTACCGTCCTCCATGCAGTCAGGTCTTCAATCTTCTGATTGAGTCTGCCACAGGCAGGCTCTATCAGAAGATCACAGATAACACTGATCCCTGCTATGCAATGGCATAGCAGGGATTAGTGCATGTTATGTAATGCATGAATGTGAAAGTCCCCTAAAGGGACTAAAAATGTGTAAAAAAAATAATAAATCAAAGTTTTTACAAATGTCCTAAAGCCCCTCCCCAATAAAAGTCAAAATCACCCACTTCCCATTTTATACATTAAACACATAAAAATCATAAAGTTAATTAACATATAATATATTGTAGTGTGTGTAATCGTCCGATCTATTAAAATAAAACAATATTATTCCCGCACGGTGAACGGCATAAACAAAAAGCATTAAAAAACCCCCACAGAGATTGCTCCTTTTAAATTACATTTTATGTATAAAAAAATTTATAAAAAGTGATCAATGCGCTGATCTAGAAAAACATGTTACTAATAAAAACTAGAGATCATGGCGCAAAAAAATGATGCCCAATACTACCTCGTAGGTGAAAAAAGCGCTTGAGGAGTTAAAATAGGGCCATTTTAAATTTACCTATTTTCAAAAAAAGAAAAAGTTTTACCGCTAATAAAAATATTAAAACGTTAGAAAACCTAGTAACAATGCATATCGCTGTGTTCAGACTGACCTATAGAATAAAGAAAAAATGCCACTTTAACTGTAAAGTGTATTACGTAAACATGGAACCCCACCAAAAAATTGTGGAATTGCATTTTCGACCCAAATTTATAAATAAATATTTTTGGGGTTCCATCATTCATTTTATGGCAAATTGAAAAGCTGCATTACAAAGTTTAACTGTTATGATTCATGAGTCTTAAAAGGCGAGGAGGAAAAAAACGAAAACGCAAAAGTGACAATTGGCCAGGACCTTAAGGCCATTTCAGGCTCTGTCCTTAATGGGTTAATTTATTAAATATGTGGCCAATATTTTTTTTATTTTATTAAATTTATTAAATAAATATGTGGCCAATAACTGCAAAGGCAACTGCACCACTGTTCATATCATATTTAATCTCGGTATAAATCAGCATACTTGCAATATTAACATTTTCTTTATCCTAGGATTCAGTTTGCTTTTCACTGATTAAGTTGTATCTCTCACCAGGAGTATACACCAAGTTCATTCCTTTCTGTTTTCACACTTATCTATTTTCCATATCATTAATTCTTTCTCCTACTTGGCATAAAAAGAAGCGGGAATACATCTTGTTAATTAGTGAGCAATGCCACTCCTGAAAGAAGCATTGGAGATTACATATAGGATTTTAATTATCAGCAAAGACAGTAAAAGATGATTGTTCATTAAGATGTAATAAGATTTCTTTTCTAAATAATATCTTCCCTGTTTGAATAAATAGCAGCTTGACAAGAGCAAGATATACTGCTAATTCAATCACTTATGTCACTGCCGGATGCCATAGATATACTGACACCAAAGTTTTCTAATTAAGACGTACTGTATAGAATGCATCCAGACCTTAACCCCTTCCCCCAATATACAGTGTGGCATGTTTGGATTCACTTAAAGGTGTTTTCCATTTTAGAGTAAACATATTGCTAAAAACATGGCACTTGCACAAGCACAACATAATATTATCTTGTATTATGAAGCTCCGCCCCCTCATCTATATCCCTGTTGCCAGCTTTTCCATAGAGAGGCATGTGAACTGTACTCAGTCGCCTCTGGAAAAGTACACTGTGTCCAGTAAAAAAAAAAAAAGTAGGCACAGTGGAGACGGTAGGGTGACATGTACTGATCACATGCCCCTCCATGGAAAGCCATTTTATTAATGGAGGAGTCATCTACCCAGCAATGGCGACATTTTAACCCCTTAATGACCGTGGGCATGCATTTACGCCCCCGCAGGCTGTACCGTAATGCAGGACGGTGTAAATGTATGCCCTGCAGTGGGTCATCACTATGAAGCGAGCTCAGGAGCTATCAGCAGCTAGGCCATCACCCTCAATGGTGGGCCGCCGCGATTGCACATCCACCTGCCATTAACCCCTTAAACGCCGCAATCGTGCCGTAATTTAAGTGTAAATAATTTAAGCATTTAAGTGTAAGTGACAGGAGAATCTCCTGTCACTTACCGATCGGGACCTCCGCAGCATGTCTGCAGGGGTCCCGATCACATGGCCTGACTGCCGGAGGTCTCTTACCTTACTCGGTCATCAGGTCTTCAATCTTCTTATAGAGTCTGCCACAGGTAGGCTATATTAGAAGATCGCAGATGACACTGATCCCTGCTATGCTATAGCATAGCAGTGATCAGTGTTACTGATCTAATGTACGTATGAAATAGTCCCCTAGGGGGACTTAAATATTCTAATAAAATAAATAAGGGTTTTTAAAAATGCCCCAAAGCCCCTCCCCCAATAAAAATAAATAAAACATATAAAAATAAATAAATAAACATATAATATACCGCAGCATGCGTAATTGTCCGATCTATTAAAATATAACAATCGTCATCACTAATGGCGAACGGCATAGACGAAAAGAGCGAAAAAAGTGCCAGGATTATCGATTTTTTTTTAACATTATATATATATATATATATATATATATATAAAATAAAAAGTGATCAAAACATCCGATCTTCACAAATATGATATTATTAAAAACTAGAGATCATGGCGGAAAAAATGACACCCCATACAGCCCCGTAGGTGAAAAAATAAAACCGTTATAAGCGTCACAATAGGCCCATTTTATTAATAATTACAACAAGAAAAAAAGATTTCATTAAAAAAATTATATAACATTAAAAAAATCTGTGTAAACCTGCATGTGGTTGTGTTCAGACTGACCTATAGAATAATGGTACAGGTGGTCCTCGACTTACGACGTTGATCCGTTCTTGCGCGGCGTCGTAAACCGAATTTCGACGTAAGTCGGATCATACATTCATACAGTACTGTACCATAATAACAGTACTGTGCTGTAAACACTTAGCCTATCCTAACACCTACTGTATGCTAACACAGTACCCTACATAAGTATCAATAAACACATAGGTACATCAGGTGGCATCAGCAGAGTCTGGCTTAGGTTTGGGAGCCATAATGCAGGGCGTTATAGCAGCCAGGAGACTCGTTTTTCTCAGTCTGGAACCTGTCACTGCATAGTATAGTACAGTACTGTACTGTATTCTTCCGCCACTGCACGTACTCGACTTACGACGGAACCGCGTAGGTCGGAACAAGGCTTCGGAACAAAGCGTCGTAACCACAAAACGTCGTAACTCGAGACCGTCGTAACCCGAGGACAACCTGTATTATGTTACTTTTTCCATATAGTGCATTACATAGACACAGGAACCAAAAGTTACCATATTGCATTCTTTTTTGGGAATTTTATCAATTTATATCTTCACAAATAATAATTTTGGGGTTCTTTCATACATGTTATGGTAGAATGAAAGATGTCATTACAAATTACAACTACTCCTGTAAAAAAATAAAAGCCCTCACATGGCCCTGTAGATAGAAAAATGAAAGTGCTAGAGCTCTTAGAAGGGGAGGAGGAAAAAACGAAAACACAAAAATGAAATTTTGCACGGTCCATTGGGTCATTTTGGGCTTGGTCCTCAAAGGGTTAATAGGTCCCAAACTTATATTCCCCAACACATATCATCTCTGAAGTCCTAGACCTCTGGGTAAACCTCAGACTTTCTCAATTACATAGTAAAAACTAATGGTTAATGCGTCAGTTATGTCAGCCATAACATTAATGATAAGTGGTGCAGTAAGTGATGAAGCCATATTAAGGTGAAAATACTCTTTGTAAATTTAGAGTATACAGATAAATGTTATTATTATGTTTATGCCAAGATTTTATGCAAATCCCAGTCAGACTATGAGGCAGACAGTAGATTTATTGCAATATTATGTTGAAACAAATTTGGGATAGTGACAGATAAAAGAAGGCAAAATGACTCATGTGAATACTGAAATGAATATGACTTTGTTTTGTGATGACTGGAGATATGGAAATGTGTGCAAGAGTGAATGGACTCTGCCAAGACATTGTTCTTATGTATGAGGAATTCCTCTGACATCAGATGAAATCTAACAATTAAAATACAGCTGGATTGCTCTGCTATGATATTCCTTTTTTTCCCAATAATGTATGTGGATACAAAAAAAAACTCTTTTTTTAGTCACCCCCATTACCAGGAGTCTAGAGAAACTGGTTACCTCTCTGAAAGTCTATACAAAACAATGAGGTTATCCATTCTCTTCAATCAAGAAAGAAAAAGATACGAGGGCACTCACCGTTTTCAACACTTTAGGCCTCATTCACACGACCCGCGCCGTGATCTGCGCCACGATGACCGGGGGAGGATCGCTGGATGGATCCCCCAATAGAAGTGCAAACGGCAACTACTTGCCTACCACCCCTGTGCCGGGGAGTAGGCCAGTAGTTGTCTTCTGTACTCTGATCTCTGCTGCAAGGCGTTGAATGGGATCCATGCCATGATCCTATTTTTTCGCTGTGTGGATCATGTAAATGGCTGCATTAATTTAATCCACGACCATGGTCAATTTTACGGGACATGTGAATGCAGCCTTATTTCTCTCTAAACAGACATGTGAATCAGTGCAAAAGGCAAGGGCGCCAGGGTTTATCTGTGATGACCGACAGTTGTTTCGCACAGACTTGTGCTTCTACAGAAACAGCTGTCGCTCATAACAGAGAAACCCTGGACCCTTGCCTTTAGCACTGATTCACATGCCTGTTTAACCCCTACATGTCAGCAGTATGAATATATACGTTCCTACTGCACATACCCCGTGCAGTAGGAATGTATATATAGGTTCCTGAGGTTAGAGAGGTTTGAGGTCTGCAGTGAGAGCGGCCCCGCACACATCAGTGTCCCAAGAGCCCAGCATAATGAAAAGCAGCTTTACCAGAATAAGATAAAGTTTTGGAATGGCCCAGTAGGTTGAACTGATGAGGGCTGTACATGGGAGATGCCCCCACAATCTGACAGATTTGGATTTTTTTAAAAGTCAGGGTATGTTCACATAATCTTTGCCCACTCTATGCTCATCTATGCTCAAACTGACAAAATTAGCATTAATTGATGCTAATTAAATGCTATGTGTCAACCTAAAGGAAAACAGATCTAAACTGTTTGATAGGTCATCAAATACTTATTTTATTCAATAAAATGTGAATGAATTATTTAAAAATAATTATTTAAAAATCATAAGATGTAATCTTTCACAGTTGAAGTGTACCTATGATAAAAATGACAGACCTCTCCCTTCTTTGTTGGTGAGAAAACTTGTAAAAATTGGCTTGTAAAATTCAAATACTTATTTTCCCCAATTTATATGTGCAGTACATATATATGCAACCCCATTATTTTAGTTTAGTCTCTGCAAAGATCATCCCAGCCGGTACTGCAGTATCGGCCGGATGATCTTTCGGTCGCGGTGTTCCTTCTGCGGCCGCTATTCACTGAATTGTGGCTGCAGAAAACTGACATGTCAGTTCTTTGCGGCGCCACTTGGGATCCCATATAAGAACATGCAGCGTGTCAAGTCGCAGAAAGTACGGCTGTTTTTCCCCGATTGCAACAACGGCTGTACTTTTACGCTGTGTGAACATAGCCCACAGGTGGAAAAAGTTCTACATTATATTTTTTTTTAACATAACAAAGACTTTTTAACAGGGGTGTATAGACTTTTATATCAACTGTATAAGCAGTAATTCATTAGGTGATTATAAATTTACATAGGTTACCCAAGTTCAACCTTTGATCAATGAAAAATCAATACTTATGAGATTAATTATAACCCTCAAAGCAATTTCATTAAACATCTACCACTTTATTAAATGCTGACATAAAGAGATGGTATAGATCTAGAAAAGTACTAAAACAATTTAATGCTTGTTACTCAATTTGAGTATTTTCTGATGCCTAAGTCCTCGATTCGAACCCCATTAAAGTCAATGGGAAACTTGAGCATTTTTTCAGGGGCCTCCTATTCGACAGAGGGGAGGTTGTCTGGTGCACCACGAAAATGAAACTGGCACAGCAGGAGGAGAATGAACTGATGCATAGAAGATTCCCAGGTCCCTAAATTACACCACTTTTACATACAGACAATATTGTGCATCCAACCCCTTAAAAGCTGGTCCATCTCTCACCTTAGTTTCTGACATCTCTAACAACCATACTGAAACTAAAATATAACTGGAATATTAATTGAGGTTTGATGAATTATATGTATCAAGGTTGCTTTTTAACCCCATTCAAGCCCCAACTGTATCCTACTGTGTTTGGCTCTGTTCACACAACGTTTTTTCAGTTTCGATTAATATGACGTCCGTCATTTTGAGTCTAAAATAACGGACATTATTTAGCAGTATGGCCTCCCCTTAGTGCAATGACTGGTGTTTGTACATTATACTAGTTTGGGGTTACTAATTGGCCTTTGGATGCAGCTTAATTAAAACGTCCATTGAATTTAATAGTAAAACGGAGAAAGAATGGAGACAAAAGAAAAACGGTGTGTGAACAACTAATAAAAAAGCGTCCCCTGTTTGCAAAAGACGTCCGAAAATAATCCACAATAAGAGAAAATAGAGAGGGCACTCACCCTTTTTCGTGATCTTCTTTATTTATAACGAAATGGTAAAAACTTACAGGACATGTGCAGGGCTTCTGTCAGGACGCCAAGCACCTATGTGATAGGTAACAGCTGGTTCGCGCTTGCGCGCTTCGTCAGACCTCGCCTCTCCTGTCCGTACTGGGTTTAAAAACCTGCCCCCGATGACGTACAGCAGTAGGCGTTACATTCTGGATAAAAACAAACAGACGTAAATCTCTTATTACAAGCATGTGACTTAAATGAACATATTCAGTTCGATCTTATCATTTAATCCTATATCGGCTTGCGCTCTTGTTCTAAGTATAAGCCGGGCTTCTTTCTGCAATAATATTTTATTTGTGTCCTGTCCGGCTTTATTGAACACACGCTCTAAGCCTACGAACTTCAAACACTTGGTGTTCCCTCCATGCATTTCATTTACGTGTTTTATCAGCCTAGTGGCTCCTCTTTCCGTTCTACAGGAATATACGTGTTCATAGAATCTTTTATTTAGACTTCTTATTGTTTTGCCTATGTAGTGAACGCCACATTCGCATATTATGGCGTAGACTACTCCCCTGGTCTTACAACAAATAAAATCTGTGATGTCACAAATGTGACCACCCAGTGTTACGGTTTTTGTGGTAAGGCATTGTTCACACCACTTACAATTCCCGCATTTGTGCATACCTTTCGGGGCAGTATTTTTAAGCCATGACTGATTCTTTTTTTCTCCTTTGAACCTGCTATGTATTAGTATATCTTTTAAATTCTTGCATCTTTTAAAGGTCACTATAGGTTTATCGGGGTAAATTTGTGATAAAACTTCATCTTTTTCTATGAGGTACCAGTTTTTTTGAATGGTTTCACGTATTTTATCCGCTAAGGGGCAGAATTTAAAGGCAAAGGCAAACCTTGATTGTACTTTAGATGTTTTTTTATATTTTTTATCATTTGTTAGTAGTTCGCTTCTTTGTTTCCTAAAAGCTCTATTTTTAGCTGCCTCTAAATCTCCCCTGGAGTATCCTCTCTGGACTAGACGATAAGTAAGTTCATTTGCTTTTTCTAAATACAGTTCATCAGTTCCGTTTATCCGCCTTAACCGTAAATATTGGCCGTATGGAACGGCCAGTTTTACGTGTGTGGGATGGTAGCTTTCACGATGAAGTAAGGTGTTTGAAGCCGTATAATATGTCGTTCACTAGTAAGATAGACGATAAAGAAACCGAATTTCTAGATGTTTTAGTCCAAATAAAAGAAGAAACTCTAATAACAGCAAGTTATCGGAAGCCTACGGCTTCAAACACCTTACTTTATCGTGAAAGCTACCATCCCACACACGTAAAACTGGCCGTTCCATACGGCCAATATTTACGGTTAAGGCGGATAAACGGAACTGATGAACTGTATTTAGAAAAAGCAAATGAACTTACTTATCGTCTAGTCCAGAGAGGATACTCCAGGGGAGATTTAGAGGCAGCTAAAAATAGAGCTTTTAGGAAACAAAGAAGCGAACTACTAACAAATAATAAAAAATATAAAAAAACATCTAAAGTACAATCAAGGTTTGCCTTTGCCTTTAAATTCTGCCCCTTAGCGGATAAAATACGTGAAACCATTCAAAAAAACTGGTACCTCATAGAAAAAGATGAAGTTTTATCACAAATTTACCCCGATAAACCTATAGTGACCTTTAAAAGATGCAAGAATTTAAAAGATATACTAATACATAGCAGGTTCAAAGGAGAAAAAAAGAATCAGTCATGGCTTAAAAATACTGCCCCGAAAGGTATGCACAAATGCGGGAATTGTAAGTGGTGTGAACAATGCCTTACCACAAAAAACGTAACACTGGGTGGTCACATTTGTGACATCACAGATTTTATTTGTTGTAAGACCAGGGGAGTAGTCTACGCCATAATATGCGAATGTGGCGTTCACTACATAGGCAAAACAATAAGAAGTCTAAATAAAAGATTCTATGAACACGTATATTCCTGTAGAACGGAAAGAGGAGCCACTAGGCTGATAAAACACGTAAATGAAATGCATGGAGGGAACACCAAGTGTTTGAAGTTCGTAGGCTTAGAGCGTGTGTTCAATAAAGCCGCACAGGACACAAATAAAATATTATTGCAGAAAGAAGCCCGGCTTATACTTAGAACAAGAGCGCAAGCCGATATAGGATTAAATGATAAGATCGAACTGAATATGTTCATTTAAGTCACATGCTTGTAATAAGAGATTTACGTCTGTTTGTTTTTATCCAGAATGTAACGCCTACTGCTGTACGTCATCGGGGGCAGGTTTTTAAACCCAGTACGGACAGGAGAGGCGAGGTCTGACGAAGCGCGCAAGCGCGAACCAGCTGTTACCTATCACATAGGTGCTTGGCGTCCTGACAGAAGCCCTGCACATGTCCTGTAAGTTTTTACCATTTCGTTATAAATAAAGAAGATCACGAAAAAGGGTGAGTGCCCTCTCTATTTTCTCTTATTGTGGATTATGGACGCTGTATCTATGCTAGTAAGAGAGTGAGCACCAACCAGTGGTCGTAGGAGACTTAGCTCCCTTTCAGTGTCTCGCCCGAAGGGATACGGTGATTTGTTTTATCCTTCAAGCGGCTGTGCCGGTGTCTATTTCTTTGTTGCTCGTCCGAAAATAATGATTATATTTATTATTTTGCCGTCCGCGGCAAAAAAGTCCTTTATTCAATGCATTGTGTGCATTGGACGTCCGTTTTCCCATTGACTGCAAAAACTGACGTTTTTTTAAATATCAAAATCGTCCGCCTTTCCTCTATTTTTGATGTTGTGTGAACATAGCCTTTCTCTATAAATAATGAAAGGTAAAAAGGAAAAAGGAAAAAAAAAATTGAGGTATTTGTGAACCAGGGCTATCACTGAAGCAGACCAATCTGTTTTTTCATCCGTTTATCCATTGACTTCCATAAAATAAAAAAAAAGAGCAAAATGTATCTGTTGGTTTTTTTTAGCGCACACAAAAATGTGATCGACCTCGTTTTTGTGCACGTAAAAAGAAGGATGTGTTTTGTTACTTCTTTTCATAATGAAAGTCAATTGAAGAACAGAACAAAATGGATGCACACAAAAACATCTGTTTCTTCCTCCATTTTTTATCCTTCTTTTTTGTTAACTAGATAGAGAAAACGTACAGTATCGTGACCCCAGCCTTACGTAATAGTATTTTCTCCTTTTAAGTATGACTTTAGCTGCCTTACAATTTATAATAATTGTTTTATCATTGTCCTAGAAACCAGCATTGACATCCTAGTGAACGTGTAGCTGCAGGGTTAAGCATGGCAATAGACAGGTCAATAACTTGTGTTTATTATGAGTCAAGAGATGAATTTTAGATGAATACCCTAGACCCCAATAAGACAATGCAGCTAAAATGATTATAGCTATGCGCTAATGTCTTTTTTATAGCCAACCAGTAAAGCAAAGTACTCACTAATACAATTTTTCCGACCACAACCCTATGTTTTGCTATGCTCATCTTCCGTCCGACATTACGAGACGTTCGTAATCTGTTTTTTTCTGCATATAGTTCACAACACCATTCGCCGACTTAAAACATAATTAAGTTCCAAAAGAAATACCCAATAATATGTAATCATACAAGAAAAATCCAGTCCTATTGTAGTAGCAATAGTTCATAAACTTCGCTAACAGTTATCATTTGCACACAGAAGAAAATTTATTTCTGTTGAAGACTCCTAACCATACCGGATAATGAATATTTGGCATTACAATAAAAGCTGTAATTTAGTTATTGGTCTCAGATAAATATTAGGTACTGTTGTATTGTACAGTTACTGGGGGAGGGGAAGATGGCGCTCACAAAGCTATCACATCAGAATGCTGCCAGAAGACGTCTTTTAGACTTTTTTTTTTTTCCGGAGCCTTTAGTTCTGCAACAAAAGAAATTAATAATGTTTTTTCCGCTCTTCTTTTATAGAATTTGAGTGTACACAATGCTGTAAATGGGATTTTGCTGGCACAATGATTTTCTGCCCTGAAGAGCTTGGGAACAGCTTGCAATGCCCCTTGCTACTTCATTTAAAGGATTTGAGACTACACATTTCAGAGAGAGAAATACTGAGAGACTAAGAGAGGCAATTGTTGAAAATTAAACTGTGCTCTAGTTTATATACAACTCTAATCTCTTGATGTGCTCCTATCGCTTCAACACGGGCAAGGAAAACAATATGAACGTTAAGGTCGACAAAAAACAAACTGCATCCTTTAACTATTTATCTCACAGGAAATTATCCATTTCCATAAAGAATTTGGTATCCAAGTCCTTATGCAGATAACCCTGTTGTGTTAAGGGAACTTCAAGACAGTGTCTGGATTTAGCAACTTAAATTTAAACCTGAGCACTCTGCGTTTAACTCCCTGCATCTGGGAAATTTGAATGCCACCATAGGACTGCCAGAAAAAAACTGAATATAGCTATAGGCTATGTCCACATAATTTAAAAATAAAGGCTTTTAACAGTCTCTAGTGCAAAACAACAGCTGTTATTAAAGATCATAATCATTAATAATGGCCATTGTTTTACAACAATAGCTGCTGTTTGCCCTTATATTTACAATTTAGGTTGCATCCATGTTTTTCAGTCCTCTGGCTGCCTCCACCTTCTTCAGATGGCAGGAGTTAAATGCCGATGGGTTCTGAGAAGTTGCAGATTTCAGACACTTTCATGAAATTCGCTCAACACTATGTCAGGCTGGGACTCACTCAGCGACACTGGACAGGTGAGGTCCTATACTAGCACCCACTCCGCTGTCCCTGCCTGCTTACTACAATCTGGTCTAGGCAGCAGCGAGTAACTGGGCAACAGTCCCTGACCTGAGTTGGTGTAACATAGAAACGCAGACAAGACAAACAAACTCAATAATTCTTAAACATACCAGTCCTCAAAGCAAAATCTGATAATATGTGTCAATTTATTGTAATAAAATGTAATAAAAATATATAAATATATAATAAAAAGGAAGAAAAAAAAAAATCTTAAACCTGAAGTGTCTTTCTGTCTAGTCCAGGATAAAATACTCATAAACACATTAAAAGCATAAACCATACAAATACATAAGCCCCGGGGCCCTTATAGTACAATAGATCAACACAGAGGGTTAGGGAATGCGGTACAAAAGCATATGAAAACAAATGAAAGAAAAAAGAAAACAAAACAAAACATAAAGGTGTAAAAGTGTATAAAACAACTAGATACTCATATAAATAGCCATATAGTCGTTGTACTGCAATGCTTCAAATATATAATCAGCACAGAAAGTGGTAGAACTGGTCTTTTGGTTCAGACCAAGAGGGGGATTCCCATCATCCTCTCACTGACTTGCAGTAGAATCACACAGTGAAAGCAGGCAGATGGGGGTAGTAGTCCTGGCTCACTGGACTGATCCCACTTTGTTGTTAAAATTCAAAAGTCAGTTCGTTTGTAGATTACGATCCAAAGTAAATGAACTCCTTGTGTGGAGTGTATAGTTATTAGACCAGTATAATAGATATCACTGATCCCTGGTGTTCTGTCTGAGATGTACTGCAAGCACTGGATCTCTCTGGCTCTATCACTGTTTGTTGTCATAGGGGAGGATTTATACACATTCACATAGTTTGGTGCATGTGCACCGCTCCCCCATACAGGATCTGCGTCTTCTCCGGGGTCACCGGCGTCCCGGTCTGCCCACGGTGAATACGGTGACGTCACCAGGTCTGTGTCAAAGCGTGGCTCTGCTGCCACTACTGCACTACTGAACATTGATTATAATGCAATTTTTGGTGCAATAAAGCCTGTTATTTGACACTTACTACAATGGCCCTTGAGTCTGCTTCAGGTAGTAAAGTACCAATTTTACAGGTCAATGAATAAAGATCCACGCCCCCCCCCCCCCCCATTTGACATGGCGAAAGAGGAAGTCGTCCTATTAATGCCATTGACCCAGCAGGGTGAACCTCATGAGTGGAAAAATTACCAAAGGCCAAAATTGCTGATTTAAGGTAACATGACATCCCAGAATTTAAGGTAACATGACATCCCAGAATAAAAGATTGAAGAAAAAGTGGTCAAGACGTCCTATCTAACCCAATAAAGACTAAAGATCATAACACAAAAGAGCAGCCCTCAGACAATTCCATACACACAAAAAAAAAAACATTAAAGTGACTCTGTACCCACAATCTGACCCCCAAACTGCTTGTACCTTTGGATAGCTGCTTTTAATCCAAGATCTGTCCTGGGGTCTGTTCGGTGGGTGATGCAGTTATTGTCCTAAAAAACAACTTAAAAACTTGCAGCCCTGTGTCAAATTGGCTTGGCCTAGAGTACCCACGCCCTAGGATTGCACTGCCCTTCCAAACCTCCTACCCGCCCTCCTCACCATTAGGAATGCCCCTGGAACATTTTTTCCTTCCTGTTCCTCACCTGTGTGAACACTGCACATGGACTGGATTGTTAAGGCACATGTGCAGTGTTCAAACAGGTGAGAATAGAAGAAAATGTTCCAGGGGCATTCCTAATGGCGAGGAGGGTGGGGAGGAGGGAAGGAGAGGTGTCACAATCCTATTGCACACACACTCTAGGCCACGGCAGTTTGGCACAGGGCTGCAAGATTAAAAGTTGTTTTTTAGGACAATATTTGGATTACCTGCCTAACAGACCCCAGGAAAGATTTTGGATTAAAAGCAGCTATCTAAATGTACAAGTGGTTTTTGGGGGTCAGATTGTGGGTTCAGATTCGCTTTAAGGGTATGTTCAAAAAATGTTTTAAAGAGAAAATGAGGCTATAGATAATGATAATTATTTACAGCTGTATTTATCAGCTGTTTGTGCACATACCCATATAGTGGGTAATATAGGGCAGTTTAAGGCATAAAAAATTAAATACATTAAATATTATTATTAGATATTACATTTTTTAAAGTTTACCTTTTTAAAGGAGTTGGCCACCTTTCTATTGTTTTTAGGAAAATGCTGTATCAATTACTAAATAATATACAGTTTTTGTACTGTTTAGTAATGTTGCAGGGTGCAGCTTTGTGCCCCCACAGATCTCCTGTCCTTGTGTGCATTCAACTAGAGCTCCATAGATGGTGTCCTATGACTTATATGTCACTCCACCTCCTCATCCACAGGCAGGGTTACGTAGTCGAGTAGCAGTCAATGTCCCTCCATAGGTAACCAACTATGGACAGAATTGCTGTTCTGCTGCGCACAAAGATAGGGGATCGTCTATTTATCTATTTTATAGTAAAAAGAAAAGTGTCAATGCAAAGTTCAGTTGGTCACTATAGAGTTTTCCAGGCAGGACTTGAGCTGTCTCCACTTTCCCCACAAAACGGGGAGACAGCGGGATTCAAATGCCAATGGTTCAGGTTTGTACGAACCCGAATCTCGGCGCCAGGTTCGCGCATCTCTATTGGTCACACAAAAAAGTCCTAATATGGCTCTGTGGACCAAGTGTAAAGGTTTTTTAGAACTCGATGAGGGGTTAATGCAGGATTTCTCTCTCTCTCTCGTTATATATATATATATATATATATATATATATATATATATATATTTATTGCACTCCAAGCAGTTGCTTTTCAATCTGTAGACTGGTTGCTATAGCAACAGGTGGCACATTTTAAATGAAGCAAAATTATTAAATTTAAAACTTTATAATTTGAACATTTTTAAATCTCACATTTTTGCTTCCAGGCATAAAGACGTTACACGTTACAGACATTAGGATGACATTTCTGCAGCCCACAGTTTGCTTGTTTGCTTCTCACAGTTGGAATCCTAATTCTTTTAAAAAAGGGTATCTGTAAAATTTGGGATTTTCTTCTCTGTGTACAGTAATTGGTTACCAGCATACAATAACTAACAGTGAAGTTTTCTTTACAGTCTTCTTCTTTGTCATAATTACTTGTCAGACTTTGGCTCTGTTCTTACTGAAATCATGGTTACCATCCTTAAAACATACACATCAGTTTAAAGGGAAACTAACACCAGGTTCCACATACCTGTATTCATATGTGGTTATGTATCTATAGTTGACGGGATGCAAATTCCACCAATAGTTATTACATTTAGGGTGCCTTCACACCGGATCTGCAGCGGATCCGGTACCGCAGCGGATTCCATGCTGTGAGTTTGCACTACGGATATGTAAGCCGGCCCCTTTAACCCACCGCAGACCCCGGCCCGGAGCATACATTACCTGCTTGGCGCCGCAGCTGCAGTGAAGCTCCCGGCTTCCCTCACTCCCCATGAGTCAATTAGTGCTGCCGTGCACTGATTGGCTGATGATGAGCGAGGGGAGTCGGGTGCTTCACACAGCCGCGGCGCTGAGCATGTAATGTATGCTCTGAGCCAGGGCTAGGGATGCAGGGGGTTAATAAGGCCGGGTCACATACAGGCATGTTGATTCATTAAATAGGTAACAATTACAAATTCTTTGCAATAAATACACTCATTTGTATTATTTTATTTATTATGGGAAAAAAATTATTTCATGAAACTTTTTGCTCTGTTAATTATCTATTTTACAGCGGTTATCCGATTAGCTGCAGCTACTTTTTTTTATTTTTTTCATTTTGAACCTGGGGAAATACTTTTGGGAAGCATCTTATTATAAATCTATACATGAAAAAACATGAGTTTCACATCAAGGATGTTACTTAGTAGATTAAACATTCATATTTCCAGAAAAAGTACATGACTATGATATTGTAGAAGCATGTAACATTTGCTGTGTCTATTCAATCATTGTAATCCAATTAATTGCTTCCAGGTGTCGAAAACTAAAAGCTACAATTTGAATTGAATCCAATTCCTCCCACCTTTCTATAGTCTGCCTGCAACATTTGCTGTATTGTATAACTGTAATGATTGTGTACCAAGAAGCAAGGACATGTGTGAACATTGGGTGCATTGTACTATTATATACTTTACCCACTCATGAATTTTGGTAAGTGGAAACCTTGACATTACACACATTCATGTTTTATGTTTCAGAAGAAGAATCTTGTTAATATTATGTTGTTTGCAGCTTCCTGTTTTCTGGAAATGTTCTGGTACCAGTTTAAAAGACAGAGAGAATTTTATGAATTATGAAAAACTCTATTTTAATATTTAATTAGGTTGTCCTTTTTTTCTTTTTAATGCCCACGAAGGGGGTGGGTGAAAAAAACCCTTACCAGTCCCTGCTCCTGTCTATATGGCAGGACAAGGAGGGGTAAATGCTAAGTCCTGTATGAGGAGCAGAGCACCTGTCATTTTGACAGGTGTTCTGTTCCTCTACAGTATAGATCCGGGCCTACTATCTGCCTCCCAGGGATTAAGTTGCATTGCTGCAATAATGTAAAACCCTACCTAAATCCTTCATGGCTGGGCACACACCTCACCCTGGGGGATGACAGCACTTACGTTGTCTAGGGCAGCACAAACTCCAAATACAGGCCTGTTTACATCACTAATAGTGTGAAGCTAGCATGCTCAGTCAAGGATAGTGGTTGATTGAGCACTGGGGTGCTCGATCGAGCATGATGCTTGACCGAACTCTTGGTGGTGCTTGGGTAAAAGTAGCCATGCACCTTCAATAGTTTAACTGTTTAGATGCTGGTCTTAAAATTGGCAGTGGAGTTTAAACAATATAGCTGTGCAGCAGTGATGATGAGGGTTCTCATGGCATCGGCAGCAGCCAGGACTGAATTGCTTATTCTCTCCACCAATAAATCAATTCAATGCAATGCGTGCACAAATAGCCAAACTATTAAAATATTATGTAAAAGAAAATGTAAAGGGAACAGCGCAAATGTAAAAAAAAAAACACTAAATGCCACAATTTGGGTTGTTTTTTTGTTTTGTTTTTTGCTCACATTCCCCAGAAAATTAAATAAAAAGGGATCAAAAAGTTTGATTTATGCCAAAATAGTAGAAGTAAAGAGTAAGGCTGGGTTCACACTGCGTTTTTGCAATGTTTTTTTTTTTTTTTTTCCCCCATCCGTTTCTTGCAAAAAAAAAACGCACGCATTTATGTGCATCTGTTTTGATTAGTTTTTCCATTGACTACATATATATATATATATATATATATATATATATATATATATATATATATATGTATATATATATATATATATATATATATGTATATATATATATATATATATATATATATAGAAAACAGACACAAAAATGAGGTTGACTATGTTTTTGTGTACATAAAAAACAAACAAAAAAAGGATCAATTTTTGGAAGTCAATGGAAAAACGGATAAAAATGGATGCACACAAATGCATACGTTTTTTATCCGTTTTTTCATCTGTGTTTTTATTTTTTTAAATGGAAATTATTTATTTATTTTTTAATTACTAATGGTTACAAAAAATTCCAGCTGCATTGTTTCTTCACTCCAGCTACCATTCTGCCTCCACAACTATTGGAAACCATTCACTTTCTTCTAAGAAAATGGCATTCTTTAACTTCACCGTTACCGTATTTTTTTGGATTTTTTATGCAGGTAACTTTTCATGAGAAGCAAAGTCTGTATTGCCTTAGGGGCACTTGAATGGTTTGAATAAACATTTAGTGTTTCATTATAAAAGGGGTTTAATACGTCCTTGTTATACCAGAGTAAACTTAATGAGGCACAGCTGTTGTAGAATCAAATATAAAAATTTTTAAATCTACGATCATTGTGGATGCTTTTTAAAAAGAATTTGGTATCGAAAAACAGGTGGTCTAAAGTGTTAAGTATTTCATGCTATGTGAGCAAGTAATTCAGCGCCTTCATTCTTCTTTAATAGTGTTAAACTTAAGATGTAACAACCCAAAATGATCATGTTGAGTCATGAATAAGAAAAGTGTAACACCAGAAAGCAATTATAAAAATAAGTCCAAACCAGTCAAATTACCATACAGTATTCTTAATTTTTTTTTAAGGGTAGCTTCACACGTACCGGATTTGCAGTGGACTTCACGCTGCGAGTTTGCAGCAAAATCTTCTGCAAATCTTGGTAGTGTGAAGTTCAATGGGGTTACATACCCGCAGCGGAATTTTCATTCCTAAAAACAGGAAAATTTGTCTTCTAATAATCACCCAGCCTTCGCAAAATCTCAATAGGGTAACATCAGCTCCCAGTCAGCTTTCTTAAGAACTGCAGATGCACAGTAGAACATCCCTCCTCCATAGGAGTAGACCGATCATTCAGCACCCTAAGCATTGACGGCATACCGTCAGAGTTCTAACATGTCTTTCAGTAAGGTATTGGTTTTTTTTATTCTAATTTTAGTAAATTTTGTCCCTTAAAGGGATGTGTTAAGGAAATATACCAAAATTAGTACACAAAAAAGCAATAAGTTACTGCAAAACACATTAGAACTCCTATTATGGCTTTAGTCCTGTGATTTAATTAAAGCTGTGGCCATTTTGACATTAAAAAGTGTGTTTTGTACAATTATTTAATAGTCAGTGTTTATTATGAGTGAAACATTCAAGAGTCATGGAAAATACCACAAAGTGACACCAAAATATTTAAAAGATATCAATTACTTGAATTTAAAGGGAACCTGTGACCTGGGAGAGTGGGGCCAAACCCACCCTACACCTTAATATAGCGCCCGATACTTACCTCCTCCTGCCAATCCTGCTCTGGATACTGCACAGTGATTTCCTATGGATGTCAGATTCATCTCAGCTCTTTAACATTATATGGGGGAAGAGGAGCAGCATTGATGTCACGGCGATGGGATCGGCATCCGAAGTGGAACCGATAGGAGAGGGGTAGGTATCAGGCACTCTATAAAGGGGTAAGGTGGGCTCAGCCCCACTTTCCCGGGCGACAGGTTCCCTTTAAACTATGTAAATAATTACATACAAAAAATTGGATATATACGTGAAGCTAAAAACGTAAAGGAGTTGGCCATTTTTAGTGTAAAGTCTTAAAGGGTTTATCCAGAATTACAAAAACATGGCCACTTTTGCCCGCTCTTGTCTTCAGATTGGGTGGGGTTTGAAACTCAGTTCCATTGAAGTAAATGAAACTTAATTACAAACCACACCTGACCTGGAGACAAGAGTGGGGAAAAAGTGGTCATGTTTTTGTAGCGCTGGACAACCCCTTTAAAATTGCTGCTGCATAGGGAATGTATATAAACAGTTGTATAATGATGTACATACTTACTTTTCCCTTTTATTATTGCCCCCATGATAAGGGGCGGATTAACTTTACCATAGGCCCTGGGCTGTTCACCAAGCCTGGGCCCCCCCACCCCACTGTAACTATGGCAGCACTAGCCTGGCGTTCATAGTACAAGACAGATAATGTCATGATGTCCTGATTTGTGCAAAATTGCCATAAAAAAACAGTGATTTTTTGCAAATCATGGCGAAAGTGTAGCCAGGAGACAGTACACCACTGAAAGTATAAGTCTTTTTGGGTGACCACCCCCAGGAGCTCAGGGCCCCGGCTGCCGCCCAAAACACCCCTATTATAATCCACTACTGCCCATGACCTGTTTCTTTTTTTATAGCCCAGGCACACTTCTATGCAAGATCAATTTTCATAATGTGCATGTAGTGCTCATTGTCCAGAAAATTTAAAGGGTTTATTAAGGCTTATAAAAACTTGTCAGTTTTCTTCCAAAAAGGGAAGCACTGGCGTTGTCAGTTTGGGTGTGGGTTTTGCAGCTCACTTCCATGGAGCTGTGTTGTAATTCCACACAGAACCTAAGGACAGGGCTGGTGCTGTTCTTGCAAGAAAATTGCTGTTTTTTTAACCATAGATTACCCCTTCAATTGAAAAAGTGATGCTGAATTATTGTTTTTCTGAGTTTTTTGTTTTTCTCCCTTAAAATCATTTACAGTACTTGGTAATATATAATATTGGCTTACTCTTTGTCCTTCTTTTCCAGGTGGGCCTTCAGGACCATCAATTCCCTATGGTTGAGAAAAATAATACAGTTATACCACTCCAATACAATAGGATAAATAACAATAAATAACACTTAAAATGATTGATGTATGATAAACACTACAAATGACAGGTGGGGAAAAAACAAGTTAAGGCGATGTTCACAAATTGTTTGACAATGGCCGTTCCATGACTCGACTGGGTCAAGGAACAGCTGGTGTCATAAAAGATAATCCTGGCCGGTACTGAAGAATCGGACGGATGATCTTCACTGCAGTTGAATTTGGATGGGGGCGCATCCGTGCGTGCCCGCATCCGAATTTACCGCTGCACTCAATGGAGCCGCACGGCCAGAGCCGCACACTCTGTTGTGTGCACTGACAGGTTTTCTGCAGCTGTCATTCATTAAACAGCGGCCGCAGAAAACCGACATGTAAGTTTTTCGCGATGCCGCTAGGGATCCCAGCCGCAGCATATACTGTGTTATACACTCCAGCCGGGATTCCCTTGGCCTGCAGCACAATGGGGGTAAAGGATTAATCATGGCAGTGTAGCAAATCGGCAACAACGGCCGTGATTAATAATTTACTTGTGTTATGTGAACATGGCCTAAACTACCATACAACATAGGCAAAGGATGAAAGTATGTACATCATTTGAGTTATTCTATCCTTTTATAGCTACCATTTATAATGATGTCCTCTATATATCTGATACTGTTTATAGTAAAAAAAAAATACTGTTCAATAAACAACAACATAATTAAAAGGTGAACATTTATGATAAAGAGGCAGGGATGGGTAAAAGTGTCTCAAGGAACACAGGGGGGGGGGTTTATCAAAAGTGGCATACTCGTATGCTAGTCTTAAATTAGGCCCCAAATTCACAAAGCTAGTCTAGCTGTGTCGGACCACTGGAGGTCTCTTTCCTTCCTCCGTGCGGTCCAATCGGCGCTCTGCTCATGCTTACACAGGAAGTACTGTAATTAACAAATCTATATAACTTTCTGAAACCAGTCAATTTGAAAGGAAAGGATTTCCGCTGGACAACCCCTTTAAAGGGGTATTCCCCCCAAAATTAATTTTGCATTAATACGTTGCCCACCCCTAGCTTTTCATCTTTCCAATATACATTTATTATGGATTCTGCATAGTTTAGCTGTTTTCTAGATGCATTCACCCCCACTGATTGTATAAAATCATCAAAACTCGGTCCACTCCGACACGCTCCCTGCTCCTGGCCACCACCCTCTGTGTCGGCATCACGTGTCCTCCATCTCTTTAATCGGCAGGGTTAGCGATTATAACCCTGCCCACTGAAGAGAAGGATAACAGCTGTTACTTTTCTGGCACCCCTTCTTCCCCCGTCTCGTTGCCCTGCGACACCCCCCCCACCCCCTCCCCAGCATACATATGTTATGCTACTCTCCCTGCACCAGTCCCCCGCATATATCACACCCTTGGCCCCCCTTGCCCCGTCCGAGCCCGCTCCTGTGTTCCGTGCCACCCGCCCCAGTCCCCCACCCCCGGGCCATACATATAACTGTTACTAATCACCCCCCACCCCAATGCCAGCCCCGTCCTGGCCGCCTGCACCGGTCCCCGCCCCAGCCCTGGCATACACTGCGGGTAATTGATTCACAACACTGCCCCTCACCCCGCTGCACTGAGACCCCTGCGGGTAATCGTGCCCCCGGCCCCGCACCAGGCTCCCGCACTGTCAGTCCTGTCCCGGCTCCCGTAATGTGTGCCGCCTGCCCCAGTCCCCCACCCCCGGGGCATACATATAAAGTGCGGGTAATCGCGTCCCCCAACACCACTGTCAGCCCCTTCCTAGCCGGCTCCCGTGATCCTGCTATCCATCTGCATCAGAAGCAGCTCTGTGACAAGATATATTGTAATTTGGATGGATAGCAGCTTGCTGGGACCTGTAGTTCTGCATAATATATCAGGTCACAGAACTTCTTTAGAACTACAGGTCCCAGCAAGCTGCTATCTAACCACATCCCAATATATCCGGTCAGAGTTTCTGATTTGGACGGATAGCAGCTTGCTGGGACCTGTAGTTCTACAGAAGCTCTGTGACCTGATATATTGTGTAGAACTTCAGGTCCCAGCAAGCTGCTATCCATCCACATTACAATATATCATGTCACAGCGCTTCTGCAGAACTACAGGTCCCAGCAAGCAGCAGGAAGCAATGCATGCTGGGAAATGTAGTTTCCTGGCCAGCACCATCTTGCATGTATATATCGGCTTCTAGAAAAACTTTTTTTCGGGAATGGCAGCCGCTAGAAAGATGGGAGACGGCTCAAAATACTCAGGGGGACTTGGTGAGTAAGACCAGCTAGGTTTGGGTGCATTTCATTTTTTTAGCTCTTGGGGGGAGTACCCCTTTAAGTGCCTTTTCCTGCATTTTCTTTATCCTACTTTCTCTTAAATATGGCTAGTTTGCCATATTTTACGGAACTAAAAATAAAATGGACAATTAAAGCAGAATTGGCCTAAAGACTTTTTCATTCCTTATGTTGAAAGAATTAAATGTGTTAAATTACACAATTGTCTAGAAATTGTGCACTTACCCTATCTCCTTTTATTCCAGTTGCATAAATCTAAAATAAAAAAGTTGACATAAAATTAGCTTATTTACATAACTTACTTGATGGCAGATTTGCATGTCATGCATTTAGCCCCTTGCAGATTAGATAGATCACTGCTTAATGTTCAGAATGGAGGATTACAGCATTTGATTAAATAGGCAGCCATTTAAAGAAAACTTTTGACATGTCAAAAGTTTTTATTGGTAAGTGCCCATTGCTTATAAGTTTTATGCAAAAAATGGGTGAAAAACGAATGAAAAAAACTGATCAAAAAGCATCCTTTTATGAATGCTAAAAAAAGGATCTTTTCATACTTTTTTTTTTTTTTTTATAATTGAAGTAAATGAAAAAAACGGATCAAAATGGATGCACACAAAGGCTATGTTCCCACAACGTTTTTTCAGCTCAGTTTAAAATGACGTCCATCGCAATGAGTCTAAAATAACGGATGTTATTTAGCAGCCTGGCCTCACCTTAGTGCAATGACTGGTGTTTGTACATTATTCTAGTTTGGTTACTAATTGGCCTTTGGATGCGGCTTAATTGAAAAGTTCATTGAATTTAATAGTAAAAACAGAGAAAGAACGGTGACAAAAGAAAAACTGTGTGAACAACTAACAAACAACGCCCGCTGTTTGCAAAAGACGTCCAAAAATAATGAACATGTTCATTATTTTCCCGTCCGCGGTAAAAACGTCCCTTATTCAATCCATTGTGTGCATTGGACGTCCGTCTTCCCATTGACTTCAATGCATTGCCATTGAAGTTAGTTAAATTGCGGCAAAAACTGACTTTTTTAAATATCAAAATCGGGCGCCTTTTCTTTATTTTTGACGTTGTGTGAACAGCCTATATGAAGCCTTATGCATCAGTTTTTCATCCTTTTTTTTTTTTTTTTACATAAAGCGGAGTACCCCTTTAATAGCCCTGGAAAGTTTCATGGTCATAGTAGGAGTGTGGTGATAATAGAAAAAAAAAACGTTTAAAAGATTGTGTGATGATCAGAAACTAAAGAATTATACAGCAGAGAAACAGAATGAAAAAGGGGGCACGTAGCTTCACCTATTATTGTATGAACCATTGTGAAAATGAATACATTCCAGAACAATTTAAAATCTTAGCTTATTGTCTGCTTAAATTTTCATCTTGTCTCTTTTTTTTTTGTTCGCATTTCTGCTTTACGCATTCTTACTGCACCATATTAATCAGAATGGAAATGATTGCCTAGATACTAACGTAATTGTTCATGTTTGACAAAAAGTCAGTTTCAGTTTATTCCCCTCCTCATCTTCATTCTTCTTTAACTTTACTCTAGTTAGTTGAAATACCAAATGAAGGTTTAATAATTTCATAGCAAACTCATGAACATATAGCTTTAGCCATTGTTTTTCGGCAGACCCTAGGCAGTGACAGTGTCATCGCAGATGCAAGGCTAGAAAATGTAATAAAACACATAAAATATAAAGACAAATACATTACAGGTTTACCATTTATTGTACTTTACTGCACTTAAAAACACAGAAACATAGAAGACTGGCGGCAGAAAAAGACCACTGGGTCCATCTAGTCTTCCCTTTTAATGTTTCCCTTCTTATTATCTTAGGATAGATATATGTGTATCCAAGGCAGGTTTACATTCTGTTATTGTAGATTTACCAACCTCTTTTGAGGTTTTTGAGTTCAGTTTTTTTCTCTAAAAAATACTTCCTTCCTGATCCTAATTTAGTCCTTTAACATACTTAAAGAGGATGTACCACCAGGTAAATCCTCTTTAATATGACCCACGGATAGAATGGCGCTGTCATGGGGAAGCCAGTGCCGTGGTCCGTTTTTTTTGAACCGCGGCCCAGTTCCCGTGTTCTATCCATGGGTACCGGGCTGGGGCTGAAGCATAGGAGGCGGGCCGGCTCGCCCCCAGTGGGAGAGAATTCCCTCCCCTCTATGACGTGGCTTCATTAGAATCAATGGAGGCGCATCATAGAGGGGCGGGTTTTTCCTCCCACTGAGGGCGGGCCGGCCTGCCTCCTGTGTTTCATCCCCGGCCCGGTACCCGTGGCTAGAACGGCGCCATTCTATCCGTGGGTCATATTAAAGAGGATTTACCTGGTGGTACATCCTCTTTAAAGGTTTCGATCATGTCCCCTATTTCTCTTCTTTCCTCCAGACTAAACAGATTCAAATCCTTAACTGTTTCCTGATATGTTTTAGGCCTGACACCCTCCACCATTTTTGTAGCCCGTCTTTGGATCCGTTCTTATCTTATCAATATCTTTATGTAGCTGAGGTCTCCAGAACTGGACACAGTATTCCAGATGTGATATCACTAGAGCTCTATACAGCGAGATCACAATCTGCCTCTTCCTACTGGTTATACATCTAGTTATACAGCCCAGCATACCATTATATATACAGCCCAGCATACCATTATATACACAGCCCAGCATACCATTATATATATATATATATATATACACTGTATATAGCCCAGCATATCATTATAAGTACAGCTTAGCAAACCATTATATATATACAGCCCAGCATACCATTATATATACACCTATCCAGTAAAGCTAAATCATTAACCATAATACTGACACCTACAAAAATATCCTATAACCCTATTGCACATTTTTGTGTCATCAGCGAACAGACAAACCTACCAAATCTTCTCCTATGTCACTTTCAAACATTAAAAAGAACAGATCAGACCCTTGTGGCCACAATTTGTAACCAGTCTCTGCACGGAACATACACCATTAACGACATCCCTCTGATATCTGTCCTTCAGCCAACCACAAATCCACTGAACTATCTAGAGATTAAGTCCAATTTTCTCTAACTTCTTAATAGGCTCTTTATGGGGAACTTTGTCAAAGGCTTTGCTGAAGTCCAGATAGGCGATGTCCATGGCATCACCTTCATCCAACACTTTTTGACATAATCAAAGAAATCAATTAGATTAGTCTGACATGATCTGCATGCAGTAAAGTCATGCTGGTTCAGGTCCATCAAATTGTTGATTCTTAGGTGATTCATTATCTTTTTATTTTTTTTCTTTAAGGTGATCCCATCAATTTTACTACTAATAATGATGTTAAGCTAGCTGGCCTGTAGTTACTGGGCTCTTCTCTACTCCCCTTCTTGTGGATGGGTATAACATTGGCCTTTTTCCAATCATCAGGAACATCTCCTGTTAGGAGGGATTCATTATACAGGTCCGTCAGGGGGGCAGCAATCACATATCTGAGTTCTTTAACCCCTTAACGACACAGGGCGTACATTTACGCCCCCGCTGCCTGGGCTTTAATGCAGGAGGGCGTAAATGTACGCTCGGGTGCGGTCCCAGGCTATGGAGCGGGCTCACGAGCTAAGCCCACCCCATAGCGTGTGAGGAACGGCTGCTATCTGCAGCCAGGCCCTCACCCTCAATGGCGGGTCGCCGTGATCGCGTGGTCACCCGCCATTAACCCCTTAAATGCCGCGTTCAAGTTAAAGTGACTGGAGCATCTTCGGGCACTTAGCGATCGGGACATCGGCAGCGTGTCTGCGGGGGTCCTGATTGCATTTCCTGACTGCTGTAGGTCTTCTCCTTACCTACATGCAGTCCTCTGTTCAGTCCTCTTATTCAGCCTGCCACAGGCAGGCTAAATCAGGAGATCACAGATATCAGTGTATACAATCCAATGTATGTCAATGATAGTTCCCTAAGGAAACTGTAAGGCTATGTTCACACTACGTATATGTCCGGCCGCATATTTTACGCGGCCGGACATATACGTGTGAAACTCCGTCCGCTTATTCACGGAACGCGCTACGGCCGGAAACTTACGTAGTGTGAACATAGCCTAAAAGTGTAAATAAATAAATGTTTTACAAAATGCTGTAAAAAAACCCACAGAGATTATATACCGTAGCGTGTGTAATAGTCTGATCTATTAAAATAAAACAATACTATTCCCGCACGGTGAATGGCGTGAACAAAAAGCGGTTAAAAACCCCCACAGAGATTGCTTTTTTTTAATGACATTTTATGTATAAAAAAAAATTATAAAAAGTGATCAATCCATTTTATCTAGAAAATGAAACTACTAAAAACTAGAGATCATGGCGCAAAAAATGACACCCTATACGACCCCGTAGGAGAAAAAATAAAAGCGCTATAGGAGTTACAATAGTGCAATTTTAAATATGCCTATTTGAAAAAAAAAAAATGTTTTACTGCTATTAAAAATAGTAAAACGTTAGAAAACCTAGAAACCATGCATGTCATTGTGTTCAGACCAACCTATAGAATAAATAAAAAATGTCAGTTTTACTGTTAAGTGCATTACGTAAACATGGAACCCCAAATTAAATTTCAGAATCGCATTCTTTGACCCAAATTCACCCCATAAATGATATTTTGGGAGTTCCGTAATTCATTTTATGGCAGATTAAAAGATGCCATTACAAAGTACACCTGCTCTTAAAAAAAAAAATAACCCTCACATGGCCCTGTAGGTGGAAAAATAAAAGCGTTATGGGTCTTAGAAAGCGAGGAGGAAAAAACGAAAACGTCAAAGTGACAATTGGCCTGGTCCTTAAGGCCATTTCAGGCTCTGTCCTTAAGGGGTTAAGAACTCTGGCATGTAAACCATCTGGACCCATTACCTTATTCAACTTTAAGTGGGCAAGTTCCTCTGCATCTTTAGCCTCTGAAAACACTGGGGCTGTTAATTCTGAATGCAGGAGCCATTTGTATTTTAGTTCTAACAAAAGTTCCATTGATAGGCTATACTTCCACTAGGGAAAAATGACGGCCATTTTTCAGAACGTCCATCATTTTAGCGCAAATATTGATCATTATTAACGATAAAGAAACAAAGGTACATGCTGTGTCAGTAGCTGTAGGAGTGTCTTCCTCAACTTGATTTACCAGTAAGATTGGCCAATTTTACAAACAAGATTGGCCTATTTTCAGTATGGGATCTATATTTTATAAAGTTCTGCTATCTTCTGGAGGAACAGGGATAGATAGATAAATAGATGATGCGGCAAATACATTGCATGCCTATTTATTAAATGCCCTGGCATCTAGATTATAGTAATAGCCACAATTAGTTATTGTCCTTGCACATCATCTGTGGCTTAGATGATAATGTTGTTAATCTTCTCTATTCTGTGTAATATTAGCTGTACGGAAATTTAAGATTCACACCATAGCCTGGGTCAAACCACTTGTTCTCCCATATAATTTACCAACGAGCAAATTACAAGAAAAGAACAGTGACAGGGACCTAGAAATAAAAATATTTAAAGCGAATGAACCACCGATACATCGCTTGTGATTACATAGTTGTGATGATGTCATGACTCGGGAAAATGCCTGAACCGGCTGATGGACAGCCCGCTCAGCCAATCAGTGACCCAATCACTTCAAAAGAAAGGAAAAAGAGCATATGCACAAACAGGTAGCACATCACCCAATACTTTATTGAAAAAAATCTAACACTCCTTAAAGCGACTCCATACCCACAATCTGACCCCCCCCCCCCCCCCAAACCACTTGTACCTTCGGATAGCTGCTTTTAATCCAAGATCTGTCCTGGGGTCCGTTCGGCAGGGGATGTAGTTATAGTGATAAAAACAACTTTTAATCCTACAGCGCTGTGTCTAACGGCCGGGGCTTACATTTGTATATGCATTAGGCTGGCACAACCTCTCTGTCCTTCCTCCCCACCCTCCTCATCATTAGGAATACTCCAGGCAGATTGCTTCCTATTCCCCACCTGTGGCAGCCCGGCACATCGTTAATACACCTGTGCAAAGCTCAAACAGCAGTAAGGCTGCATTCCCACGTTCCGTGATCCTGACGGATCACGGACATGGAATGCATGTACTGGAGCCCCCCCGCGCCCGGACAGCATCTGTAATTAGATGCTGGGAGCGGGGGAGACTGTATTCATAAGCGCCGTGCTGTAATGAATCAGCCGCGCGGTGCTGTTACTACAGCGCGGCCCTTATGAATACAGTCTCCCCCGCTCCCAGCATCTAATTACAGATGCTGTCAGGGCACGGGGGGGGGGGGGGCTCCAGTACATGCATTCCACGTCCGTGATCCATCAGGATCACGGAACGTGGGAATGCAGCCTAAATGTTCCTGGATCATTCCTAATGATGAGGAGGGTGGGGAGGAAGGACAGAGAGGTGGTGCCAGCCTAATACATATACAAATGTAAGCCCCGGCCGTTAGACACAGCGCTGCCAGATTAAAAGTTGTTTTTATGACAATAACTGCATCCCCTCCTGAACGGACCCCATGACAGCTCTTGGATTAAAAGCAGCTATCCGAAGGTACAAGTGGTTTGGGGGGGACAGATTGTGGTTACGGAGTCGCTTTAAATTTCAACAGTGTGTGAACATAGCCTTTCTTTGTTTTAAATTCACTCCTGGTTTTGGTTGCAAATTATCGACCAATATACTGAGCAAAAATACTGTGTGGGAACCATTTTTAGAAATAACAACTTTAGTATACAGAGGTGTTCCTGCAAATCATTCATAATGATAGATCTGAATTCTCTCTAAACAAATGTAAAATAAAATATATTTTCTGCCTACTGACTGTATCTACCTGCAACAATAATGACAAATGTCAACTATGTACGGCAGAGCATGGTTCCATCAAGATTCTGTTAAATGCTTTACAGCATGTAATGATATTATGCTCATGAGGTAAAACGTGCTATTAGATTTCTATGCCACCGAAGAGAAATTGGCTTGTGTGAGAAATCATTAAGGGAAATACCCGTGATGAATGAGAACAATTACTCTGTTTCTTTGTGGATGAAACACATTGTGTTCCAAGAATGATAACATAGAGATAACACAACACTACATAAATGTATACACTGTCATCTCAAGCTGGCCGCCGACATTCATTATTTTGTTCACAGATCCTGTTGTTTTCAGTCAATGGTTCTTGGGGCAAAAGGATCAGCCATGTGGGATTTTTCCATTTGTATTGTGTTGTTTACCCTCGAGATAATACTGTAAGATTCTCACTACTTGTCTACAAGTACAGCTACATTATATATGTTTGGATTACTGGAGCTTTCAATAGGCACATCAATGTCAAACTTTACATTTTTCATGTTTGTTACTGGGTTTGATCGCTATCTGACCTATAGATCAATTTTTTGAGTGTTTTCTAAAAACAAACAAACAAAAAAAATTCTTGCACATCATGTGCTAAAGACCTATTTGGTCCTGATTTTCTTTTCCACTTTTCTGATAATATATACTGGCTGGATCAACCTGGAGCACTGAAGGACCAGAACATTCCTTAGGGATTATGGTCTCTAACATTATCATGTGCCCCATAAGTAGCCCCAATTAAAGTGAATTTGTATCCCCCTCCGAACCGCCATTACACATGCACATCAAGGTTCAATCCAAGCCATGTCCTGGGGTCTGTTTGGGTGCTGATTCCTTTGTTTTCAGCAAACAAAAAAGGCACAATGACAAGTTAGGGGCCTATTCCACGGAGCGATAATTGGCTGAATTGGCCCGTTTTGGCTGATTATCGCTCTGTGGAATAGAGAGAACGATCAGCCGATGATCGTGTCATCGGCTGATTGTTCATTTCGGTTTAAACCTAAAATAATCGTTCACCCCCCGTGCATCACTATGTGGAATAGCGGGCGAGGCGGACGACCTACAATTTCACAAACATCATACATTACCTGTCCGGGCTGCAGGTCTTCTCCTTCTCCCAGTCCCGCGCTCCCAGACAGAGCGCTCAGCCAATCACTAGCCGGGACTGCAGCATCCAGTGATTGGCTGAGCGTTCTGTCAGTTCAGTTAGGCCGCTCCGAAGCTGATGCTGCTGCGTGGGACTGGGAGAAGGAGAAGACCTGCAGCCCAGACAGGTAATGTATGAAACAAGGGCTGCAAAGACATCGGTAACAATGTCCCTGCAGCCCTCGCTAATGATTGTCGGGCCGTGGAATAGGCCCAGTAAACGAGCGCCGATCTAGCAGATCGGCGCTCGTTTACATCATTGATTGGGCCCTGCTCGGGGTGTGGAATAGGACCCTTAGACTATAGCAAAGAGCCATGCCTCATCAGTGAGTTATGCGCTCAATTTTGTCTGTGCAGAAGAGGATGATCCTGCCCAGGGGATGTTTCTTTAGAGAAGGTGGTGGTGGTGGGGGGATGGAAGAATAAAGAGGTGACGCAGGCTTGGACACTCTGGGACCACCACAATACTGGATTAAAAGACTGTTTTGTTTGTTTTTTTTAACAAAAACAAAGGCATTGGAAGCAGTTTTTCCTTGTCAAAAGACCAGTCTAAATTTTACACCCTTTGATAAATCTCCCCCTATGTGTATAGAACCTACCCGTCATCCACCCCCCCCCCTTCCCTTTACCCACCTTCTCCTTGACTGAATTTGATGGACATATGTCATTTTTCAACCATACTAACTATGTAACTATGTAACAGTACCAGTAACAGGGGTCACGGGGAAACAGATTCACTTTAATGCCAACACAGGGATTCTCTATTTTTTGTGGTTTAATACCCACACAATATATTAATTATTATTGCTGATCTGGCCAGTATAGAGTGGTGACAGAAGAGGGAATATGTAATTGTTCTATAGGGTTGGCAGGCTCCCCTGGTGTGTCAGGACACTGTAGCACAGTGAAGCACATTATAAGTCTGAACTGCTCTCAAGCTTTTATGATAAAGCATTTTTCAAGCCGCTAGATTAAGAACCAAATGGGATTCATAAAACTCCTGCATGTAACTCATTGGCTTTCATGACTGCATATACCTTGCCGTAGCAATGGCAGCTAAATACTGCATATAGAGACATACTGGCTAAAAGAAGCACTTCAATTATTTTTGGACATACCATGCTAACTCACCAGCAAAATCCCTGCAGCATAAATTGTTTTGTTTTATCACAGCTGAGCTGCATTCACCTATTATATACCTCCTGGTAGCTCTCAAACACTTTTCCTCCCCACCAAGCTTTGGCCTCCTCGTTCTTCTGTACTGTATGCTTCTGCATGTAAAGAGATCAGTACTGCCTTATCTAAAGAGACCAGGAGTGTAGTGATATAGTAGACTAGCCCCTATAATGTCTAGCTACAGAGTTAAAATATCACTTGACTCACACTCAGAGTCAGCCTTAGGATTGTGCAACCTGCACAATCACACAGGGAGCATCGCCATAGCAGATGAAAGGAATACTGCATTGCCTCTTCTCCCCTGCATAGCGCTATGCCTATTTTCTTATGGGTGCAACATGCTGATCCCCTTAGAATGTAAAGAGAGTGGTGATGTGTACAATGTATGCGTCACCACTCACTATTGTACAGGAGCAGGGAGTTTGGTGGTAAACTGGAATCCATGCACATTTTGTAGCATGCTACTGTACATAATGTTAGCATTGTACTATACTGTAGTGGGGTACAAGTCATCTGTTACGGGACGTGCACAATGACATCAATTCTTGTGTACCACCCACAGGAGAAGACCTAAACCGCTCCAGGACATTGGATACAGAGCAGAGGAGTAAGAAGAGGGCTAGCCTTAGTGCTGAAGGGAAGGGAAGGTAAGTGGGATGTTTTTAGGTTATTGGGGGAGGGGGAGGTAACTACCTGACGGGGGATTATCTACCTGCTTAAGCAATAACTGATAACTGCACATATGTAGGCATATATGCACCGTCAGTTTCCCTTTCAAATTATACACTTGTAAATAACTTGATAGCAAAAATTTAATATATTTTTGACCAACCAGTAAGCCAATTCTTCTGCAATCCTGCATAATGAAGCTGTATACAACTAATGGTCTTTCCTTATAATGTTTTGTACACAGAAAATAGGGGAGAAAGCAAACATAACGATATAGGCTATGTTCCCACAACGTCAAAACCAGAGAGAAGGCGGCCGATTTTGCTATTTAAAATATCGTCCGTTTTTTAGCGATTTAACTTACTGCAATGGCAATGCAATGAACACATGGAAAGATGGACGTCCAATGCACAATGTATTGAATAACGGACGTTTTTACCACAGACGGCAAAATAATGAACATGATCATTATTTTCGGACGTCTTTTGGACCTTTTTTTTTATTAGCTGTTCACACACAGTTTTTCTTTTGTCACCATTCTTTCTCCATTTTTACTATTAAATTCAATGGACTTTTCAATTAAGACGCACCCAAAGGGCAATTAGTAACCCCAAACTAGAATAATGTACCAGCAGCCGTCATTGCACGGGCGGCTAGGCAGCTAAATGACTCAAAATAACGGATGTCATTTTAAACAGAGCTCAAAAGACGTTGTGTGAACCTAGCCATGCAGTAACATAAGCGAATACTAGCATGCTAGTATCTACCAGTGAGTATCTAAGTACAACTTAATAGACCAGCAGTAGGATACTATCACTTAACTCACAGTAGTTGCATTAATTGCTTGACACTATTTGTAAAAAGAGAAAAAAAAAAAAATATATATATATATATATATATAGTATTTTATGTTTAGGAGCAAACATTTAAATCCCATAGATGATAGTAGTCTGAGCTTCTTTTATAGCCATATGAAATATGAGGATTTTCTAACATTTCGGCACAGGATCGGTTAGTGGAGGATACTTCTTTTCCCAAGCAACATTATTTTGTTTTAATAGTTACTTCTTTCCTTGCCCGCCTCAGTTATGTCCCATTGTGCAGTATCCTTTCTTCACCTGTCTTCCTAAACCAATATAAAGAATCAGATGCAGCGCATCTCTATAACAATAACTGAATAATGAGTAGTTTGATCTGTCCCTGCAGAGCAATTAAAACTCTGTGGCAGATCCGTGCATTGAGCCCATGAAATCTTTGCCTTAATTAACTCCGGGACTGTCTGAAATTACTCTCAACAGGAATTCTGTGGACAGGGATTTTCAACAAGAGCTAACATTGTAGACCGCATGCATTCTTATAAGAAAATCAATAATTAAAGCTATAAGAAAATAAAAAAATGAAATAAAATAAATTTTTTTTTAGCATTTTATGTTAAAAAATAGTAAGAAATTAATTTGCTATCAAATCACAGATGTTAGGCGCAAAGTAATCTTTGACTAGGAAGTACCAATTGATGGATGGTACTAAACAGGCAAAGGTCAAAAAACAGATGTATATGTGTCAGATGGGATTCTATGTTGTGACATCTGTTGCAGAAATTAACCATGATGTATTAAATTTGGAATCCACAAGCATCATGCTGTTTTCTAAAACTGCAACCTACAAAACAATGTAAAAATTTATTTCAATCATAATACTAAGAAGAAGAATGATGAAAATGTCTGTTTCCTGAAAGTAGTATAGTAGTAGGCTGCGGTCACACTTGGCAGGTTTTTTTTTTAAACTGCTATTGCAGTTTTTTGAGCCAGTGGATCCAGGAGGAAGTATAAGTCCTTTCTTTAAAGTGTCACTGTCGTGCCGTGTCAATAGGACAGGGGATTTTAAGAAACTTTAAGAATGGTTTATTAGGCAAATATGCCATTATCTGCATTCAAAAAGACTTTCCCCAGCCCCCCCCCCCTCTTCTCTCTCATTCACTGCTCATTATCAAGAAATCTTGAGTCAGTCGAGCTCTGTGTAACCTATGGAGAGGGGAGGAGGGAGCCGGGAGATTAGTCGGAAGCTGAGAGCAGAGAAAAAGGATTACACAGTTGGAGCTGTGTGAAAGCCGGTATTCAGAGGTCAGAGAGGTCAGTGCTGACTTCAGAGGAGATAGCCCGGTGATGTAGTTGTAAATTAACTCTTTGCTGTCCTGTTTTGGTGCCTCATCTCCCTCCACCCCTCTCCTCTCATAGAAAACCATGAAGACAGGATGGAGAGCTTTAAACTGCCTTCTCATTATAAAAATGCATTTTTCAGCTAATAAACCCAATTACAAAATTTCTTGAAATCGCCTGTACTATTGATTTCTGCAAAAAAAAAAATGTAAACGACAGTGACACTTTAACCCCTAGACGACCTATGCCGTAAGTGTACAATAGTGTTTCCACACAGTGAACAACGTAAATGAGAGGAAGGGAAAAAAACGCTAGGATTTTTTTTGTTACATTATAAATATATAATAAAAATAATAAAAAGTGATCATAACATCCAATCTACACGAATGTGATACTAATAAAAACTAGAGATCATGGCAGCAAAAAATTACATCCCATACAGCCCCATAGGTGAAAAAATAGAACTGTTGTAAGAGTCATAGTAGGGTAATTTTAAAGGGGTTGACCACTTTGTAGTAAAATAGTTCAGTGTACAGTATTAGTAAGTGTGCTCAATGTATATACTGACAGCAGCTCCCTGTGTACCTCATAGAGCTACAATCAGACTCCTCTTCACCAGGCTGGGCTGCCCTGCTCTGTTTTATTTCAGTCCATAAAATGGCTGACATGGAGGAGCATGTGACCAGGCCCTGTCCCCTGTGTCCTCCATAGACATATACAGGCTCAGTGGTGGACACTGGGGGCGGGGCCTGGTCACATGCTCCTCCATGTCAGCAATCTTATGGACCAAAACACCACAGAGCAGGGCAGCTCAGCCTAGAGGAGGAGAGTCTGATTTTAGCTTTATGAGGTACACAGGGAGCTGCTGTCAGTATATACAGTGAGTACAGTTACTAATACTATACACTGACCTATTTTACTATAAAGTGGCCAACCCCTTTAATCATAATTATTTAGGAGAAACAGTTTTATTGTAAAGAAAAAAAAAAGTGCATTACCTAGACAAAAGGAACCTCCAAAAGTTCCAAAATTGCATTTTTTTCCAATTTCACCCCATAAATAATAATTTTGGAGTTCCGACATATTTTATATTATATTATTTTATTTTATGTTAGATTGAAAGGCGCCATTACATAGCCTTAAAGAGAAAAAAAACTGGGAGGATTTTTTTGCTTTTCATGAACCTCCTGGCTCCATAAATACTTCAAATATGTGTTACAAATAAACTAAATGTGTGCTAAATAACTAAACCAATTTAAGATGGGCTGTCAAGAAATAGGCACCAGATTTTTAAACAGCTTGGGGCTGGTGCATTAGTCTAATAATTACCCAGATTGTAGTTATTTATACAGGGTAATTATACTTACTAGTTTTAATATGTGCCAATAATAATTCATATAATGACGCTGGCAATGTAGCAGATTACCACTGGACAGGCACCTGAAACTCACAACCATCAGTTTTTATGACATATGGTTGCCATACAATTCCCCTACAGTAGAAATGGTCAACCACGTAACACATGGACTAGCTGGCTCTGCGCTCTTAGGGTATGTTCACACTGAACAAATAAGGTGGAATTCCATGCTCAGTGTCCTGTTACGAGTGAATAAGAGGGCGCGCGCTCCTCCACTGCTGCCGCTCTCCGCTCGGGGTAGTGACATGTTGCTTCTTTTAGTGGAGAGCAGCGGCTGTGGAGGAGCGCAGGCTCTCCCGCAGCCCAGTATCTATCGGCCAAATGCACAAGAAACCTATAGCCTGTAAGGCATTATTACCCAGATATGCTGATAAATATGTTTGTAAAAGGACAACAACTTCTTGGTTAAACTCAATTTTGAACAGGAAATTTTCAAAGAATCAAAATTCATGCAGCGGATAGTAGACAGCCAACTCTTTCACTCATGGGAATGAATAAATAAAAGCGATTGGAAGGAAAAACTTTCTTTTATTGCCTACAACCACCAATTACGGCACAGCTTTCATTTTACTAAACAAGTTTAAGAAATAAAAGCTGAGCACTGGTTTGTTGCTATGGACAACATTGTCTTTAAAATTAAAAAAATATATATTTTAGTTATTATTTATTTCCCCCATAGTTTTTTTTATTATTATTGTTATTTATCAGCTAGTAAAAAAGACCATGACTTCGGTGTTTAGGGTTAGTTTACACTATGGATTCCACGCTGATAAGTTCCGACGGTTTCCATCGCTCATACCCACTCGAGACGGCGGGCTTCTCTGTCTGCTATTTCAAATTGTCATTGTTCTTACTTTTTTTTCTTCAAATTTTTACACTGTGTATGGTTATGTTCACTGCAGAATCGGTCGGGTGAACATCTGAGACATTAGCCGTTGTTTGACACCAGCCGTGTCAAACAATGGCCAGTGGTTATGCCATGTGTGGACATGGCCTTAATGTTTATTACAAAATGTCATAAAAGAAGTCCAACTTTTCAGAGTATTTCTGATAAACTAGTACATATACTTACAGGTGACACAGCTGGCCCCGGTGGTCCAGTTTCACCCTAAGAAATAAAGAATAACATATGTTATCATATTTTAACATGCACTGGAATAAATGCAATGGATAACCCAAGACTGAGAAGCATATGATCAGTTTATTATGTTTTGAGCTATGTTCCCACTATGGGATATTAATGGGAAAAGGTGTCCATCTATTGATAATCGCCAATGTGAGAGAGGTCACCGGCACTACTCCAACCAGAGTCTGGACCTTGGATCGTTAATTTAGGACTTATGACGGCTCCTTGCGTCGGGGTGCATTTCAAAGTTCAGGTAAAGCAAAGGCAAGCCAAGTAGAAAAAAGCTGAAAGCACTCACCGTTCTGATGCAAGTTGAAATGGCCGTCATGAGTAACCTGTTTGTGTAGGAGTTAGCATCTGCCGTCCTGCAGGACTAATGTCCATGTTTTGATCCAATCACGTAATAAAGTCAACTTGCATCAGAACGGTGAGTGCTTTCAGCTTTTTTCTACTTGGCTTGCCATCTATTGATAATGACGGTCGCTTTATCATGATAATTATTTGCGGCTGTCATTATCAATAGATGGCCACCTTTTCCCAATAATATCCCATAGTGGAAACATAGCCTTTAAGGGGATTTATGTTTACATTTTTTTTCCTGGAGCCTGGATCAGGTTATTAAAAAAAATTTGCTTTTATGACTGCCAAGACCAGTGATTGGTTGTGTTATGGACACAATTTATTAACTTCAAGCCGTTATACTGTCATTTGTGTCCGTTTTTATTTTTTTCATGTCAAATTCATTAATATAGTGCATGCCCTTAGTAAATCTGGAAGGTTTTTCACAGAACAAAAATAAAACTTGACTATCCCGCCACACTAAAAGTAACTGGTTTTTAGAATAGATAACTTGTCAAAAAATGATGGTTTTGTTAATAAATCTTGTGGTTGTGGCGCGTTTTAAAGCTGGGTTCACACTACGTATATTTCAGTCAGTATTGTGGTCCTCATATTGCAACCAAAACCACGAGTGGATTAAAAACACAGAAAGGATCTGTTCACACAATGGTGAAATTGAGTGGATGGCCGCCATATAACAGTAAATAACTGCCATTATTTCAATATAACAGCTGTTGTTTTAAAATAACAGCAAATATTTGCCATTAAATGGCGGCCATCCACTCAATTTCAACATTGTGTGAACAGAGCCTTTCTGTGTTTTTAATCCACTCCTGGTTTTGGTTGCAATATGAGGACCACAATACTGACTGAAATATACGTAGTGTGAACCCAGCCTTAAGGATACACCCATGACACATCCACGATATGCCCACTTGGTTGGATTTTTGGCAAAAATTACAGGTCTGACAGGTTTTTGGAAAAAATGTGTTGCACACCTTTGGCGGATCACTAAACCGATAGGAAAATGGACAAAAACTAAACAATTTGCTACGGGGAACATGATGGTAAATTGGATATCCCTAACTTCTGGTTAGAGACACCGATGTGTTGGCAGCACTAGACCAGTAGCTATAACTAGGTATTCCCATCTGAGCATGTTATCCCCAATGCACAGAACACATTGGAATATCCAACGATCCCAAGAATTAGGACAAATTTGTCACTGGAAAAAATGGTTCTCATTGCACACATGTGATCAGCGTTCAAGTCATTCTCTATGGGGTCACTGAATGTCTTCAAGTGCTTAACTAAGAAATGTTCTGCGCCCTTTAGTGAATCAATGGAGAACTGGTGGTGCACACCTTATTTTATGGTGGATAGTGGATAACAGATGAGAAGGGTCCATAAACTTTTTTATTTTGATCCCAGGCTCATGTTCACACGCCGTCACAATAAATAAAAAGAATAGGCTCCAGCTCTGTACAAATTGGTTGCAGAATATAAGCACAATCTCAGTACAGAATAAATTCAGCACACATGGTGCTGAACTGCATTACAGCAGGAAAACAACGATTATAAATTATAGCAGATCTGTCACATTGATAATGCTTCATTATCAGCAGGTAACATATCATACAACAGGAGAAGAGCAGGCTGATGTATAGTTTTGTAGGGAAAAATATAGTATAAGATTCAAAGTCTAGACTTAAATCCCTTCTCATTCTGGGAATATTAGTCTGTGATGTGGTCTCACACTGATATTCTCCCAACATTAGTCTGCATGATACGTCAATTATTGAAGGAGATCACCCCAGGATTTGTAAATCCAGAGGATGAAGGAATATAGATATATAGATAGATAGGGTCCTGCCTGTGAGGGCTTACAATGTACAAGGTGAGAAGAGCAGCTGGTCAAAGTGAAGTGAGGTGGCAACAGAGTTGGTATAGGTTTTTGCCTAGTCATAAGAAATCCATTTTTTCCCTCAAAAAAAGACAGAGTAGGAGCAAGGGGAGAGATGGCTTAGTTGGGCAATACAATTAATTATAGACTCTCGGGGAGCAAAGGTGTTATAAGGGCAGAGAGGAGGATGATGATGAAGTAATCTAAGCAGGAGATAATGAGGACATATACCAGCAGTTTCGTTGAAAAAAAAAAACAATGAATTCAGGAAATCTTTTAAGGTGGAGGCAGCAGTAAGTGGTAAGGCCTGGATGTGTTTTGAATGAGAGAGTAGAATCAAAAGTGACCCCAAGGCAATGGGACAGAGGACAGAGGCAGCCATTGACTGTATTTGACAGATTAAATGGGGAGGTAGAGCAAGATGGGGGAATAAATTCTGTATTAAAAAGCTAAAGAAGAAGAAGGAAGATATAGCTGACTCTAGGATGCTGGATAGCAGAGAGGTGACATCCAGACCGGAGAGATAGATTTGAATGTTATTAGAATAGAAGTGATACTTGAAGTCATGGGATTCTATGATCTGCCCCAGGCCAAAATGTATAGAGGGAGAACAATGGGGGCTCTAGGATGGAGCCTTGGAGGACATCAACACTAAGGGGGCAAGGTGAGGGGGGTGATTTGCGAATGAGAGACGTTGCATATGCAGTTGGAAGATTATGATGAGATTCGGGAGAGGGCCAAGCCTATGATGCCAAGGGAGAGTTAGATGGAGGAGGGAATGGTGAACTTTGTCAAAGGCAGAGGATAGGTCAAAGAGAATGAGCAGGGTATTGGCATGAGGCTTTAGCAGTAAACAGAATATTGGCCACTTTAATAAGAGCAGTTTCCATGGAATTGTGGGAGTTGATGCCATATTGTAGGAGGTGGAAAAGTAAATGGTATGAAAAGTGGGAGAACAGTCCATGTTGTTCAAGAGGTTTTGTGGCAAAAGTGTGAAGTGAGATGGACCGTAGAAGGGTGGGTTGAGGGATGGCTTTTTAAGGACGGTGTAATTGTTGTGTGTTTATATAAGGAAGGAAAGATACCAGTGGGAAGGGATAGATGTAAGATATGAGTTAGAACTGGGACAAATAACAAATAAGGTTGGGGATAGTGCACACTGTTGAGGTGCAATATGCTATTAAAGTTAAACATTCTTTTTTGTTTTTGTAATATGCAAGCAATTTTGTCAGGAACATACAGGTGTATTTTATGGGGTTGGTAAAGCTCAATGGAAATGTAATAAGTTAAAGTGCCATCTGACTTTTTGATTTAGAGGAAATAGAAAAGTGGGGGAAAATGAGTTCAGGAGCACAGGGAGAGGTGAGTAACACTTCTTTCATCTTCAAGCCTGAAGATGGTTGAAGAAACAGAATCTTACTAAATGAATAAAGGCAACAGGACATGACTGACCTAAAAAGTCTGAGGACCTGTGACCAGAAATGGGAATGGACAATAAACTTTGGCTCTCATTGTCATTTATTACAACATTTACTTAAAGGAAAAGTCCAATGATTTTTAAAACTTGGCAGCAGGCAGGGGGGAATATATTTAACAAGTGTTACTCACCCCTCCCCGTGCCGTTAAACTTATTTTCCCATTGGTTCTGATGACGTCATGCCCTATCAGCTAATCAGTGACCGTAGCAGTGTCTTGCCCCAGTCACTGATTGGCTTAGCGGGCAATCCGTCAACGAAGCCATGACCTCACTGGAGACAGGGATCCTGGAGCCTGGTGGTGGTGCCAGCCCCGAGACAGCTCTTGAGAGGCATAAGGAAAGGTAAGTAAAGCTTGTGTATTATGTGCCTCCCCGCCTCATGGAAATTTTCTTTAATTATGTTTTTTTTTTTTAGTCATTTGGAATATTTTGGTGTCTTTGTAAAGATTACACTTGATCTTCAGTTCATTTTAGTGAGAAGCCTGCTATTTAGTGTTACATGCAGTGAGTACAATATGTCAGATGACAGCTTGGAGAACAGATGAAAGAAGACTACATCATTCACCGTGTGTATCAACCCACTCAGGTCATGGAATGGAGAGGCATGAGCATCTTTGAAGCAGGCAGGCTCTATACTGTTCAGGGTAACATAAGGCAGCAGCAGAAGTACAAATCTGTGCTAGGTCAATGTCTGATCTCAAAGCAGTGTGAATGGACAGAAAAGAGGAGATTTACAGGGACAGGAGCCTTCATCATCATGCACGATGGTGCTTTTTTATCACGTAGGTCATAACTTAAAACATTTTCAGTAAGCTCATGGCATTGTGGCAAGTGTTACCATGGTAACAGCCCATCCTTAAATGCAACAGAGAACTTTTGCAGTTCTGAAGTCAGAGATGAAAAAAAGAACTATAACAAAAATGCATCACACTGGCTTAAAGGACAACTCCAGTGCATTGAAAAAAAAAAAAAAAAAAAACCCTCCCAAACCTTAATCTCATCATACTGGCCAAGGCTGCTAATTGTGTTTGCACTTGAAAATCCTGCCGTCCTGGGACCCACTGTGTACCGTTTGTCATCTTGATGTCTCGCCTACTTACTGGTTTGGCAGCGTAGCCAACTCTGCCGAGTTCCCATTATCATTTTCGCTCCTGTTCCGCCCTCTTTATCAAATATGCCACCCCCCCATTCATTATTTTTCCCATTCTACCTGCCCACACTAAAAGCCCCTATTATATAAGATGGCTTCTATCTTGCTCAGCCAATAACGGCCACAGATGATGTGCCGGAGGGAGGCCTGCCTAATTGAGGGGCAGAACGGTTAGACCGGTCTCCTGAAAAGTGACATCATCAACACAAGATGGCGCCCGCAAAAGGACACGGTCGACAGTTATTAGGTAAGTACACAATATTACAATTCCGGGGAGGGTGTTGGGGGAGGACATAGGGAAGGAGGCAAGACAGATAAATAGCACACATTATAATGTAATATAACAGGTTCACACAGTGTAAGACAGCATCCACTCTGCGTTCATGCCGGTTGAACTTCGCTTCTTTCAATTTGTCTTTACATTGTCTGCTATGGTGCCTGCATTCCAAATCACCATAGCAGACAATGTAAAGTGCGGCTGGAGCCGCAGATTATGACACACCGCAATAATTGTATTTACCATGAATTTTTGCGGACAGCAAAAACACACACATCTGTAAAATTTGTCAAATTTAAAACCAATGGGTTATTATATACCTATTAACATATCCGTAATCTTTGCACATATATGAATAGACAGGCATCCTTGGCGGGGAAAAAAAAGGACATGTCATAGTGCGAATTCACTATTAACTATTCACTGTCTAGAATATAGTGGAAGCACAAAGTGCATTTCGTAATTGCAGATCAGCAATTGTGTATCTGTGACTGCAGACGGCACTTGCGGACACATGAATGTAGCCTTTGGCTATGTTCACATTACGTATATTTTCATAAAACTACGCCCATTGTTGCCTATTGCAACAATGACTGTGATTAATACGAATATATACGAAACATTGCCGTCTATGGAATCCAGGGAGTATTTACACACAGTATACACTCCGGCCGGGATCCCTAGCGTCGGTGCGTCAGTTTTCTGCAGCCGCTTTTCAATGCGGCCGCAGAAAACCCTGTCAGCGCACACAGTGGAGCAAGTGACTCCTGCCGCACGCTCAATAGTGTGCAGTGGGGAGTGCAGTGCGGATGTGCCCGCATCAGAACTCTGTGGCGCTAAAGATCATCCGGACGATACTGCAGTACTGGCTGGGATGATCTTTTCTAAGTCCGGTCTCATACTAAGTGCGCACATAGCCTAAGGCTGTGTTCACACAATGCAGTTTTATTGCAAAAATGTTGCATTACTGCGTCATCTCACTGAAAAGGCTGCAGTACTGTGACAGTACAGTACAGAAACATGGACAGTATAACGTCATATCCACAGGGCAACTTTGAAAACTCAGCCACATATAAACCATAAAACACACAGTGTCAGCGCACGGTATAAAAGAAAAAACGGTTCTATTGTTTAACAATACAAACCTGTAGCAATATCGCACATTGTTATTATTCACTGAACTGAGCCATGCACAAAGCCCATTACCATTATGATGTATCATGGACATTTACATTGTTCATAAAGGAGCGTTCTTAAAACAATGATTGTACTTTTATATGACTGATTATTTTCTTTGCATCTGACATTTAATGGAAAGTGTATTTTACCTTGTCTCCCTTGGGGCCAGTTGGACCTGGAAGGCCTGGAATACCATCCAAACCCTGTGGAAAAAAAAGTTGATATTTATAATAGAAAACTGTGTGCATTACTGATAAATTATTAACACGCCGATAATAATGAAAACAACTTAGATGTTCAATACCCTCCAATCTTCATTCTACAGATCCCAGTAAGTGGAAATATAGAGACAGGCTGGCACTAAAATGATAAGCAACATCTGTGCATTGGTGGGTGCACAGCATTAAATCAGCCAGTGTTCTAAATACTAGATATCTGTGCAACTTCTCTTCTTGCTAAAATTACATTAATTTACCATCTGGAAGAAGCATCATTTAGAGTTATGAGATTTTAAATACCCACTTGAATTAAATTAGTGGAGGAATAAATAGTTCTGATTTAGCTGTTAGTTGGCCTTTAACAAGCTCACAAAATGCTTCAGGAGGTAAATTGGAAATTTAAGTTCCCTTGTTCGTCTCTAAACACTTAAAAGTAAAAGCAAATAAGGTTCATCTAGTGATTGTTTTATTTATTATATTAGTTACATTCGTAGATTGGTTTACAAAGATTGAGCGTCTGGGGAACATATTCAAAAACACTTAAGACTGAATTCACGCAAAGGGGGGAATTCATCAATTCAATGTGTCTGGCTTTAAGGGTAAAAATTAGCTTTTTTTTTTTTTGCTGTTTATGGGAATTGCAATTTGGAACGTTTTGCTGTTTATGGCTATGTTCACACACCATACTATTTTTGAAAAAAACAACATCTCTTGTTCCATTGACTTCAATGCGTTTCATTGCAGTATGAAAAGAACGGCCGTTGTTTTAATGGGAAATAAATGTCTGTTCTTTTCAAAAATAGTTCGTGTGAACATAGCCATACAATGACCATGCTATATCGAACCATAAAAGGGACATGGCTGCATCATATGACAAATATGCGATAAAGAGCCTGTTAATATTGTGGCTTAACTCTACACCAGCTTCGAGGTAGAATAAATTTCAAATTGTGGTACAAGGGGCAGCTGTGATTTGGGTAATCACATGTGAAGAGCCCATTATGCTCACTCCCCCACTCTCCCCCACAGTGTTTTAATATTTATTTTTTTTTTTTTAAAAAAAGCTTTTTATTTAGTTTTAGCTAAAAACGTTGTGGTCAGGTGTTGCTTTCAAATCTACAGGTCGAATGGTATGGGGGGGAGGGATAGTGGGGGATTCCCACCATCCAGTGTATTTAACATAAGAAGAAATTGCCATAGATTTTATCAGAAATCATAGCTGAAATATATTTTAAAGTCTTCCACATGGTGGAAAGATGTGTCAGATTTATTAAGAGGCTTTAACACAGTTTTACTTAAAGCCATTCTAAATACATTTTTCTTTTATGCCAGTGTAGTCCATGTCCGGAGTGTTAACCACCTTCTTTTTGTGCCTTACATGTACACCGCTGAACTAGAGAGGGTTAAATACAGTTTTCTAATATATCAGAAAATGCTCTGCAAGCTTGATGCACACTTCATGAGCGTTTCCATTAACTATTTACTACACTGTATGTGTAGTGTATGATTTATGAGCTATCCACTTTCAAACAATCAGGACTATTCTCTATAGGTATTCTTGATCAATTGTATGTGTGTCTTTGACCCTGGTATCAGTAGACAAAGAAGCATAAGTGAACAATGAGCTTTTTAGATTTCAACATTTATGGTAGGCTGGTTGCAGATTAGTGTAATTTCGCTGCATTTTTGCTTCCGTATTGTGGCTGCAAATCACAGTCCCGACATGAATATATTTATCCGAACAAACAACATTCTATGGTTCTATAATTCTGTTATGGCAGCTCAGGTCAATAGACCAATAGTCAGGCCATGTATAGTAGAGTTGCAAAAATCAACCAGTGTCAACAGTTTTGGCCAAAGGTCTTATGTGTATTATATGTTCTGCTGACATCTGCTTAAAGGGGTTATCCAGCGCTAAAAAAAAACATTGTGGTTTGCAATTAAGCTCCATTTACTTTAATGGAACTGAGTTTGAAACCCCACCCAATCTGGAGACAGGAGAAGGGGAAAAGTGGCCATGTTTTTGTAGTGCTGGATAACCCCTTTAATAGATGTCAAGGAGACAAAGAATTAGGCATGTTCAATTTTAAGGAAAAATTGGCTCAAAATGGGGGTTCTCCGCACTGGGGGAAAGAAGGTTCAGTCTCCTGACACAACAAGCCTTCTTTATCATAATAACTGTGAGGCTATATTTATGCACAGTAAAATAAGTATAAAAGGCAACATCTATTTTTAATGTATTTTTAGGGCACGTTCACACAACAAATTGTTTCATTAAACAACGGCTGTTGCTGCTATTGTTTGCTTGCTTCTATATTTAGGCTATGTTCACACTACGTCAAAGTATGGACGTTGTTGCCGATTGCACTTTGCACGTGTATTCACATTGCCTCTCTTTCTATGAGATCCCGGCCAGAGCGTATACACATCGTATACGCTCCGGTCGGGATCCCATGCGGCGCAGCAAAGAACTGACATGTCAATTTTCTGCGACTGCAATTCAGTGAGTAGCGGCCGTAGGAAACCATGTCAGTTCACACAATGAAGCGAGCAGCTCCGGCCGCTTGCTTCATTGTGTGCTGTGAGAAGTTCTTATGCGGGCGCTCCGGTCTCTTACGTAGTGTGACCATGGCCTTACACATCATGTTTACGCTTTTACTCTTTTTACCTATTTTTTCAAAATAAAGTTAGGTGTAAATTTTTGCCTAAATGTCTTGTGGATTCGAGTGTTTTCTTGTATGGGGGATTTCATCTCTACCTGAGGATTAGAGATGAGTGAACCGTCGGACTTTTGGTCCGAATGTATCTTCGCTCAATTACAATGCCTGGGATGCTTGCGATCCCGGGAGCGTAGTTGCACTCCCGGGAATCTGCGGGCAGGATCTTCCAGGGAATTCAAGATACATTCCCTGGATTTCCAGGAGTGAACGGCTTTCGGACTGAAAGTCCGAAAGTTCCGCTCATCTCTACTGAGGATTACCAGTGTTCATCTCTAATATGTTGAATCCCTTTCCTGAGTTTAAAGAAAAAATATGTTCTCTGAATGTTGCAAGGTGATTCCAATATAGAAGCACCAACATTCATAGAGGATAGCATATACAGCATAATTGGATTGACAACAAATAAAGTCATATACTATATCTGTACTGGAACTTCACCTTTCTTTCACATTACATTAAACTGAATTATTACACCAAGAGCAATTTCCACATTTCCGATTTCCTCCAGGAATTCCCTTCTCCATCTAGGAACCATTTTTTTTGCTACAAATTTGCTCCTTACTAAATTTTCCTTTTAGTTATTACACCTTCAGAAGGCAATGTGTGAAACAATTTAATCTTTTTGCATTTATCTTCAATGATTGTAGATGGCTTTAAAATAACATTTGCTGCTTGATTATATAAAGGAAACCAATCACGCCAAAAACGCACCTACTGCTAAGGAAACATGCTGCTACATCACCCAGCATGCTTCCCAAACATACCCTTGGGTCCCATGTACATATAAAATGCAAGCTTAGTTTTATAATCTCCAGCGCTGTATGTAAATTACCAGTCAAGTAAGGTCGTATGGCTCCTCCAGCAAATAATTTCAAAAGTCTGGGGGTGGGGGGAACACAACAAAAAAGGTAAATTTACCTGTTCTTGTACCCATGCAGCTGCTCCTGGACCTCGCTGACAGCCTGCACATCTCCCCCTGCTCCTACGTCACGACCCGACTGAAGGATCCCCTGCTCAGCAGTTTAGTGACCCAGGCGGGATACCAGTGCAGTCACAGATTGACTAACAGTGATGTGGCAGTTGGGTCGTGACGCACCTCACAGCCAGGAGAAAGTTACATCTGGTGGGTTACGGGAGATGTGGTGCATCGTGGGGACGGGGTCCGGTAAGCACATGTTCTTTGTTATGTCCTCTCCACCCCCTGCCTAATATAAATTTTAACCCCCCCCCCCCACTCAGTGATCCCACCACAAGACATCTCCTTTAAAAAGTAAAATTAATGTTGCAAATAACAAGTCTGTATACAGCTATGTCGATAATATTTTTTAAAGTTGCGGCACCTGGAAGGTGACAATAAAAAATGAATAAAATTGCTTGTTAACTAAATCCTGAGGGTTTAATGTACACGACAACATCTGAATAAATGCATTGCATTAAAAAGTATGTAAATCATTCAATGCAAATTTCCACGTTTTAAATACATTTTCCGTTTTTAGCAGGAGTGACATTTTACAAAGTGTTAATCATTCGTCTTTCATCCCGTAAAACTCAACCTCCCGGTGAATGCATCCCATATGCTAGGAATCTTTCCTATAAAATTATACAACACACTTAGTTTCCTTTTTTCACAGTGTGAAGGTAAAGTTTTGTTAATTTGTCATGAACACTTGATACCCATTTCATTACTGTGGGGTTCTATAAAATGTTACTTTTCACTCGCTGGTGTTACACGTCTCAGCAGCGATACAACAGCTGCAACCAGCTGAGATTATTGCCTTTCACCATGCCTTTCCCTTCTTTTATATAGCACATTAGATTCCATCAATGTTCAGAGCCACACTTGATTGTAGCATTCATAAAACTGGGATAAGGTTACAGTAGGGATAACAAAACCAACATAGGATCTCATGCAATTGGCGCAAAAACATGTAATTAAATCTGTAACATGGACAATGCCTCTGGAATGAAAACCCAAAGGATTTCTTGTTAATATGTGGATATATGTGTTGTGTCATAATTATATCGGTAATTCTACGAATCCGATGATTTCATCTTATTGTGCATACATAATATGGACGGAATTTAGGGAGGGTTTCCTATTAAAATGTAAAATGATTACGGAACATTTTAATTATATTTGGCAGGAGGTAAGATCCTCATTTGTCTCGCTCACGTGCCAAGACAGTTCATAAATGTGTTACATTATGGAGCCTATCAAAAAAGCCATTTAATGACCAGATAGACAACTAAAGGCTTAAAGGAGAAGTCCGTCAAAAATTTATATTAAAGAATTGTATTGCCCCCCCAAAAGTTATACAATCCCCAATATACACTTATTACAGGAAATGCTTATAAAGGGCTTTTTTTCCTGCACTTACTACTGCATCAAGGCTTCACTTCCTGGATAACATGGAGATGTCACTTCCTGGATAACATGGTGATGTCACTTCCTGGATAAGATGGTGATGTCACGTCTCGACTCCCAGAGCTGTGCGGGCTGAGGCTGCTGGAGAGGATGATGGCCGAGGGACACTGAGGGACACAGGACACTGGAGGGACACTGAGCATCCCCCTGCCATCTTCCTTTCCAGCAGCCACAGCCTGCACAGCTCTGGGAGTCGGGTCGTGACGTGACATCACCATGTTATCCAGGAAGTGAAGCCTTGATGCAGTAGTAAGTGCAGGGAAAAAAAACTTTTTATGTGCATTTCCCGTAGTAAGTGTATATTGATAATTTGGATAACTTGGGGGGAAATACAATACTGTCATAATTTTTTTCCCCAGACTTCACCTTTAACAGGATGTCAACCTCAGAGACGCTCTCATAGGAAGGGGGACATGACAGAAACTTTGGGACTAATCAGAGAGTATTCCACCTGTCCTCCATTGTGACCTTCACTGTGCCTTTTAAAGGGGAAGTATCAGCAGGTTCGATGACTCTAACCTGCTGATAGCCCCCTATAGTGCCGGGATGCCGAGGAGGAAGGTTATTGTATTACTTCCTCCTCGGCACTGGTTCCACGCTGTTAGTTGGGGTAAACTCTGCTTAGGAGCACCCTTAGTAGCACTGTCACGTTATTTGGCTCGCCCCTTCTAATACTCAATGGAGAGGGTGGGCAGATGAGAGGGCAGTGCTCCTAAGGGTGCTCTGGATCGGAGTTTACCCCAGCTAACAGCATGGGACTGGCTCAGAGGAGGAAGGTAAGACACATACCTTCCTCCTAAGCGTATAAGGGGCTATGAGCAGGTTAGATTTGTTTAACTTGCTGATAGTTCCCCTTTAATAACGAGCATTTCTAAGCATCATCTCTACTCACTCAGCTAGGATTGATAGCACTTAACATGTCTTTCTATTGGGTCTAGCTCATCATTGCACATTCTTTGTAGACTGTATTAGAGCAATTGTTGAGTGACAGTTATGAACCAACTGGAGTGAATATTGAGAGGGGATGATATAATCTTATAGTGGGCACTGATCTTCAATATCAATAGGGGAGATCAAAGGGAAGGGGTACATAGTGTGCAAAAGGTATAAGTGCCACATTATACTATCTCCTCTGTTCAGCTATGAAGCTATTGAAAAAAGCTATATCAACACACTTAGACAGGACTTATTTATTTTATTGTTCTATAAAGATCTGTGCCAGGTTTCCTTCCCTAAATATAAGCAGCCCTCAACAAGTCGTGTATTGTTACTGGGCATTGAAGAAAGTTCTACATGGCAAAGTGCAAGAGGCTCTGTCTGCCAAGTTATACTATGATATACTACATAGTCATGTCATCTGGGCAACACTTCATATATATTAGCTTTGAAGTCTGCTCGCTCTATGCTGCTCCTCTCTGGGTGCTGGGAAAAGATGGATCCAGTCCTGGGAAGAATCTCAGGACTGGATCCATCTTTTCCCAGCACCTGGGGAGGAGCTGCAGGAGACTGTGAGGAGACTTCAAAGCCTTTAGAATGCAGATGGGAACAAAGCGCTTTGCTTTGTTCCTACTGTAAATTTGCTCATCTCTATTTACAATGATGTCTTGTAACATGTCTGTTTCTTTCAGCGCCTTTAGGGATCCAGTCCGGAGTGTATACCATGTGTATACACTCCGGACGGGATTCCTTAGAAGGCAGCACTACGTGAGTTCCGTAGTAATCACGGCCGGGGAGACTAGGGGAGAATACAACTGAATGTAGGACAAGATTAAATAATCACAAGTCATCGATTAGAACAGAGAAGTGTGAATTACCTGTACCCCGCCATTTCAAAAGCTGTAATTATACTGTTCAACAAATGAGATTCTGTATTGTGGACCATGTCCCTCCCCCCCCCCCCCCCCGTAGGGGAGACGTTCATCAGAAAATGCTCAAAAGACATGAAGCCCAATGGATAAGTAAACTAAATTCACTACACCCTAATGGGATAAAAAAAAAAATTTTCTTTGAGGGCCTTTATGTAATCTGTACCCCAATCCCCGCCGGGGATGTACCCGCCTCCATCCTGGGTGACAGGTTTTTGATCTGTATATATATATGTATATATTTGTACATAATTTATTTTCTTAGCACCTTTTTCTGTGGAGGCTGTAGCCAAGATGTATTTGATTAATTTTTAATTTTTATTTTCTCCTATTTCAGATCTTGGTTGATGGAGCGGAGCTTGATATACTCACCCTTTAGTTAGAACTATGCTTTTTTTATGGGAAGGATCTATGGAGGTATCTCGAAATATGACCGTACTGGTACCGCATCGGAACCGCAAGGCTTCCACGGGGAGAGCAGGAGCAGATACAGGTAATTTCTGACGAGGGATGACAGGGGATTGAGATCACCACTGGCGGAATGAACTGCACAGATTGGAAGACCCCGGCCAGGATGGCTGTGCTATGCTAGAGAATAGGCTGGGAGTCGACCTGTCCAACTGTGCCCTGAGTGACACCGGCTGGGTGCTGGGCTACACAGTGGGACCTCCTGCATTATTTCTGGAACTAGGCACAAGTTCTCTAAATCCCCGACTGCCTTCCTGTTATACCCACTGCCGTCCTTGTCGCTTCGGACAACCTGCAGAGGTACAGTACGATGAGGGCAAACTTTACCTCTTCCAAGATGGTACCCGTGGAGCCCGATTGACCAAGAGCGCATGCGCGGCTCTCCGATGCTGTCCGGATCCTATGACGCCACCAGATCTGACCCGCTCTATGTGCGTTTAACTCACGCATGCTCTGTACAGTTGTTTACAAACACCGTTACGGCATGGACTGGAGAGAGTGAACAGCTGATTGGTAGAACTCTGGGTGAGTGGCGACCCGCTTCTATTAACCTCTGATTAACTGGACTTTATATTAGGTTATAATTTGGACTTTATACTATCCGGATTGACGATCAGCCTCACTTTATCACTTTCATGGAGTATACTTATCTTTATCACGTCTATATTTCACTAATTTATATTGTGTTTTATATAAATAGAGTTTGTTTTACATATGCAGAACAGAATGATATCACTAATTGGGGGGTGTGTAGTGGGAGGATCTTTCATGTTATATACAGCCATGTATAATGTTGTATCACTGCTTGAAAAAGATCTCATGGAGTAGATCGAAACTTTGCAACTGATGGGTGAATAAAACACTTTGCTTTTTCACTTTAATCTGGAGTGCCGTCTCATTAGAAGTTCATATATATATATATATATATATATATATATATATATATATATATGAAAAATTTAATCAGGTTTTGTCTTTTTGTGTGGTCATTTAATTTGTTCAACACCTTTATTTTGTTTGAGAGAACATTGCTTGTAGACCTATCAAGTCAGAAGCATTAGATCATAGGGATCAATTTTACACTGGTACTGTATAATACAGTCTATTTTTGTGCCTATATGATGGCCAAAATCTTGTGGGCTGATGACCTGATGATCTCAACTATTCACATCACTAATCACTATCATTACAATATTTTAGGTCATTTAACCTGCAGTCAGTCCATATTACACTCCTCTGAAACTGGATTAACAGAGAACCATAGTTTGCTAGCCCAGGACCTTTGCAAAAACCTTCTCAGGCACCTAAAGAATATACATGGGAAATGTCAAAACAATTTATACATTAAGTTCAAACAATTTATACATTTGAATGCCTATAGAGGTCAGACAAATAAACGGACTATATATATAAATATATATATATATATATATATATATATATATATATATATATATATATATATATATATTGGAATCATATTCAACTTACATCTTTCCCTTGTAGACCAGCATGACCGCTTTCTCCTTTTTCTCCCTTTTCACCCTTAAAAAATGCACACATAAATGAAACAGTTAGAAAATAAATAATATGACCTAGTAAACATTCACCCTAGCTGATATAGCAAAGTGATCTTTACAGCATTAGGCTAGGTTCACATGGCGTAAGACACCGGCCGGTGTCAGAGAAGGTCATCCCAGCCGGTATTGCAGTACCAGCCGGATGATCTTCACTGCTGATGAATTGGGATGCGGGCGCATTCGTGCACGCCCGCATCCCAATTTACCGCTGCACACAATGGAGCGTGCGGCCGGAGCCGCTCGCTCCATTGTGTGCACTGACAGGTTCTCTGCGGCTGCTATTCAGTAAATAGCGGCCGCAAAAAACTGACATGTCAGTTTTTTTGAGGCGCCACTAGGGATCCCAGGCCGGAGTGTATACTATACTATGCAAATCAGCAACAATGACCATGATTATTACAAAACTTGCGTTGTGTGGATATAGCTTACCATGAAAGGTGACACCAGTAGATAGATAGCACTAGTATGAAGGTGGCTATATGTTCCTGTGTTTATGGGGAAGAGTAAGTCACTAGCAGGGGCTTATATTTCAAAGAACAAAGGGTCTAGCAGTGAAATTTCATTAGGCCCAACTCCCAGATCCACGGACATAATCTTTTGGTGGAGTCTCAAGAGGCCCCCATGCACTTTATATTGATTATGACCAACCAATATTGAGTTTGGCTGACATAAGTGTAAAGTGTATGGGGAACTTAAAAGGATCGCGTCATCAGAAAATGACCTATTTTATAAAATAATGTTTTTTATTTTAAACATTTAAAAAAAAAACTTGATATATTTTTCTAATTTTCAATTTTCCTATCTATATTTTAAAACAGTTTTGAGATCTTGCAGTTTTCATTCTCGCCACTGGGGCTAAAACTAAGCTGAGACTTCCTGCTGTGTCTGTGGTGAAAAGAGGAAGATGCTGTAAAGTGATCTGTACAGCATTGCAGCGACATGTGATACAAGAAGATAGCACCAGTGTAAAACAATAGCAGCTCCCTGTGGAACGACCTCTTCAAAGGTCACAGATCACACTCAGTAATGTTTTACATTCATCTCAATGGGACAAATGTTGTCTATGTCCATGAGTTTTGCTGTAAAGCATGTCTCTACATGCTGTTAAAACAGCTCTAGTAAAATGGCAGCCCGGATAACAACGTACAAAAAATGAAAGAAAAGAAGGAAACAGATTAGAAGAAAAGAAAGTTTTAGTATCTGACTCTAATCAGTAAAATAAAATATAGGCAACATATTCCCTTTAGAACAATAGTAGTCCCTGTGGAATTACCACCTCAAATGTCACAGAGTATGCTCAGTATGGTTTCACACTCATCTCAGTAGGACAGGTCCAGTGTATTGTCATTTATATCTATGGGGCTTGCTGTAATACATATCACTAAATTCTGTTAAAACAGCTCTGGCAAAATGGCAGACCCCATAGCAGCAATGTAGGGAAAATAAAATAAAACAAATGTACAGATCAGAAAATCAAAAAAGAGATTAGAAAGAAACGTATTTCTTTGTCTGGCTCTAATCAGCAAGGAAGAAAATGTAGGCTATACAGTACATGCCAGTAATCTAATAGGCAGAAGGTAATACTTTTCTGGCTGCTAGATAACCTTTTTGGCTATTTGTTCAAAAATACATAGTGGTTGCAAGATAAAGGAATATTCTTACTTTCATCGCTCAGCTGCCAAGAACGTTATTAACCCCTTCAAGACTGAGCCCTTTGATGCACAAAAGTCCGAGTCAAATTAATGTAATGTTCTCCCCGCCTTCTAAGAGCCATAGCGCTTTTATTTTTCCACCTACAGGGCTGGTTGGGGTGTCATTTTTTTGCGCCATGATCTCTAGTTTTTATTAATATCATATTGGTCTAACAAAAAAATTTTGATTGCTCTTTATAATTTTTTGGTGATATATAATCAGCAATCCTGGTGCGTTTTTTTGTTTTGTTTCCGTTTACGCCTTTCACCGCGCGGGAACAATAATGTTATATTTTAATACATTGGACAATTCCGCATGCTACGATATGTAATATGTTTATTTATTCATATTTATATTTTTTGAATGGGCAAGGGGGTAGTTTAAACTTTTATTGGGAGGCGGTTTATAAGGGTTTTTTTAATACTTTTAAAAACTTTTTTAATACGCTTTTTTTTTTAAACACTTTTAACACTGTAATATTAGCAATCATTAGATTGCATATACTGATCTATGCTATGCTATGGCTATGCTAGTGTTATCAGCGGTCTATGTATAGAGCCTGCCTGAGAGCAAACTCTATACATAGATCGCAGCTCCGACAGGACAGGAGGTAAGGAGCTTACCCCCGTCTGTCAGTACCCTAGCAGCACGGCTGTGGGGGTCCCGATCACTCAGTGACAGATGCTTGATCTACAGCGATCGCAGCGTTTAAGGGGTTAATGAGAGTCGGCTGCGGGATCACAGCTGACTCTCATTACCTGCGGCCCCGGACACAGATGAGAGCGGGATCGCTATCCCTGCAGCTATCCCGCTCTCATCAATAACCCTGTCAGTTACAGGAACGTATATATACATTCGTACTGCACTGGGTATGTGCAGTAGGAACGTATATATACATGTTACTGACGTGAAGGGGTTAAGCAGAACTTCTGCAGTCAAATATAGACAGTCCCACATAGGACACCACTGTGGCCACTGATTGTGGGCAGATCCATGTGCCCAAACTAACCCCAGAGATGCTACTCAGCAGGAGTCCCCTAATAACGGCAGTGACAGGGGAGCAAGGAAGGTAAGTATGTTTTTTTTTTCTATTTGACAGCAGCCTGAACACAATTCTTTTTATATTTATAAAATATCTATTTAAAAAAATGTACTGGCTGGTTTCTGAGCCTTCACAATAGTTTAACAATTCCCACTTTGTAGGATCAGTTTATCAGCCAACATCATAATATCTTCATAGGGAAAGATTAGAATGAAAGGTGACACCTGTATGATAAAGTTGGAGGCAGGAATTTATTAAACAATTTATGTCAGTTTTTAAAGAATGTAAAAACTTTCCATATATGAACTATAATTTGTGTTTTTATTTGCATACATTTTTAGTAATATACCATAAAGTGCCTTTTGTTTTTCTTACACCTCATGATGTACGTTTCCTTTTTGGTATGCGTCTTTATATTGTGATATGTTCCATGTTATTATCAGTGTGTTCATTTATCTCCACCATCTACAGCCATTTTGGTAAAACATAAGTATGGAGATTGTCTGTACATAAGCTTCCTTTAATTTATCTTGTTAATTTGAGTTATAACAACATTATGAAGTTATACTGAATACTCACAAAGTAATCCATCAATGTTGATAGGTATCCAAACTGATGACACAGAATGTTTGTGGCAAAGTAGAACATATCCTATTTTCCCACATACTTGGTACATCATCCACCTGGAGGAGACAGGTGCACGCAAGCAACTATTCAGTATCTTCTTTACAGATATCAAGAAGATAAAGAGTATTAAAGGAGAAGTCCATCAGATTATAAAATCCGGCAGCTGGCAGGGGCAGGGGGGAATGGATTACAAGCACTAACCTACCTCTCCTCGTGCCCACGGACAGGCCTCAGGACCCCCGCCGGAAGGCATTTTCCCCCAAGTTGGGATGACATCACAATTAGAAGGAAAAGGCCTGTCCCGGTTGATGGACTGGCCGCTCAGCTGATCAGTGACTGGAGCAGCATCCCGCCCCAGCCACTGACTGGCTAAGTGCCAGGCTAAGTGCCTGGAGCCCGGCAGGGGCCTAGCGGCCGGTCCTGCCGCTGACCACAGACATGGAGAGAGGGAGGATGGGGAAAGATTTTAATGTTTTTTATTTAAAGTGATTATCTGCTTTGGACAATCCCAACCTAAAAGGTTTTTTTTACAAATTCTATAGTGACAAACAGTGTTTTAAATAGTCTTTAGTTATAAAACCACTGTTAATGGCTGGGGGCAAAAAAAAAAAAAAAACATCTGAAAAATTAAATAAAAAAAAATGGGTTTTGGTATATTCCTGGTTCATTTTCAGCACACCCCTAATTGATACATCCAGCATTTAGCTGCCATTTTCATGGAACGTTGCAAGCAAATTTATAATTTCCAATCTCAACCAGCATCCTGTGTTCTGCACAGCTGGCTATCCCTACGGCTACCCCTACGGGCTGAGGGGAAAATGTATTGCTTTTTTATTATTATTATTTTATTTATTATATTATTCATGTGAGTTTATTCATGCTTTTTTTTTTTTTACATGTTGTTATCTGATCCCTATTTGAGTGTTGATCAAAAATTTCTAAGCTGAGGCCAGTTTCTGCAGTTTTAATTTATGTCCTTTAGCCATGATGTATGAGGTAAGAGCTAAGCAGTAAGCAGCAGGAAGGTTTATCCTATCATCAGTGTTTTATTATCCTGACATATAAAGCAAATCTTTTACAGTGCGTAAATTATACCATGTCTAATAACAATGGAACTGCGCATTTAGAACTTTGCCACGTGGAACAAAAATTGAACAAAATTCCCACATTCCATATTCAATAGAGACATTCTCATGTCTATGACACAAACTTGCTTTGTTATAGGAGCATGGCAGTATTGACTGAATTATGGTTGTGTAAGGGGACTCAGGTGCAACCTACATTCCACTGAAGCCAGAATATATCAGAATCTCAGACAGCTACCTGTTTCTTACGATAAAAAACTAATTTGTACCAGGGATGTAAAAGCGTTTTATTTTCTTAATAAACTGCAAGCATAGCAAGGCTACATTGTATCTAGGACAATCATATTTCATGTGGAAGTAAAGAATTCCTAGGAAGCCGATGACAGAAATATCAAATGTAATTGCTTGTTTAGAAGCTTTCAAAATCTAGCGTAAGTAAGTAGCCACAAGTGTTGTTCGGTTTTGTGCATATGTGAGATAGATTATTTACAAGAGTAAAGTTAAATCCAGGTATATTATTACAAAATAAGAACCTGTGCTCTTTGCTTCCACCACCCTATGCCTGTGTCCTTCTGCAGTGTCTTTAGGGCCCCCTGCTCAGCGTTGCCGACACCAGTTTTGGGATAGACCCAATATGGCAGTGACACCCTGCTCAGCCAATCACTGGCCACAACTCTATCCCACTTCAGTCATTTATTAGCTAAATGGGCTGTCACTGTGGAGACAAGTCCTTCTCAAAATTCGCAGCAGGAGAGTTCAGGAGGGGACCTGAAGACACTGCAGGAGGACCCTGGGGGAACATGATGCGCTAAGAATAGCGTGTTTATTATGCTTTCCACAAGGGTAGATACACGTACCCCTTTAATCCTATGTCTGGCTCATAATATTTTCTTCCAGAAGATAAAAACATAACATATAATATTTAGCAATGTTTATAGGTATAACTATGCAGAAAAACGTTTGTAAATTATCAATGACTATTTGTTTTATAAAGTGATATCAAAGCGACTCTGTATCCACCAACCCAAACCGCCAAACTGCTAGTACCATCCGCTTGATGAGAGTAAATCCTTTACGGTCTTTTAAAATGCGCCTGGTGCCTTGGTTAGAGCACAAAATGAGCTTTTAGGCTATGTTCACACAACGTAAGTTTTGTATCAATCACGGCCGTTGTTGCTGATTTGCAAAAACGGCCGTGATTTAAACAAAAATTATGTTGCACTGCAGTCAATGGGATTCCGGTCGGAGTGTATACACTTATTATACACTCCAGCTGGGATCACTAGCGGCTGCAGCAAAAACTCTCATGTCAGTTCTGTGCAGCCACAATACATTGAATAACAGCCGCACATCCCTCACAGTGCATACAATGGAGAGTGCAGCACCGCAGCTCCTTTTGTGTTCAATGGTGAATTGGGATTCGGGAGCACATGGATGCATCCACATCCCAATTCAATAGAATTGAACTTCACTGACATCGGCCGTTCTGAGACCTGGCCAGGTCACAGAACGGCCAGTGTCTTACTTAGTGTGAACCCGGCTTTAATTTGTAATCTGTAACAGGAAAGTCAAACAGGTGTGGCCAAGAATGTCTGTGCCCCAGGTTTGTGATGCATCTTCTTTCTTACTCCCTACCCTCAGGTGTAGTTTAGACAAGTGATGAATAGGAAAAATACTCCCCGGGGATATTCCCCGCAGAACCTCAATAGAGCTAAAGGGCTAGTCATAAAGAAACCCAGAAGCCATTATCTTAACACTAGGAGTAATGACAACAAAAAGAAGAAGGCTAGATTCAGTGAAGGTGTATTCTTCTGCACCCCCTATAGCAAAGAGTTTGAGGCGATCAGAAACATCATCAAGAAGCATTTGGGCATCCTTCGCCATGATGAGGCCTTGGCCGATATTCTGGACGGGGGATGCCACTTTGTTTCTCGCAGGGGTCCCTCTCTGGGCACATTGCTTTCCCCGAGTCTATTCACCAGTACAAAATTTACTAGAAATTTGAGGTCTACCAGGGGGGGTTTCTCCCTATGTGGGAAACCACGGTGTGGGATGTGCCAATATGCCAACAGATGCAAAACTTTCTGTTCCAGTAGTGGAGGAAAGATTTATAACATCAATCACCCTCTCAACTGTGAGTCTGATCACATTATATATGTTATTTATTGCCGTGAGTGTAATTTACAGTATGTGGGATGCTCCATTTGAAAACTTAAAATAAGAATTGCTGAACATGTCAGTAGCATTAAGCATGGAGGGGTACAGCTATCTGGGGCGGCCAGGCATTTTTGCATGATTCATGGGGGAAGCCTTGATACGTTCAGCTGTTTTGCTATAGAGAGAGTACAGGAACCCATTAGGGGTGGAGACTGGAGAAGGAAACTACTTAGGAAAGAAGCTGAGTGGATTTTTAAACTAGGCACACGGACACCACAGGGACTTAACATCAGAAGCGATTTAATGTTACTATACTGACGGATTATCCAATTTCATACTGTGTGGTTTACATAGCAGTGTATTACATGACTATTGTGATTTAAGTATGGTTTTTACTCATCAGGTTCTTGTTTCCGTTTTATTATTTTGGAATATGTTTTTTGTGGTTGTTTCTCCACTGTCTTCTTCCTATAGCAAACGCTTTCCACAGTACACACTCCACACCGCTGCTCAATCCCTGGGTAGCTGAGACTGCATCTTGCCGGCGGTGGAACGCATTTTGCGTTCCACCGGGCGGATATGACATATGGCATATGCGTTCCACACTGGAGCGCTTTGCTACTGAATCCCCATTCAGTGGAACCTGCATTGCCGGCGGTGGAACGCATGCTGCGTTCCACCGGGCAGACATGATGCAGAATGCCACTTCCGGTTTGCTTGTACATAAGGTGAGACACATGGCCAGTTGCTCTAGACGCCGGCAAGGCGAGCGGCGGCCAGTTTAATCTCTCCTGCGTTTATGGTCCCAGAGGTCAGTAAGAGGGCAGATCTGCCCAATGTTCTTATGAGTGTTCTCTGATGTTTTCCTCATTGTATTTTTCTTGCATTTGGCTGTAAGCATTACTTAGCCAGGCCATTATATACATATTATTTCAGAGCTCAGATGCCTCCTGGTGACCCCTTTTGGGATGGACCATAGTTATTTCCCTTAGATTTTTGCGGATTCAGGTACTATGTTCTTTCTTTTTCCCCTTTTTTTTCCGTCTTTTCTTATATATATTCACATATTGTACCTTAAGTTCAGCATACTATATATGTATTACTTAGTATTATTCACATATGTGTAGTTGGACAGACTTAGCATTATTCACATGTTTATAGTTGGACTGACTGTCACTAGAGCCTACCATCCATGATGTAATATGGGCTACTGTACTGGACTTTAGATAAACACCCATTATGAATTAAAACAGTTGTCCATCTATGATGTATAGGAATTTTCTCCTGTGTTTGTGTTTTTCTATGTGTGTGCACTTATATATGTATATATGCTTTTAACCCTTAGACGACCCTGGACGTAGGGTTACGCCATGGAAGTCTGTCCCCAGACGACCCATGACGTAACCTTACGTCCTGGGTGTTTTTCCCGCTATGAAGCGCGCTCCGGAGCAGAGCGCGCTTCATAGCAGGTGGGGGCCGGCTGCAATCAGCAGCCGGGACCTCACCGGTAATGACACGCTGCAGCGATCGCGCTGCCGCGTGTCATTAACCCCTTAAACGCCGCGATCACGGCGCGACCGCGGCGTTTGAGTGTAAGTGACAGGGGGAGTCCCCTGTCACTTACCAATCGGGACCCCCGCAGTGTGACTGCGGGGGTCCCGATCGTTGAAACGGACTGCCGGAGGTCTCTCACCTGCCTCCGTGCGGTCCGATCGGCGATCTGCTACACTGAGCCTGCACAGGCAGGCTCAATGAGCAGAGCGCCGATAACACTGATCAATGCTATGCCTATGGCATAGCATTCATCAGTGTAGAAATCTAAGTATTGTATGTACAAGTCCCCCAAAGGGACTTCAAAAGTGTAAAAAAAAAAAAGTTCAAAACACTAACACACTACCCCAAAGCCCCTCCCCCAATAAAAGTCTAAATCACCTCCCTTTCCCATTATATAAATAAAACATATAAAAATGAATAAATAGATAAACATATAATATACCGTAGCGTGCGGAATTGTCCGATCTATTAAAATATAACAAGCGTCATTGTGACCGGTAAACGGCGTACACGATAAGAGGGGAAAAAGTGCGCAGATTACCGATTTTATGTTACATTATATATTTAAAAAAATCAATAAAAAGTGATTAAAACGTCCGATCTTCACAAATATGGTATTAATAAAAACTAGAGATAATGGCGGAAAAAATGACACCCCATACAGCCCCGTAGGTGAAAAATTAAAACCGTTATAAGCGTCACAATAGGCCCATTTTATTAATATTTAATTGGCAAAAAAAGGATTTCATAAAAAAATATATATATAACATTAGAGAATCTGTGTAACCTGCATATGGTTGTGTTCGGACTGACCTATAGAATAATAGTGTCATGTCGCTGTTACCATATAGAACAAACAAATTTGGAGGCTCTACCCAAAATGTCAGCAAAGGGGTGCTACTATATGTCCAGAGTAAATCAAATGCAAACCAAAAAAGAAAAAAGGGCTGGACACATCATGTAAGTGCACACCACAAATGTAAAGTATCAAAAAATATGAGTTTTATTAAACAATTAATCAAACACCAGACACATGGTTAAAAACATCTAAAAAGTTCCATTTGAGGAACACAATAATGATCAAGGTAGACCCACATACACAAATAAAGAGTGGGTCAATACCCTACAGGGGGCTAAATGCACATAATAGTGCAACCATGACCGGAGCTGCCACAAATCACAACGAATAACAAAAAACAAAACACATCTATGCATGAATAATGAAATCATGAAAAATCAATATAAGAGAATATTACAATGAATAATTCCAGATGATCTCTCTAAAATAACAAATGCAAGTTAAACAGAAAACAGCAATTACCCTGTTGCCCGCGAACAGGCTAGGGCCACAATAGCAACTCGGAAAATTCAAGCGGTCATGGAGTAATCACCCCTGGAAAGTCTCCACGCGTATCGTCACTCTCCGGTGACTTCGTCAGGAGTAAAGATCCAAGTCCGGTGTATTCATATATACTATCACAAATCAATATATTTAAATAAATAATTACTAATAGCTGTAATCTAACGGCCCCATAGATTACCTGACGGTGTGAGTATGGTGCAGCCCGTCGTCAACATGGCCGCTGGTGGCGTGTGTATGTCTCCTCTGCGCATGATCAGTCAAAATCAGTGTCGTCACGCGAACATCTTGGTCACGTGTCCGATACGTCATCATGCTGGCGCATGCGCGAGGACTTAGCATAATAGAGCCAACTTAAAGAAGTGGTTAATTCAAAAATAGAGTGTACAGTGGAAACTGGGATCATGACACAAGCAAAATGAGATTAATAAATGAATATATATATATATATATATATATGTAAATTCCGGACCCCATAATGTATGGAAGACAAGCCTAAATGGAATAAAACTTATCCGCGCACAGCCCACGGATTTCAGTATCGTCACGTGATCCATCAGGTCACGTGTCCGATACGTCATGATGCTGGTATATACGCGAAATGAAAATGACTAAGAATAAACCCATACAGATTTAAATAGTGATGGTTAGAAGAAAATCCAGACCATAAGACAAGAACATATGCGCTCCAGACCAAAAGGATGTATGAATCTATATACCCACTATATGTTGTATTGTTAATAAAACCGGGGGGGTTTATACCCTGATGATATACAAAGATATTCCAATAGATATGGGAAATGACAATACCATACTGCAATACATGAAATTAATATAGAACAAAATACAAAAAATGAAAAATTAAAAATTAAATACCCCACTCAAATCAATCCGTGATAAAGAAGGGTGAATGTCAATATCACATAAAAATAAAAAATATATAATAAAATAGAAAAAGATGATAAAAGACACTCACCATAGTCGTGCTACTAATTAATGGAATATTGTATCCAATTATATAAATATAAACCTTAGTTAATTGTATAATATTTATATTTTAAATTATTATTAATTCATTTAATTTATATACTAATAATTTATTTATTTATTTATTAGTTTAATTTATTTATTGTTTGATTTTTATTTTTGTTTAACATATAATTTTATTATATTTTATATTATTTTTAAAAAAATATATTATTTCTATAAAAATATTTATATATATTACAAGTGTCAAAAATAGTAACAAAGTGATAATAATAATTAATACAAACCAAATGTCAATACAGTGTCCACCTCATATCATGAAAAAGCTATATAGTCAGATCCGATGCGCATAGGATATATCACTGGGAAATCCCCCACGCGGCCAAGTGGCCACGTCAGAGAGACCTCAACATAATGACCCCACATGTACAATGCTTAAAACAATTAAGCATTGTACATGTGGTGTCATTATGTTGGGGTCTCTCTGACGTGGCCACTTGGCCGCGTGGGGGATTTCCCAGTGATATATCCTATGCGCATCGGATCTGACTATATAGCTTTTTCATGATATGAGGTGGACACTGTATTGACATTTGGTTTGTATTAATTATTATTATCACTTTGTTACTATTTTTGACACTTGTAATATATATAAATATTTTTATAGAAATAATATATTTTTTTTTAAATAATATAAAATATAATAAAATTATATGTTAAACAAAAATAAAAATCAAACAATAAATAAATTAAACTAATAAATAAATAAATAAATTATTAGTATATAAATTAAATGAATTAATAATAATTTAAAATATAAATATTATACAATTAACTAAGGTTTATATTTATATAATTGGATACAATATTCCATTAATTAGTAGCACGACTATGGTGAGTGTCTTTTATCATCTTTTTCTATTTTATTATATATTTTTTATTTTTATGTGATATTGACATTCACCCTTCTTTATCACGGATTGATTTGAGTGGGGTATTTAATTTTAAATTTTTAATTTTTTGTATTTTGTTCTATATTAATTTCATGTATTGCAGTATGGTATTGTCATTTCCCATATCTATTGGAATATCTTTGTATATCATCAGGGTATAACCCCCCCCGGTTTTATTAACAATACAACATATAGTGGGTATATAGATTCATACATCCTTTTGGTCTGGAGCGCATATGTTCTTGTCTTATGGTCTGGATTTTCTTCTAACCATCACTATTTAAATCTGTATGGGTTTATTCTTAGTCATTTTCATTTCGCGTATATACCAGCATCATGACGTATCGGACACGTGACCTGATGGATCACGTGACGATACTGAAATCCGTGGGCTGTGCGCGGATAAGTTTTATTCCATTTAGGCTTGTCTTCCATACATTATGGGGTCCGGAATTTACATATATATATATATATATATATATATATATATTCATTTATTAATCTCATTTTGCTTGTGTCATGATCCCAGTTTCCACTGTACACTCTATTTTTGAATTAACCACTTCTTTAAGTTGGCTCTATTATGCTAAGTCCTCGCGCATGCGCCAGCATGATGACGTATCGGACACGTGACCAAGATGTTCGCGTGACAACACTGATTTTGACTGATCATGCGCAGAGGAGACATACACACGCCACCAGCGGCCATGTTGACGACGGGCTGCACCATACTCACACCGTCAGGTAATCTATGGGGCCGTTAGATTACAGCTATTAGTAATTATTTATTTAAATATATTGATTTGTGATAGTATATATGAATACACCGGACTTGGATCTTTACTCCTGACGAAGTCACCGGAGAGTGACGATACGCGTGGAGACTTTCCAGGGGTGATTACTCCATGACCGCTTGAATTTTCCGAGTTGCTATTGTGGCCCTAGCCTGTTCGCGGGCAACAGGGTAATTGCTGTTTTCTGTTTAACTTGCATTTGTTATTTTAGAGAGATCATCTGGAATTATTCATTGTAATATTCTCTTATATTGATTTTTCTTGATTCCATTATTCATGCATAGATGTGTTTTGTTTTTTGTTATTCGTTGTGATTTGTGGCAGCTCCGGTCATGGTTGCACTATTATGTGCATTTAGCCCCCTGTAGGGTATTGACCCACTCTTTATTTGTGTATGTGGGTCTACCTTGATCATTATTGTGTTCCTCAAATGGAACTTTTTAGATGTTTTTAACCATGTGTCTGGTGTTTGATTAATTGTTTAATAAAACTCATATTTTTTGATACTTTACATTTGTGGTGTGCACTTACATGATGTGTCCAGCCCTTTTTTCTTTTTTGGTTTGCTGTTACCATATAGTGCATTACGTAGACACAGGAACCCCCCAAATGTTACCATATTGCATTCTTTCTTACGATTTCACCTATTTATATCTTCATAAATAATATATTTGGAATTCCATCGTACATGTTATGGTAAAATGAAAGACGCCATTACACAGTACAACTATTCCTGTAAAAAACAAGCACTTACATGGCTTGTAGATAGAAAACTGAGAGTGCTAGAGCTCTTAGAAGGGGAGGAGGGAAAAACGAGAGCACTAAGATCAAAATTTGTGCGGTTCACTGGGTCATTTTGGGCCTGGTCCTCAAAGGGTTAACCATGTTTGTAACTTTGTATATTAACACTTAGTCTGTCTGTCTAATTGTATAGATGCCATGACTAAGAGCCAAGTAGGCTCGAAACGCGTCGGCTAATGTTTTAGACGTTTGGAATTAATAAAGTGGAAATTTTATATGAGCTGGAGGAATCAAGTTTCATTTCTTGCTATTTGACACCCCGGAATCCAGGGGCTTCTTCCTACGTGCTCTATCTTTCTACGTGATCTAGGAAAGCATGATCATTTCTGGGAGCTGACCACAGTTACTGTCTTTCTAGGAAAAATACTGCCTGGGGACGTTCCTAATTGTGAGTAGGGTAGGGAGGAAGAAAGAAGAGGTGTTGCAGACCTGGGGCACAGACACTCTAGGCCACGCCAGTATGAGACAGCGCTACATTTTTTGCTCTAACCAAGGCACCAAGAACAGTTTGAGGCTATGTTCACACTGCGTATGTTTTCGTCCATAGTGCGAACCGCGAATATACGCACGTAGTTTTGAGGTTGATGCGTTCGCTGGGAAGTATACGATATACGCCCACACAATGCACACTACGTATGAGCTTACGGCCGGATCGTATACGGCGCCGTGACAAATGAACAAGACCATTGTTTGAGGACGGAAATGTTGAAACTCACGGCCGTGGATTTCCATGCGGTCCCGTACAAAGTATTTATTTCAGCCAAATTGAACTTGATTTTTCGATCCAAAAGGTTCTGTGTGGTTTACGGGGCTGGGCAAAGATTTCCAAGTAAATGACCTGCCTCAGATCGCTTCGAAACAAGCTAGGGAAGCATAACTGTACTACGGGCGTATGTTCGCGGTTCGTACGCATCCGGCCGCATGTCTATTTTTCCCACGCCCATAGTTTTAGCCGCACATGTACGGCGGCGTACGATCTATGGACGGAATCATACGCAGTGTGAACATAGCCTAAAAGACTTTACTGGTAAGGATTTACTCTCATCAAAAGGGATAGTACTAGCAGTTTGGTGGGATTAGTTGGTGGATACAAATTTGCTTAAATGGTATGTTTGCACAGCGTAATATAAGGCAAAAAAAAAAAATGCTGTATTTTGATAATTATGCCCGGATATATATAAAGAGCATGATTATTATTTATATATACTGTACATATATTATATATGTACTGTGCATATACATATATGTTAATAATCTTGTATATAGAAAATTATATAACAATAATAAGAAAAATAATATTTTAATAAATATTCAAATTCTGTTATAGTATAAAGCTATGTTCAGCTGCAGGAATGCACCAAACACCACCCGGCATCCAGTAGTATAAAATCGTGCATCAATATGTAACGGACGGTGTTATGCTAAGTGTGAACATAGCCTAAGGCTATGTCCACACTTTGGAAAGCCAACCGTCTTGTAATATAGACAGATGAAAATTATGGTCATGATTATTTTTGCAGCCATCTATATTACGAGACAGCCGCCTTTCCCCGCTATGTTCCTAAAGAAGAAACATAGCCTAACTATTGTTTGTAGAATTATCTGAAAACCATTGCACACTAATAGTGATGAGCGAATAGTATTCAATCAAATAGCTATTCTACGCTATTTAAGTTATTCGTTTTCATTCAAAATGCAGTAAAAATTTGATTCGTCCTCCCACCCCCCTGGCACTTTTTTCCAGCCAATAAACATGCAGGGGGGAGGAACAGGCACTAGGAATAGGCAGAACTTTAAAAAAAAACCTCCTGAGTATACGAGTAGGTGATTTCAGATTCGTGTCACTTGCTGTTTGGAGCAAGAGAGGGAGAGACTGTGTACAAGGGGAGAGAAAGCTTTTAGCTGAAGTTAGGTAGGAAGGGACCCCCAAAAGCCTTTGTTAGGGCTAAAAGTAGTAGTAGAAAGCCGAGATTTAGAATGTATTTTGAGACAGTGTGTTTAGGGTCCTATTAGACAAAGAGATTTTTAACGTTTACGACAAACGATTGCAAACAAGATTGTTTATCGTTAACCTGAAATCGTTCCCCATATTACACAGAACTATATTTGTTAGTTCTGATCGTTATTGCGAACGTTGCTACAATCGTTTATTCCATCTGATCCGAGCCAAACAATGAACAACGTGATTAGTGAACAAATGCAGAACTTGAGCAAACAAATGTGGAATTACAGCAAGCGATTAGCAAACAATAGTTAGCAAACGATAATCGTCCTGTGTAATAGGGTCCTTGGGTAGGAAGGGCCCCCCAAAAGTTAGATGTACCCAGCCATGCTTCCCCTGGTGTCCCAGATGCATTCCAAAGGTTTGGGCGTCATTTCCTGAGGTGTCATTGTGGACTTGGTGACCTCCAAGTGGTCAAATGTGCATTTCAAAGTCCTGTGTATTTTTCTCCCAAAGACAATAATGAGATTCGATATTCCATGGAATATATGAATATCAGGGGCTATTCGAATTGAATTTAAAATTTTCGAATATTTCACTATTCGCTCATCTCTACACACTAAAGCTTTTCAAATACCCTCAAAAAAAGGAAGACTGATGTTTTCTCCCCTTCTAATTATAAATTTAAAGGACTATCTATATCTATCTATCTATCTATCTATCTATCTATCTATCTATCTATCTCCTATCTATCTATCTCCTATCTGTCTATCTATCTATCTTTCTATCTATCTATCTATCTCCTATCTATCTATCTCCTATCTATCTATCTCCTATCTATCTATCTATCTATCTATCTATCTATCTATCTATCTATCTCCTATCTATCTATCTCCTATCTATCTATCTCCTATCTATCTATCTATCTATCTATCTATCTATCTATCTATCTATCTATCTATCTATCTATCTATCCTATAAGCAAGAACATGATGTCTCACACCAAACACAGTCTATATTTTAATAACACAACAATAAAGGAATGGCAGCAACAACTGCAAATTTATATCCATGACATCAGCCGACGTGTCTCAAATCTCCTAAAAATTTGACACAGCTGCCAAGGCACTTGTAAATAATTAACAAGTCATTCCAAGCTGGAGAAAGGTAGCCATCTCAAGAAATCAAAACCTATTTGCAAAGCTTAACAGATACTACAGATAGTCAAAAAGGGGCTATTTTCGGAAATGCAGATGATAACACCATGAAACCTCTTGAAGCTGGAATTATCTTGCCTGAAGCTTTAGGTCCCTCTAGAGAGGTGCAGAAACCAAGTCGTTTCATATTACTCTTCTCTTTATAGTTTAATATGGATATTGAAATTTGCATTCCTATGAAAGATAGCAGTTCCAGTAGTATAAGTTTGCCAGAAGCATAAAATAAAATATAAATACTTGAATCAATTTCCAGCCATGACGGCTCAAAAAGCAATTTAGCAACTATTGTGGTATTCATGTGGGTTTGATAAATGGTGTATTGCAGTGTACTTCATTCTGATCTATGGTGTTACAGTGACTTATCTCACATTCTATTGCATTTCTAGGAAATGTAGCCTTTAATTCTCATATCACAGGGTCACTTACTATATTGCCTTATTAATATCTCATCAGTCCAACACTGTATAGCATCTTATTAGCTTAGTGCTACCAAACGTCAACCAAAATTGATCATACTGATACAATATATAAGAGTTTAATGCATGGCTATTTCTACACCCAGAAAGGGAGACTTCATTGCTGAAACGATTAATAGCAACCATTTACACCGCTAGGAATTGGAGCTGAATTTTTTTTTTTTTTTTGCAACGTCAATAACACTGTACATAGTCACTGACTGTAAAAAAAATTATAGAGTTTGTAGAACTGTACAATATTCAACATACTATTGATCCCTACCTTATCTTATACAAAGCACAAAGCGTATTCAGGTAAGATTATCAGTGTTCACCTTATAGATAAAGGTAGGCTGTCGAATTATTTTCTACACATATAAAGGAATATTATTGTACAGTATATCTCATAATACACTGTAAGTTGAGGCCATATTCACATTGAGTAAAACACCGTCCGTTCATGTGCGTCCGCATCCCAATTCACTACTGCACACAATGGAGCGTGTGGCCATTGTGTGAACTGACATGTCGGTGTGGCCGCTATTCAATGAATAGTGACCGCAGAAAACTGACATGTCAGTTTTCAAACGGCCAGATGGAATTCCGGACGGAGTGTATACTGTGTGTATTCCATTCATTCAAATACAAAGTATTTTTAGCATAAATCACAGATGTTGTTGCAAATAGCAACAATGGCCTTGATTTATGCTAAACATATGTTGTGTGAACATGGCCTGAGTGTGTATTCTGCTTAAAGATGTTTATAGCTATATTTGTTGAGTTGGTGTTTTTAGCCATGTTAGCCAAGACCATATAATGAATAGTGAATGTACCACTAATACATCACATTTTTTTTTTTTTTTTTTTTTTTTATATTAATAGACTGGCACCGGCATGGGAATGCTGATGCCGCAATCCTTTTTTTAAACCATGGTCTGATTCCCGCGCACAGTGCCAGTCTACTACCGAGCACCAGCCGGGCATGAAGCACTGAAGGCGGGCCGGCGGGCCCCCAGTGTGACAATCTGCCCTCCCCTCTTTGACTTAGCTTCATTAGAATCAATGGAGCCATATCACAGGGGGGAAAGCAGATAGTAACACTTGGGTTTGGCTGGCCCGCCTCCAGTGCTTCATAATTGGCCGGTGCTCGGTACTAGGCCGAACCTGTGTGCGGGAAACAGGCTGTGGTTCAAAATAAGGATCGAGGCACTGGAATCCCCACACCGGCACTGGTCTATTAAACACAGTTGGTCTCACTGCTGAGACACGCTGTGATCAGGAGAAATAGGCAAGGAGGGAGCATGGCAGCAGCGCAATCCACTCCCCAGACGGCCACTAATTCCAACATTGTAGTCTCATAGACTTAAATAGTCGGAATTAATGGAAATACGTCCAGAGTGTGGATTGTGCAGCTGCTGTGCATTGTCCTCGGCTATATCTCCTGATCACAAAGGATCTCAGCAGTGAGACCCGCTGTGATTAACAACTTTAGACATGCCTGATGACTTGTCAAAAGATATTTTCAACAACAGTGACTCTTTAAATAAAAACTAGAAGATACACATACCTCATCTCCTTTTTCTCCCATAGTACCATCAAGGCCAGGCTCCCCCTGTCCCAAAAAAAAAAAAAATTAACAGTGATAAATAAACTACAGTAGTAATCTAGAGTGATACATTACAGTAAAAAAAACTACATAATATATGTCATCTATTATTGTAGAGCGATAATGTACATTGTTTTTTTATAAATTAACAGAAAAAAGGGGTCATATTTACTGGCATATGGTTAGATTGACATACCAGTACCGGGAGACACTGGAGATGTTACAACATGACACCGGTGGAGAGGTAAGCATAACATGTTTAGGTTCTCCAGCAGGGCAACATTGTATAAAAAGTTTCCTAAAGCAGGAGAACCCCTTTAATATTTTCAGTTTCTATTACTCGGTAGAACAAAATAGGAGAATACATTATTATATCAACCAAAAGCAATGGGAACATGAAGGACTCAAAGCTACTATACATGAAGACAACTGATGGCATAAAAATCTAAAGTCAGTGATGATGGCAACTGAAATATTTTTCATTAAAAATAGTCAAACGGAATAAAAGAGATAAGTGGCAACTGGAAATGTGAAGTATTGAGCTCTATAGGAGCTTTATAAATATGTATGCAGTAAGCTCCTAAGCTCACCCAAGTGGTGGTGACAGGTAGATGGAACTTTGACGTTTATCTCTGTCTGTGTGAAGGGAAGATATATCATGAAGTGAACTACTGTAGCTCAGTATTTTAGACCAATTTAGATAAAAAAAGATAAATTGGTGTCATAAGGTGACCAACTACCTTTAACCACATATTGCTAGACTTTGTGACAGTGTTCTGTGATAGAACACACAAGCATAAAATGGGATATAAAATATGGTTCCATGCAAGTATTGTTATTGTATCGATTAGTCTGGATTTCCTATAGGTCCAGGAAGCCTAAAAGGAAAATCATCTACCTATACTTTATTTCATGATTTCATGTTATTTTATTTCTCTGTATGTAAAAACTTTTTGCCACTGAATCACCACATTTGTAGTAATACCTTTTAATTTTCTTTTAAAATTTATATATCCAGTGGACGAATTTCTCACATATAATAGTCATGTCAGAAGTTTGTATTGTTGGGCATCTGGATGCTGAGACATCTTCTGATCACACGAATAAAGGGGTACAAGCATGCAACCGCACCCCTTTATCTTGGTTCTAAACAGCTATAATGAGTGGTACTGTATATGTAACTATAATAGAAGTTTATGGGACTTCCAAAAATTCTGTATACCAGAAGATCCACAGATATCTATTGTAACCATATATCACTTATTATAGCTGATTGCAGCAGAGATTAAGGGCCACAGTGTGTGTAGCCACATGCTTCTCTCCCTTTATTCTAGAGAGCTGTAGGGGTCTAGACACAGATTGACAAGTAACAACCAGCATAGCAGGCATAGTGGCTTCTACGGGGCCTGCCACATCAGGGAGCCCGATGGCTCACTCCTTGAATACACTGGGCTGCCTGAGCCATCATCATTTACAGCACCTGTGGTGTTCCACCACGGATGTTTCTGTTTTGAACACCCCTCGCAAAAGCCTTGTACTGTAAGAAACAAAGTGGTAATGAATGTGTATACTTAAGTTTTACCAACACGAGGTCACTGCCTGTAGATTCCTGTACATTGCACAGCTGTAGTAAGCTAAGGGTTATTGTTGTTTTTTTGGTTCTGTACACCAATGAGAGTTGCTGTTCTCTTCTACCTATCTCTACTCCTTTTTCTTCTCACACTCTCTTCTCCACCAGTTACAGGAGCTTTTACATACACCCTGTAGGAAGTAGTCACATGGGAAGAGGAAGTGCAGTTCAGTTCTTCTCCGATTCTCTGTTGAGTAGCTCATACAAATCAGGCTTCCCTGCTGAGCTTAGCCAGGAGCCTGACTCTGCCAGGTTCCCTGTCCGGGACAGACCAGCTCCACACATGAAAAACTTTCTTAAAGCAACACTTCCATCTACAATGCAGTGCTAAACACTAAAGAGAGGACTAAAGTCAGAAAACAACCCAACCCATACCGTGAACATCTGTAAAAGTGCAGTGCACTTTGTTCAACTCAGGTAACTAGGACTGGGGCTTGTGTCACCCTTGTAGGTTCTGATGCGGGCGCATCCATACGCGCCAGCATCAGAACTCCCAACTGCACACTATAGAGTGTGTGGCCATTGGCAATCGCTCTATTGTGTGAACTGACAAGGTCTTCTGCGGCCACTATTCACTGAATAGCGGCCGCAAAAAACTGACATGTGTATACACTCTGGCTGAGATCCCATAGAGCACAAGGCAACGTATCTTTTCGTGAATAGTCCGGCCATTGTTGTCGATTGTAACAACAGCCGTACTTTTACGGAAAGATACGTTGTGTGTACATAGCCTTAGGAATATTAGATTACAGATAAGAAGTAATATAACTTGTATCCTTCTTTTTTTGGAATGGGTTCCCATGTTTATGTGGATCATGTGAATTGATTGTACATAGAACATAGACTGTTGGAATATAATATCTTAGAGTTTTATTTGCAGTAAATAAAATGCCCCTCCCCCATATATAATGCACATAGCATGTCCCAATCCACAGACAATGACATAACATAACATGAATATAAATTCCTTACAAAAAGGTTTCTATTTACTTGCTGAACCGTACACTGATCCAGTAGCATTTGTTACATGTAAGATTCTAGTTTAATGCCTTAGGGTGCATAGATTTTGAACTATCAAATAGTTCTAGGCTTTCAAGCAGCTGTTTGCTTGGTTGCATAATTCTAAGTTTTTTGGTCGATGTGGCTTCCTGGTACATTCAGCTGCTAAGATGTCAACATAACTCTCAGGAAACATTTTATCAGACTGATGCTGTGTTTGCTATTCTCAGAACACAGTCTCAAGTTTAAAATCCTTTATGCAATTTGCATGTTTTGCATAAAATACACATCGTATGGGAAATGCTATGAGTATACACATTTTAAATTATGAAATAATACTAAGACTATAGAAAAAAAATCAGTATTTCCTAGTCCCAGCAGTCAGTGCTAGTTTGACCATTTTAAGGGTTCTCCAGATATATATTTTTGTATACAAATGTGCTTGGGATAGTGGGAGAAAATGTATATACTGTACATGTGCTCATTTTCCTTCGATTACTGCTGGTGACATTATGACAATGCTGTTCCTGCTAAATAGAGCCTCCTATCGTGTGCCCCAACACATAGAAAATGGCTGCTCAGCCAATCACTGCCTAAAATGGGTCAGTCTTGTAAACAATATGCAAAAAGACCCTTTAGAACCTCAGTTACAAGTCTCAAAACGCGGGACTAGTCGGATGGGATGGGATGGTTCCTGTACGGAGACCACCAAAACCATTATATTAAGTGTTCAGTATCCAACTTAATTACGAGTCTGATGATATGACCAGGGAATTGCCGAAGCCAGGTATCCATCCTCAGACATTTGTTTTGGGGTATTGCCTGTCATCAGTGTGGAGCAGGATTCTGGCTAGGTGGAAACAATACCTAGTAGACCAATACGGCAAACAGATCACTGATCTCAGGAAGACCAGCCAAAGAAAACACTGCCAGCTGCTGGTTAAGGTGCTCAATACAGTGCAATCCTAGGACACATCAATATAGAAAAGTTACGAGTCTCTAAACACAGAACTAGTCTGATATCCCTTACGGGAAGGACCTAGCAAACAGATGGTTCCGGTAAACCATCCATATTAAGAGCACCATAGTAAGTGGTCCCTTCAGTCAACTCAATTACGAGTCTCATGATATGACTGTGGAGATACCAAAGCCATGTATCCTTCCACAGACAGCTGTTTCAGGGTGTTGCCCCTCATCAGTGTGGAGCAGCACTGATCTTTCCCAGGAGAGATTGCATATAGAATTTTACTGTATTGAGTGCTTTAACCAGCACCTGACAGTGTCTTCTTTGGCTGGTCTCCTTGAGATCAGTAATTGGTCTTCTGATCAGTAATTGGCTTAGTAAGTATTTCCTATTTTTCCAGAGATAGAGAATAGAAAGCTCTGAGCATCAGGGTCAGCAACACTTATTTAAAAAAAAAACTTACATAGTGTTGTTCCCAAAAGAGGTAGAGCATGAAATGTTTTCACACAAAGAACTAGATCAGCTGTAATCTATATAGGTAACTCCTGCCAATACGTATGATCATATTGTTGTGTAAACATGCTGTTGCAGAATTGCATCTTCTTTAGGTTCTCAGGTCATGCATCTCATCATGTGTAAAAAGTTTGTATATTGTTGTGCTATTACAGAACACCTCCTACTGTAGTTACATGTGTTATTAGTGTGATAATATAATATCATATTAAGAGCATGACATAACTATAGGCATTGGTCACTGAATTAGTAACAGGAGCTTATTTCATCTATAAAACTAGTTCTCAGTTTAATATTTCTAGGGTACTCAATCACTCTATGATAATGGTCAACCTCTGGGACCCTCACTGATCCTGAGAGTAAAGGGGACACAGTGCCGACCTAGCTCTGCATCTCCATCTTCACTTTTCCCAGCACAAAAGAGCACTGGCCACGTTCTTTGCAGGGAACTGCAATGTTACCCCATTTAACTCAATTTAAACAGTTCCATACAAAGCTGGGAATGCCGCTATACAATGAAAACATAGAAGGGGCTACAGTGGTAAACCAGTATCGAAGAACAATGTATACAGATTTGTCAGGTCACCCTTCTGTGTAATAAAAGCTTCATGCCACCGGTGGAGAGCGGTTGTCATGGGCTAACTCCCGTCCGATAATGTATCCAAATGAAAATGAAAAAATGTCAAGCTCCAACTGGTGCATTTAAAAATATCAAAAATGTATTCTAAAAACATGGATATCCAAGTATAACACCAATGCTTTTTAGCTCATAAGCTCCTTAAGCCATGATTAAGGAGCTTATGCTCTGAAAAGCGTTGGAGTTATACTTGGATATCCATAATTTTAAATTCATGTTCTTAAAATAAATTTCTAATATTTTTAAACGCACCATGTGAAGTTGAAGTTTTTTCATTTTCATTTGAAATGTTACACCAGTGTTGTAATCCCTTCAGTGTGAGGATCAGTTGGGGTCGTAGAGTTTGGACCTCCACCAGTCAAAAAGTGATGGAATCTCCTAGCAATAAGTCATCATGTTGTAAGAAGAAAAAAATCCCTTTGATAGGAGATAAAAACATTTCTGTATATGTTATGTACCAAGGTGCATTTTGTCTTATTGGTAATTTCATCAGGAAAATAAAGTTAAACTTCTTTTACTGGCACTGTCTCTATTTCAAGAAAGTTTCTGCTTTCGCCATATTAATCTTATTTTGTGTGGAACTAAAGAATTATGATCCATGTTTCTTTTTTTTTTTATATTTTTTCTTAGATTTTTTGTATTATATTTCCTTTACATTCCTAATAAACATTTCCATCCCATTTTTAGAAACATAAAACGATTCTCGATATTATATGTAGTAATTTCCAAAGTACCAAATATATGTCCTCTATTTTAAGATTTCTAATGTGAAGGAACAATACCACCTTTGTAAAAGACCCTAACCCACTATCTGTATCCAAACTTTCTATTTAATCTATGACCTCTCCATTGTGGAAACAGAAACTAAAAAGGATTGGAACACTGAAAAATAGAGATCTATAGATAGCAGATGAGGTTTTAAAGAGGCAGTACATTATAACTCTGAAAAGGCTTGTGTCACAGATAAATGTTAAATCTAGTCTCTTGAGTATTTAGATGCTTTTCCATATAAAAAAGGAAGATATGTGTTTTAATAATTGGTAGTAACATATGTACCAAATGTCACATCCAAATCATTATGAATGGTAATTTTTTCCCTACATTTTTATAATTGCTTCATATGGTGTGCTCGGCAATTAGTGAATATGTTAAAGTAAATTATGGTTTGTCAGTCTTTGGTGAATATTATAAAACTAACTGGAAACTCTAGAAAAATCTAAAAGAAGGAATATAAAAATGCTTTTTTTTTTTGTACCTCAGCCAATTAAAGAATGACACAAGCTTTAGTAGAGGAATACCCTCCTTGAAAATGTACATACTGCTTGCCATCTTTGAATAAACAAGATCCGCTATGGCCCTGCAACCTGTCAGTGTGGTTCTTACGTGCACAAGATAATACTTTTATTTTATGGCTGACATGGAGGAGCATGTGACCAGGTCCCACCCCCAATGTCACAAGTGGTCACATGCTCCTCTATGTTGGCCATCTTATGGACAGAATTACCACAGAGCAGGACAGCACAGCCTGGAAAAGGGGAGTCTGATATTAGCTCTATGAGGTACAGTCCACAGGGAGCTGCTTTCGGTAGGTGTTGTGAGTACACTTACTAATGATGTACACTGAACAATTTTACTATAAAGTGGCCAACCCCTTTAACTGTCCATAAAATTAGACTATAAGCAGATGATGAAATCCTCTCTCTATATGGCCCTCTTAAGTAACTACACACAGTACAAGACTCTATTTACACCTTTGTTAGGGTGTCATGTTATATAAAGTAACCTGATATTTCTTAAATAATTAATTTGTGACAAAACTACTTGTCAAAAGGCTGAGCAATCTGCAACCGTGCCTCCTACTCACAGAGCAAACCAGGTTTGTCAAGGGAAGAGAAGCCTGGGATTTCAGGACCCTTAAAAAAAATTGGCCTCCCTCCTAAATTTATATCTGCAATATTAACCCTTTATTCCAAACCTACTGCAAAAGTGAAAGTCAATGGAATTTTATCCCCCCCCCCCTTCCCCCCAAAAAATGGTACCCCACAGGGCTGCCCGCTATCCCCTACCTTGTATGTCCTGGTCATGGAAACACTCCTACAGAGCTTACAACAAAACATCTGCATTAAAGGGCTGCATATAGGCTACCAGACGCACATAGGAGCAGCTTTGCCGATGACATTTTATTACTCATAACCAACCCCATAACCAACCAATCACTGTCCCATATACAAAAAAAAACTCACTGAATTTGGCCCTTTCTAATTTCAAAGCTAATTACAATAAATCTGAAATACTAAACGTCACCCTCATGAAATCCTAGGCTGCCTGTCTTAAAAACGCTTCAACGTTCCAGTGGCCGGACCACTCTTTAAAATATCTAGAAATTAATATCCCCCCTCCTTAGACTCCCTTTGTTACTTGAATGTTAAACCCCTCCTATCCAAGGTCTCTCAGCTTCTCTCCTCCTACCAAATACGTTTTTTTTGTCCTGGATGGGCTGTAAGAGCTTACTCCATACCTATATAATGCCCATAATTTTATATATTATGACTATGGTAAAGAGATAAAACACTCAAGACTTTTTATGCAAACAATGGAGACCTTGGGTCTCCCATATTACACTTATACAAAGGTACTTTACATGTGTGGAGTAAATTTATTCATCTTCATTGAGTAAATATAACGGGTCTCCTTTGACCACTGTTTCCCCCCGTACTGCTCCTACTGATCAACATATCCAATCCCTGGTGTCACCACATAACCTGAATCTTTTACAACTCCTTCAAATGAAACAGATGTGTATAGCGTTCCTAAAGACCCATAGAGCAAAAAGAGAATTACAGTGGTTGGAGAAGACTTGCCTCTCCAGAGCGGAGACCAAACCAAGCCTCTCTTACTTTCACTCAAAACTTTTACTTGAGACTGCTCCTCATATTCCACCATTCCTAATTACTTGGTAAAAGGAGCTGGGGATTTAGCTTTTGGACGCTGATCAGAAGATGATTCTGGGAAATGCTCATGGCTTTTCCTGCTGCGTAAAACTGCAAGAGAATCATTATAAGCTCTTAACTCGCTGGTACAAAACTCCAGAACTCCTCTTCCATATGGGCCTGTCATCCTCAAAAGAATGCTGGCACTGTCACCGGGACATTGGATCTCTTTCCCACATATGGTGGACTACTGGCAGGAAGTGGAAAAAACAATAAATACAGATTATTCCACCTCCTTTACCCTCTCAGCCCAAATCGTCCTACTACGTTTCCTTGCAAAAATTTCAAGCTCTCTTAAGACGTCCCTTGCTACCCATATGGTAACTGCAGCTGAACTCCTTATCCCACTAAATTTCCCCATGGTGGGACTATTATCTTATCTTATGTTATCTTATTGTGTTATTAGTGATTCACCTCCCGAGTGAAATGGACCAACAGACTAAATAAGATCTGTAGAATGGAGGAGCTGACTAGTCTGGTCACCTTGGCTGACATATCAGAATAAGACTAACCCCTCTCCCAGTGGCTTAGCCCCCCCCCACTGAAATTATATATATATATACACATGCTACTATATGGTGTTTCTCTTCCCCAATGCTTACTAGTAAAGACCCCATGGGAACCCCCCTGACCCCTCTATATCTCAGATCTGCATAGACAAACTTACATATGGGTCGTATATGCGAACTTGGAAGATGTAACCTTTTACCTCTCCTCACCTAACCTCCTCGCCTTGGATACATAACTCCTTGGACTGCCTATATATAACTATTGGAAGAACTTATGAACATCCGTGCACCACCCATGTTGTATGTTATGTTTTATTGGTTATCCCCCACCCCACTCAGATGTTGATATCAATGTTGTATATCTCCCTCCCATGCCCCTCACCCTACTGTACTTTGTAAATCTTGCATGTACCTTGTCATTTTCTTTTTTTTTCAATAAAATTTGTGCAAAGTCGGGTGATAACATTCACTGTATATAATAACGAGAGCAAGCTATAGTACAAGGGAGCCACAGTAGGTCATTGTTAAAAAAAAAACATATTCAATCATGTACAGCACTTATAAATGCATTGTTCTGCTGCCCTTACCACAACCGAAATCTATATTTACCATTTTATTTTCTATTTGATTTGTTTGTTTGTTTATTTATTTATTTTGTTTACATCAATTTATACCGAATAACTTTTATATACATAAGACAGGCTAAATCCATCATAAAAGCTTCTCTCTACTCTTAGTCAAGACAGATTTATGGAGAACATAAAGGAATCTGAAAAAAGGGAAAAAGAACATGTCACAGACGGGGCCATTGGGGGCAAAAATAAAGAGCATGTTGCTCTATTTAACATGACTGCAGTCTTCACAATGAGGTAAAGAAAGATTTATCTATTAAATATAGATGAAGCGGCTCAACATAAATCTGTGATATATCTATATATAGCAGATCTTGAGCATCCCAAGGTACAGGGCCGTGATTGCTACTATTAACATCAATCACACTGCCTTGACCATGTGTTGCTGAAAGTCTAGACCTCTTGAGGACACCAATATCGCTGATAAAACTATTGCAATACCCGGATGTTTACTCGCTGGGGAACTTGAGGCAGCAGAAGCTGACACTCTGTAGAAACACTCTGTAACAAGCAAATGGTGAGATTGTGAAGGACAGCTCGATATTATTTCTGGGAAGTACATCTTCACACAAATTCAGAGTAGAGAACAAGCTGACCTAGCTCAAGATATAGGGGGATTTTTTTATTATTTTTTTTAAAAAAATAGAAACAAATGTGAAACAAGGAATGCAGACATGTTACTTAGCAAGTACTATAGAATAAGACAGAATAAAAGAAGCATTTGCTGAGAGACAGGGGAAAAAAATAACAATGTACTACAGAGAAAATAAAAACAGAAGTCGCTGCTGGATTTCAGCACTAAATTGATTATCCTGTTGTTGCAGGAAAACTCTGCAGAGTTTGTCAGGGATTTAGGTAAATGGAAACCTGAGAAGAAATCCTAATGTGACCCCTGCAAGATAAAGAATGGGTTCACTCGAAATTTACTTGTTTTGCTGCCACTCATTGTGCATATAGCACAGGTGCCGGGCATGGTATTTTTTGTTCCCTATCAGGAAAATTGTGCCCCCTTCCCTTCCTTTTCCCAATCAGTTAAAACTGACTTTAAAACTAATCGATGGACCAGCTGTTATAATGTGCACCCTTAGGCTATGTTCACACAGCGGTGTGGAACACTGCCTATTCTTCTATGGGATCCCGGCCGGAGCATATACAAATCGTATACACTCCGGTCGGGATCCCTTGCGGGGCCGCAAAGAACTGACATACCAGTTTTCTGAGGCCGCATGAATTCAGGCAGAAAGACCTGTCAGTTCACACAATGAAGCGAGCGGCTCCGGTCGCTTGCTTCATTGTGTGCTATGAGAGTTCTGAAGCGGGCGCGCACTGATGCGCCCGCATCAGAACACTGTGGACGGAAAGATCATCTGGCCGGGATGATCTTTGCAGAGACTGGCCATTCCCAGAACGGCCGGTTCTTTTACAGCGTATGAACATAGCCTTAGGCTGCGTTCACACGTAACGGATCTGCAGCAGGTTTCTCACGGATACTTGCCCTGTACACCCTATGGGCAGACAAACTCATAGCAGGATGCACATCCCGCTGCGAGTATGTCCGCAGCCCACCCCGTTAATGCCCCCACCACTGGAGCGTATACTTCGCCTGTTTCCTGCTCCGGCTTGCTTCGGGGCTCCCAGTGTCCTTACGTCCCGCTCAGCCAATCAGTGCGCTGCGGTGGGGCAGCGCACTGATTGGCCAAGCGGGACGTGCCGGGAACCCCCGAAGCAAGCCAGAGCAGGGACCAGGTGAAGTTAACGGGGTTAACGGGGCGGGCTGCGGACATACTCACGGCGGGATGTGCATCTCGCTGCAAGTTTGTCTGCCCATAGGGTGTACAGGGCAGGGATCCATAGCGGGTCTCGCTGCTAATTCGCAGCAAGAAACCCGCTGCGGATCTGTTACGTGTGAATGCAGCCTTAATGGGTATTTTCCCAACCCAGAGAAAGGCATAAATAAATAAAATCAATTTAAACTTTTAAACGTGGACTGCAATTAGAAGAGAGAGATCTGCTTTATCCCTGTGTTCCCACTATGTTTTTACCTCTCCGTTTTTGAAAAGAAAAAATGACGTCCATCATTTTGCTGTTTGGCCGCCCGCCAGTGCAATGAGGGCTGTTGGTACATTATTCTAGTTTAGGTGGAGTAATTGGCCTTTGGCTACATTCACACATCCCATAAAAAATTGTCTGTGGTTGCGAATTCACGACCACAGACAATTTTTGGAACCATGCGTGAATAAGGCCTTTGGATGTTTTTTTAATTGAAGTCCATTGAATTTAATAGTAAAGACGTTAAAAGGATGGTGAAAAAGAAAACCTGTGTGCACTACTAAAAAATATTGTCCGCTGTTTGCAAAAGATGTCCGAAAATAATTGACATGATCATTATTTCGACGTCGGCGCAGACAACGTCTGTTATTTAATACACTGGATTGGACATCCGTCATTCCATTGACTTTAATGCAGGCGTCTTTTTAAATAGAAAAAGTGGATGCCTTTTCTGTTTCTTTTAACATTGCGTGAACATATTCTCTAGCCACAGATATTGTACAAATGATAACCACCTACTGTACATATATGCGCTCATGCACACTGTGCTTAATGAGTTCCTGCTACTGTGTAGATGGCCAAGAATGTAAAAAAAACGTATGGGCTAACTATGCTCCCCCTGCCCCTTTGTGCTTCAATTTTAACTTAAAGATTCTACCAAAATGCATAAAATCAAATGTTCCTTGGTGTAGTACCAGTCAAAGTCTGTTGGTGTCACCCTTTGTATCTTCCATAAATCTTCTCTGTTATTCTGTTGTGACATAACAGTTTATTAATTGCATTACGTGGAGCACTAGGAAAATGTGGGAAATAGCTATTGCAATGATGTATTCCAGAAGAAAATATTTTAATTAAACCACAATACATTTAGCATAAACTGCCAAAGCTGTTTAGCTTTGCATTGTCTATTTGCTTGTATGAAGTTTACACATCAACATGATAATACCCTTAGGAAAATGTGAATTGCTCAAAGTCTGCAGATTGTTTGCCAAGTTATTAGGGAGAAACAAGTCTAATCTAACCAGACCTAAGGTTCACAGCTGCAGTTGATATTTATCTATATTTTGCATGGATGAATTTATAGGAGTATATCTGTTCTTACCAACTCAAAGCGTCCCTGTACATTCAGATTCCTATAAACCTGTATGATTTGGTTACATAGACCCTCATAAAAGATGGGTGACAAGGGGATTTTAACCCTTAGGGGACACAGCCAGTTTTCATTTCTGCGCTTTCCTTTTTTCCTCCTCGTGTATATAAGGCCATAGCGCGTGCATTTTTTTACCTAGAGACCCAGATGAGCCCTTATTTTTTGCGCCACTAATGTTACTTTGCAATGGCAGATGTAATTATTGCCTAAAATATGCAGTGAAACCAGAAAAAAATTATATGTGTGGCAAAATGGATTTGTTTTTATGCCATTCGCCCTAGAATAAAACTGACTTCTTATATATGTTCCTCAAGTCAGTATGATTACGAAGATATGTAACTTGTATAACTTTTATTTTATTTGATTGTTTTTAGAAAATTTAAATCTTTTTTTTTAAATATATGTTCTTTAAAATTGCTCTATTACCATGCTTATAGCGCTTTTATCCTTTAGTCTATGGGGCTGTACGAGGTGCCTATTGATACCTTGTTTGCATACATGCGACTTTTTGATCGCTTTTTATTACAATTTTTCCAGATTTGATGCGACCAATTTTGCACTTTGGAATTTTTTTGCGCTTACACCGTTTACCGTGCAAGATCAGGAATATGATAATTTAACAGTTCAGGTGATTATGCATGTGTAATTTTTTTTTTTTTTTTTTGGCACACACACTAGAAGTCCCTCTGGGGGACTTCTAGTATCACTACACTGATCTCTCATTGAGATCAATGCAGTATGGATATACTGCATAGATCTATGAGATCATTGTTCTATTGTTTTCAGCTGCTGCAGCCAAAAGCGATAGAATGGCGAGCCAGGATCAGCGCCATTACGGTGCAGACCCTGGCCCAGTACAGATGCGGGGATCGCTCCTTTGCAATCACATAGCGAGGGGCATCTCGCCACTATACCACCAACGATGGGGGACAGCAAGCATTTAGATGCAGCTTTCAACTTTGACAGCTGCATCTAAATGCCTAATTAGTGGGCGATCGGACCATACTCACTAATAGCCGCGTTCCCGGGCTGTATATAGCAGCCGGGATCGCAGCGGTTCAGAGCGGGGTCGCTGCGTGACCCCCTTCTAAACTCTCCTAGCGACCCCAGGACGTACAGTAACGTCCTGGTGCGTCTAGGGGTTAAAAGAAGGATTGGTAACCATCTCACTTCTGAAAGATGGTGCATGGAGGAATTCTAAGAAGGTAATACGAAAATATTGTGTTTTAAGCCTGTCTGGCTCTTAGGGCCCTATTACATGGGATGATTATCGTGTGGAAAATCGTTATATCATTCAAATTTAAACAATAATCGTCCTGTGTAATTGCAGGCAATGATCGAAAAATCGTTCATGTTTTGCTGATCGTTGATTTAGATCTGACCATAAAATCATTGTTAATTGTTTGCTAATCATTCACTGTAATTCCACATTTGTTCGCTATAGTTCCGCATTCATTCACTAATCGTACAGTGTAAATGCACATCCTTAATTTTTGTTGCTGGGACCAGATGGAGTAAGCGATCGTAGTAACAATTGTTGCAACTATCGTAACTAACGACTATTGTTCTGTGTAATATGTTTAACCACTTTAGGTTAATGATAAACAATATAATTTGCGATCATTTATCGTTAATCGTTAAAAATCGCTAAGTCTAATAAGACCCTTAATTGTAATCTCATGACTCTTATGACTAAGTGCCACATAGACTAGTAATGCATGAATCATCTCTTTCTTATGTTCTGTGTTGCATGTTATCGGTAGCTCTATGATTTTTTTACTATAGATATACTGATACGATCATATTAAAGAAACACTGCGATTTTACTGTTATGGGATCCCATCGGATGGGACGTCATATCACTGTTATGGCGACACTGGTTTACATAACTATTGGTCACTATGACTGCTTTATAATTGCATTTCTGCAACTATGGCTGCCGCTGTCACTGGAGAATTAAGAAGGGAGAATTCATGAATGGAGTATTGGCTTTGCACTCCTTTATTTTTGTGATCAAAGGGGGTTCCAGCAATCAGACCACCATAGATCAACTTGTTATCCCTCATCCTGTGAATCGGGAATAACTCTTCAAGTTGGGAACACCCCTTTAGCTCCCCCCTTTCCCAAAGAGTAGATTCCATATTGGGATGACTTAGCAATGGCAATTCACACTTTTTTTACTGATCATTTAAAATCCATACTGCCTAGTTGTATACCTTTGCAGAAAAAAGTTGTTCTTTAGTGCTCCAATATTCTATCTCATTCAAGTGCACTTCGAGTGATGTGTGTCAGAGTAATGTGCTTAAAGTGATATGAAGTTTTCTTAATATCAGTAAATTGTATCTATGACTTTAGAATTAAGCACACAGAAGATATTATATCCTTACCTTGGGACCATCTGTGCCAGGAAGCCCTTCAAAACCTCTTTCCCCCTAATAAAAAAAAATTATAATTAAATATAGAAATATAAAATAACATGTTATAAGAGGAATAGAAATTGCTTCATCAATTATCTCTTACCCAGAGAGCAAAAAAAGCTCCTCCACTATGTCTGCTCTCCGATGCTGCACATTTCTCTTAGGCCATGCCAGATTATCATTTTCTAGATAAGAGGGGGGCAGGTGCATGTTGCGAGCATTGCAAAACCACATCTGTACACAATGTATAATAGATGCCCATATCGTCGTAACATCGGGCAGCCCACAATGTGCACCTGACCCCCTCCCCCTTGAAACTTACCACCCAACATGGCCAAAGAAAGGAAGTGTCAGGCCAGAGAACAGATTAGGTGGGACTTTTTCTGCCCATTGCTATTGCAGAGTGGAAGCCTCTTCACTGTGAGCAGTGATTGCTAACATTACTAATAGTTTCTAGCAGAGCGAGTGGTGATAGCATACACACTTATTTTAATAAAGTAATATAAAGTAATGTAACTTTGTTAAAGCGAATGTACCATCATGTACAAGGCTTTGGTATTTTTTACGTTGATGATGCCGGATTCCTTTTTTTAAAAGCTGCCTGATTCAAAAAAGGGGGCCTATTCCCAAGCATCGGCCCGGCATGGGCACTGGGGGAATAGACTGCCTCTCCTCTTTGACATGGCTTCATCGATTTTAATGGAGCCGTGTAACAGAGGGGAGATGGTCCCAATGTGTGCCAGCAGGCCTGCCCCAGTGCCGCGAGCTCGGGAATAGACCAGCGCCGTGCGTGGGAACTGGGTTGCGGTTCAAAAAAAGGACCTCACCACCAATGCCGGCGCCGATCCATTGATGTTCAAATCCCAATGGTACACAAAACCTGATGGTACATTCACTGTAAAGCGACTCTGTACCCACAATCTGTCTCTCTCGAAACACTTGTACCTTCAGATAGCTGCTTTTAATCCGAGATCTGTCCTGGAGTCCGTTCGGCAGGTGATTCAGTTATTGTTCTAAAAAAACAACTGGTGTGGCCTGGAGTAGCTATGCCTTTGCATCTTCATAATTAGGAGTGCCCCTAGAACATTTTTTCCTGTCTGAACATTGCACAGGTGCCTTAACGATCCAGCCCATGTGCCGTGCTGACACAGAGAAAATCTGCCTGGAGCATTCCTAATGATGAGGAGGGCGGGGAGAAGGGACAGAGAGGTTGTGCAAGTCTAATGCATACACAATCTAGGCCACGGCCAGTTTAAAAGTTGTTTTTAAGGACAATGACTGAATCACCTGCCGAACGGACCCCAGGACAGATCTTGGATTAAAAGCAGCTATCCGAAGGTACAAGCAGTTCAGGGTCAGATTGTGGGTACAGAGTCACTTTAAGGAAATGTATTAGCAAAAAATAATAAAATAATAATAACAACTCATACTAATAATAATTTGAGTCTTCTGAATACCCCTTTAATAATACAAACATTAAAAGTCACAGTTCTCTAGACAATTTAATGTGTATTTACAACACTCTCTAAAATCATACACATTTCAGAACACACACATAATCCAAGTATTATACATTGTTCTTGTATTTTTATTTATTTTTGATAAGCAAGTTGTTAAACCTATGTAGGATTAGCCAGAGAGGTTTTTCTTAATAAAACTGTCCTGGGATATACTGCATCTCCTAGAAAGTACAGCGGCCTAAACACTGATTACATATTCATTAGCCTGGGTACAGATGGAAGAGACATCATTTTAACTGCAGTGATGTGGCATGGGTTACCATAATTCTCGAAAACAGGGGGGAAAAAAATAAGGAAAAGGGCCCATGACATGAACTACAATTTTAAAGAATGCATAAAATCCAACCAGCAATTCCTTTTTATAGCACAGACTTCCTATACAACACCATCATAAGCTTTCACTGCTAAGCCTTCTTGTTAACATGGAGCTTACTGGTGAATTAATTAAACTTGCAATAGAGAGTGCATTAGTATAAAACCTGACTAATGGGGGTCAAGAACCTGAACGAGTGTTATTTAAAACAAGGATGGCCAAAATGTGGAAATCTGAAGAATTTGAAGATCACAATTTGCCTAATTAAAGTAAATGTCTAGTTTAGAAAATCAGATTTAAAATATCGCATTAGAGGAAATGTATTGGGCACTCCAGGGGCTTCAAAAATATAAATTAAAGCATACTCACCTGTTTCCCCCACCACTGTATCTGACAGCTCCCAGTCCTTGGCACATCACTGATGTAAGAATAAACAAAAAGCGCTAACACTGCAGAAGTTGCCTGCTCAGCCAATCACTGGCCTTTAGAGTTGGCATGTCGTTGCAGGAAGAAAGAAGGGGAAAGCACTGGAGACAAGAAAGTGAATGTACCACTAGATACTTCGTTAAGTGTTTTTTACATGAACAGACTGGCGCTGTCACAGCGATGCCGGTGTCGCAGTCCTTTTTTTAACTGCTGTCGGGTTCCTGCACACGGCATTGATCTATTAACAAGCACTGGCCAGGCATGAAGCACTGGGGCTGGGCTCACCGGCCCCCAGTGTGACAAATTAATTTTATTTCGAGTGTAGCAGAGGGGAGGAGAGATTGTCACACTAGGGGCTGGCGGCCCACCCCCAGTGCTTCATGTCTAGCTGGTAGATCAGCGCCGTGGTTCAAAGAAAGGACTGTAGCACTGGTATCCCCGCACCAGCGCTGATCTGTTCATATGAAACACAAATCAATGTACCTAAGGGTAAATTCACTTTAAGCTGTAAGAATGGCAACAAAGGGGATCAAGGAAGGTAAGTATGCTTCATTTTTTATTTTTGCAGTACCTGAAAAAGTTTCATGTCTAGACAACCCTATTCAGAAACTGAGTAGAATTCTCACTTATTAGGAAGAGTGGAGGACAGCTACAAAGAGTGCCTTCCACCATAGAGGATCCCTTGAATTAAAAAGGAACTATGTAATGCATCATTTCCCCTACTGTGGCACTGTAAGGGCATTAAACATTTGTTGCGGTGTTGCAATGGTTCAACTTAATATTTTACGATAATTTATAATACAAAATAATAAGACTGCTTCATTGTTTTTTATTTCTTACAAATTACATAAACACATAAAAATTAAATGAATTTCTATTACTATTCTGGATTCAGAACATCACCCAACATCAACATCACCCAAGTCCAAGTTTCTGAAAATTTATCATACAATGATGCAATTAAAATTAGCAAAAAAATAAATAAAAATAAAATAAAATAATTATATAAACAATATTGGAATGCGCTGGCATTGCAAATCAACATAGTAGACAATGTAAAGTGCAAGCCAGAGCTGCACTTTACATTGTCTGCACTGTCAGTTTTATGTGACCGCAATTTAATGAATAGCGGCTGCACAAAACTGACATGTAAATTTTCTATGCGGCCGCATAGAATCCTGTCCGGAGTGTATGTAGAGTGTATACACTAAGGGCAGGACTCCAAAGGAAAGAATGTAGTTTTAATTTTCAATAAATAGCGGCCGGTGTTGCAACGGCCGTTATTTATTGGAAATTTACGATGTGTGAACATGCAGAACAATTGATAACTGCATAGCTTATCAGGCAATATAATACAGGGAAAGAATCTGGTGCTGCTGCCAGGAAATAAACAGCAGTAACAATAAAATACCAATTCTCCTTTAGTCTCTCTGCACTATATACTTAGTACAGTAATCATATCTTCTGAGAACATTTTCCTGTATTAAAGTAACATACACAGAGAGCAATATACTGTCAAGTACTCCGACCCTTGTTACACACAAAAATCCTCGCAGCCTCGCATCATTTTTCATATTAACCAAGAGACTTGGCCTTTCTTAACATTATCCTGATTCCTAGCATTATTCATAACTTGTACATGTATATTTCCAACCAGACATCCCAGAGCAGATTCTGCCCGCATTATATCAAGTAGTGGTGAGCACGCGGGTGATGAATATTTTGTGACTAGCATTTATAATACATGAGTATTTTTAGCCATACAGATGCATACGCATAAGATTTTTTACAGATAACAAATGACATTGCAATCTACATTAAGCAGATTTTTTTTCTTTCATAGGTTAAACTGAACATTATGTAAAGTGGCATCTCTACAAATTAACTAGAACAAGACGAATGAAAATCAATCTTAGATGTGTGTATCTAAGGTCGGTAAACATAATGTATCTTGTTTCTTTCCCCCCCGCAGGTATGTTTCATTAAATGTTTACTTTATTATATGACTCAGATGTCTGCCTCTATTATTGTGATATATGTTAGGCTATGTTCCCACTATGTATAAGCAATGGCCATTATTTGACGCTTAAAACAATGGCCATTGTTTTGAGTATCCAAGAACGGTTGTTGTTTTAAATTAAAAATTGCATTGAAGTCTATGGACAATGGTCGGAAATGAATGACAATGATATGAACATTATTTTGATGACCGTAGCCAAACAATAGCCATGGTTGAATACATTGTGTTAAACAATGGCTGTTGTTTGCATTGACTTCAATGCAAATCATCGCATTATAAAAAGAATGCGGTTGTTTTAACTGAGAACAACGGGCGTTCTTTTCAGAAGAAGTACGGCGTGTGAACACAGCCTTAGGCTATGTTCACACGCTGTACAAACAACGGCCATTCTGGCCATAGGTAGTGTTAAACAATGGCTGTTAACGGCGGAATAGACGACGTTTGCACAGCATGTGAACATAGCCTAAGGCCATGTTCACGCAACATATGTTTTGTATAAATCACTGCCGTTGTTGCAATTTGCAACAACGGCCGTGATTTATACAACACATACGTTCTATTTAAATTAATGGAATCCCAGTCGGAGCGTATACACATATTATACGCTCCTGCCAGGATTCTCTCCGGCCGCAGGTAAAACTGACGTCATTGAATAGCTGCAGCTAGTAATGTAAACCTGTCAGTTCACACAATGGAGCGTGCGGCTCCGGCCACACGCTCCATTGTTTACAGCGCCAAATTGGACCCGCCGAATTCGAACCGTGTGCGCCCACATCCAAATTCACCAAAAGTGAAGATCATCCGGCCGGTAATGCAGTATCTGCCGGGATGATCTTCAGTAACACTGGCCATTCTGTGATCCGGCATAGAAGTGAGTCATAGAATGGTCGGTGTTACAAATAGTGTGAACATGGCCTAATAGTGTAATACCCTATGTAAACAATCTTTTTCTGTTGTAGAAACATTATGTAGCTGATAAACTATTGTATTTAGTGACACATCCATACTATACCACATGGTCAGCTGGTTGGAAGAGTGTCCTTTGGAAGATGTGGGTAGGAAAATTATAGTTTTGATGCTGGTCACAATGCTGGAAGGAGAATCTGCCAGCACCGGGCACTTCAACTTTGTAAGAGACAATGAGGATAGAATACCCCAATTCAACAGCCCAGATAGGGTCGCAGCAAAAACAAGGAGGGTCTCAGAATAGCATCCAGTGATGTATTTTATTCAGTCCACGATAAATACGCAACTTTCCAGCAGATACAAGCGCCTTTGGCAAGCAAACACATGCGGTTGCATCCACCGAAATCTTGGGTATTTATGATGGACTGCATAAAATACACCACTGGATGCTATTCTGAGACCCTCCTTGTCTTCGCTGTGACCCTATATGCACTTATAAATAGGCTAGAGCCTATATATGAATACAGCTGGAGCAGATGACAGCTGTGAAACAGCATGGTACTGAAAGTGCTGTTCTACTTGCTGTGAAAAAGGAAATCCATGTTTTAATTGAAGGCACAATGTGATAAGTTGTACCTCAAGAGGCAGCCTAATAAGGTGTGCAGAGTGTGATAGAGAAGGAGGGTGGTTTCTGGGTTAGGGCTAAAGGGTCTTAGCTTCAGAGCTTGGAGTAGGCTGTCACTAAGTTAAGGGGTATTAGGGTAGCTTCACATGTACCATATCACAGCGGATTTGATGGTGCAGATCCGCAGCAGATTTGATCTAAATAACTGAACAAAGGTTCATTCAGAGGTTAATTCAGTGGAGTGTCAGATTGAAGGCGAAAAGACTGGGTTGCTAGGAACTGGGCCCAAATCTGTTAACAATGGGCACCAGGACATAGGTGCTGAAGGCTTGTAAGATATGGAGGTGGCATCTGGAGATCTGACTTATGTTATGTTATGTGTCAGGTATACCCATGTCATTTTTATTTATAAAATTGGAAAAGGGGGGGATTTAAACTTTTATTATAGGATGATATTTTTTATTATTACTACTACTTACTACTAATTTTTTTTTATTAGATTAACTTTTAACCCCACTAGGGGGTGCCAGTGTACACTTAACTGATTTAACATAAAGATCAATGCAAGAGCTATGTACTGCATTGATCTATTTAATTAGCACTGGATTACTCTGGTCTGCTGGCCCATAGTAAAGCAGTGCTGAACCGGGATCAGCGCCATTGCAGAGCTGCCTCCCGTCCCTGCAGGTACAATGGGTTGCTCCCTCACGATTGCATCGCAGAAGGGGGGTGGGCAATCCAGCCGCTATGGCTATTCATAGCCATTTAAATGCTGCTGTCAGTTTTGACAGTGGCATTTAAATGGTTAATGGAGCATCGATCGGCCGTGCTGGCTATTTGCCGTGGTGGCCTGGCTGCTGATAGAAGCCGGGAGCCACGCGGTTTAGAGTGGGTCACGGTCCCTTCCCACTTTAAAACGTGCTGCTACATACTAATGCAGGAAGGGATTAAGGAGTACTCCCATCTCAGCTAACATAGGTAAACTTGTAGGGCTCCTCCAGTTATTATTTTTGAAAATACATTAATTTAGCAAACTTGCCTCCTGATATGACTGCCCTTTTTCTCCCTTTGTTGATCGCTTGTAGTCTAGGTTACCGACCAACAATCTAATATACACATACATAACCTAGACATCAAGATTTTAACAATGCAGAGCATAAGGGGGCGTATCAGGAGAAGGATAAATGAATTAATTTGCAAAAATATTTAACATGACAAGTTCTAAAATTTTAACTATATTAGTTGAGATAAGAGAAGCCCTTTAAATATAACTCAAAAGTAATAATGCCTACACAGTATATTAGACTGTTAACCAAAGTAAAGGCTACTATTAAAAGAAGGTTGCAAGAGAAGTATAAGCTACAACACTACAACATTAAAGTGGCTACAAAAGAAGATTACTAGGAACCATAACTAAGAACATGCCCTGGAGCGCTGCATTAACTTTAAATTCATGGTAAGTTATATAATTTTAGTGTATATCATAGATGGTCTATATAACACAATTCATAAATAAACCAGAGCTCCATTTATTCCCTGAGGTGTTATAAATTTAAAATGACTGAGTTTGTTATCAACCAAAACAAGCACAAAGTCGTGAGCGAAAGAAGTTAAAAATATTAATATCTAAAATCAAATATTATGAAATTCCGTTACAACAACCTTTAGACTTAGTACAAACTCTCCAGAACTTGTTCTTCCGAACATAAGATTGTGTTTAGGTTTTGTTGGTATGGTGAACAGACACATAAGGAGATGTTTAATCCCAGCTTGGAAAAATGTGGGCAAACTTCAAAGAATTGTGTTGCATGAATTCACAAAGTCTTGACTTGGTTTACTGATGTCATAAACATATCCGTAACCATAAAATAAAGTATACGTGAATTATACGATGGTTAAACTACAAATATATGCTTAAACCTCAGTAGTGCTGTATACTTTTATTATATACATTTGGGTCCAGATTGATCTATATGTGTGAAACAAACAAAAAAAAAAAGGCATAATTTGCCAATTGGTATTTACACTATGGGGGAGATTTATCAAACATGGTGTAAAGTGAAACTGGCTCAGTTGCCCCTAGCAACCAATCAGATTCCACCTTTCATTTTCCAAAGAGTCTGTAAGGAACGAAAGGTGGAATCTGATTGGTTGCTAGGGGCAACTGAGCCAGTTTCACTTTACACCGTGTTTGATATATCTCCCTCTATGTACTTACTTATAGGGGTGTTCTGAGAGTAGTAAGATTGTTAATCCCATGGGAGTTATAAACACAGATACAAATTAATCTGGGATGGAATCGGGTCAGCACTCCAAGATATATAACATAATTATATAGTGTAATTACTAATAGTGCTGGTTTCAGGGTGCATTTGCATGCTTTACCAGTGACAGGAAATTAAATATAGAAGAACTACAAAATGTGTATTGTCTCTAGCTCCCCAGCTCCTTATTCTTTCCCAAGACAACACATCAATCTCTCATGTCACATGGAGCTTGGCTGGATCTTTTCTTTGAGCTCTAGCCCTGCCTCCTGAGTGATATCAGACAAGAAGTGAATGCAGCAGGTGCTGCAACCTCACTGTTACAATAGTATACATTGAAGTGATATGTTCTGCAACAGCTCTTGGTGGAGAAACTGCCAGGAGTGCTGTGGGAGGAGAGAAGGCAGAGTGGGAGAACTGTGGTGTACAGTAAAGATCAAGGAATGCATTCTGGGAATGATATTACTGAGCAATTAATAAACCAGGCACAACCACCAAAAACAGAACTAACACCCCCATGTAGCAGGGTAAAAAACAATTCATTGGTTGCAGGAAATTCAAAATTATGGCTGCTCTAGTGACATTGCTGAAGGCAAGGGTATACTGTTAACAACAGCATGCAAAGCCCTTGTTAATCTTTTATTTTATACCTCCACAGCAGATATAATCTTTGAAGTGGTTGTAACATGGTGTCAACCACTTTTTATTTAGGGCATCATAGAGTGGGCTAAGGTCTGTGTGTTAAATTACCAGCTATTCCCATGTAGGTAAAATAAATGGTTGGCACAGCTCTACCAGCACTAACAGTTAAACATTAATTGCTTCTGACCTTGCCATATTAGCTTCAGTTTAAGGGATGACTGCTTTCATGTGACAACCTATTTAACATCTGAACTCCTCTGCTGCATGCAGGAAAAGTATAGGTGGTATAAATAAATGGCTGAGCTTTTAAATATCTGCATCCCGAAATAAAGTAGATCATATCTGATATTGTACATAGTCATACTTGGAAACTGATACATTTCTACCTAAGCTTAAGGGATTTAACCTGCTGATAGCCCCCTATAGCGCTGGGGAGGATGAAGAGGAAGGCACTGTGTTTCCCTGAAAATAAAACACCCTCCTAAAATAAAACACCCCAACTACTCCACCCTCTAACCTAAAGTGAGGCATCGGAAATAAGGCACCCCCGTAAACTAGAGCACCCCCTGAAAGTAAGGCAACCCCTAAAAATGTAAGGCCGCCTAATGTCACCCCACTCCGCCACCTAGGGCTCACTTAATCCCCTCAAGGATCTCCGAAACCGGCACGGCAGGCAGCCTGATCAATGGCCCTTATGTACTCAGCACGTCCCACCGCATGCCACATGTTCTGCCACATGCCTGACCCACCGCTGATGCGCTCTTAGTGGGTATTTCGGGGAGGTCCAGGGAGAATAACTTATTTCTCTCCCCCCAGGCAGAAAATAAGACATCCCTTGAAAATAAGTTATAGCACCTTTTTTTTTGGGGGGGGGGGGGGGGATATAAGGCACTGTCTTATTTTTGGGAAAACACAATATGTGTCTTACCTTCCTCCTGTGCACCGGTCCCACACTGTTAGTCGGGGTAAACTCCCCTCCAGAGCACCGTTAGGAGCACTGCCGCGTCATTTAGCCCGCACCCTCCATTGATTATCATTAGAAGGGGCGAGTTAGATGATGCTCCTAATGGAGCTGAGTTTACCCCAACTTACAGCATGGGTCCGGTGCCGAGGAGGAATGTAAGAGAAATACCTTCCTCCTCAGCATCCCTGGTGCTATAGGTGCCTACAAGCAGGTGAGATTCATCTCACCTGCTGATAGTTCCCTTTTAAAGTGCTGTGTTGCTTTTATGTTGGTAAATTTTCATAATGTAAAACAATCAGTAAATCAGTTAATCAGAAAAATGATCTAAAAGAAAGTTTAAGACTGTTCAGAATAAATCCTCAGGAAAGTTCTATATGCTCAAAAAGATTAATTCTCCACCAGTACTTTGGGTCAACCTTGTTATCGCTGAATTAATTTATTAAATGACTTCATTGTTGACTCAATATTAGCTGTCTGTATGAATCAGTGTGTCGTAGCCTAAATATACATTCCTTTTCACTACTTGCATATGTCAAAAGAAAAAAAAAAAAAGACCAAAAACTAAAAAACACTTCTAACATCTGTGTTTATTAAAAGCTCAAATAAGGAGGGAGGGGAAGGGGATTAATTATACTGTGTTAGACTATCCTAATAATAGAATTCAAATTATTCCATTCATTTACCTTCCTTTAATTTGGCTATAATTGTATAATATGCACTTGTTAACTTTCCAGGGAACAATCAAAGCGTGCAGCAACATTCAATGCAGCCGATTTACCTCAAGCAGCTTTTCCTAACTAGTGACTGGCAGAACTTAAAAGCCCCAAACAGTTAGTAAGATGCCTAAGGATTTCCAATGTAATCCCTCAGTACACCAAGACATCAAACAGCTGTAAATAAAGATACTTTGTTGGAAGCAATGCACAATGCTACTCTTTAAAGCAATTTCACACAGAATTCTGTTCTTTTAAATTTAGGTTATATTTAAGTTTTTTTTAAAAATGATTAAAACTTTACGTGTTTGAAAAAAATTCTCAATGTTGCATGTATAAAGTAGTTAAAAAGACTAATTTGTCTAATTTATATACATTTTAATTTCATGACTATTATAAATTTATACATTTTAAGAAAAGTCAATGAACACGGTAAAATCCTTTGATATTTTCCAGTATGTTAAGTACACAGAGGGTTTGTGATTAAGTATTACCGTGATGCTGCATAGTGTTATGTAAAAAAAAAAAATTCCATTCTAAATAATACACGCCAAGTGTTTATATGCCCATTGGAACAACTTCACACAATTTGCTGGCTTGATGGAAGCCAGGGCATCCCCATAAATACATCTCCTGAGCTCCATTGTCAGCAAGGATGTAGACTGCATCAACAATCAATGCCATGTGCTTTGGTGGTATTAGAAGAAATGACTGAGCCAAAAGACTAACAAAAGAACTATACAGATTGAAAACACAAGGTACAAAGAAAAATAAAAGCTTTAAATAAATGTTCAATTAAATACAGATAGACCCCAAGGCACTTCCTTCTGATGAGTTTACAGACAAATATTTTTGTAAACCGATGAAGTGTCTTGGTCGTGTTAACTTAATGGGGGACTAATTGTGACAAATGTCGGTGAGGATGTGGAAATACAAAATATTATTAAACATGTAGCTCAACAATTCACCTTCTTCTGACTGTAAATATGGTGTTCTAACTATGCAACCCAACCCAAAAGGCAGCCATGGCGCTCAAGAGGTCATCAAATGTCTGACTGCTAAAACAACTGGTGGTCAGCTTTATATACCTGATAAAACAGACAAGGCTATAATATAGTATTACACTGAGCCTAAATCCTGGCCGGCTGTGGGACCTCTGCCAGGATTTAGGGTCTCCGGAGCTTACACATCGCTCCAGTAACTGATTGGCTGAGCGGCCAGTCCATCAGTCGGGACAGGCCTTTTGCCGCAAGTCGTAACGTCATCACAGCTCAGGGGAAAATGCCACCCAACAGGGATCCTGAGGCCAGTCCCCTCAGTAACTGCAGACACAGGGAGAGGTAAGTTTGTACTTGTATTCAATTCCCCCCTGCCCCTGCCAGCTACTGGGATTTATAAATCGCTGGACTTCTCCTTTAACTCTGCCCCCTAAGTGATGTCACTACCTCTGACCAACCAACATCATCTCCCTTTCATATACACATATACATATGTTTTCTTTGGGATATTTAGAGGAGAATGAGTTGTGTTTATAGCATGCTGCCTTGTGCTGAATAATGCCAGAGTAAGAGGAGTGAGGGTAGGTTCATAGTACGGAAACGAAAAGGAATTTCATCCACCCTGTGGATATAGCTTGAAGTTCTTCCTGTCCCATTGATTCAGTTTGATTTCTTAAGCACTATTTATCTGCCCAAAGATTTGATATGTCAGTTCTTTGGCGGATCACAGATAGCACGTGAAAAAATAACAGTGAAGCAATGGGACAGTCAGAACTAAAAGTGGAATCCGCAGTTTAGATCCTGGTTGAAATTTCTCGCCGATTCCGTTGTGTGAACATACAATAAAGCAGGTAAATGAAAACAGCAGGTGTCCCAGATGGACTCTGTGGAGAGAGAGTCTGCTGTGTTCTGCAATGTTCTGCAGTAGTTCTGTGGGAGAAAAGGGGCAGGGTGTGGAGAGCTGTGATGAAGAACGGAGGGAAAGCATTGCATTCCAGAAGTTGAAGTACTGAACAATTTCTTACCCAGGAAGCAACCTGACATATTAGAGGAGAGCATTACAGATGCACAAAACAAATTGATTTTTGATGATTTTAAAACTGGAACAGACAACTAAGCAATAAGTAATATATGCTTTAGTAGCTTTTTTTTAATTTATACTTCTTTAAAATAACATTAGCGTTGGAGGGCTGGGATGTCAAACAGAATCCCTTCTTTATTAACCCTTTAAGGACATGGCCCATTTTCGTTTTTACGTTTTCGGTTTTTCCTCCTTGTGTTTAAAAGGTCATAGCACTTGCATTTTTCCACCTAGAAACCCCCATGACCCCTTATTTTTTGCGTCACTAATTGTACTTTGCAATTACAGGCTGAATTTTTGCATAAAGTACACTGCGAAACCAGAAAAAAATTCGAAGTGTGGTGAAATTGAAAAAAAAAATGCATTTCTTTTATTTGGGGGAAATGTGTTTTTACGCCATTCACCCTGGGGTAAAACTGACTTGTTATATATGTTCCTCAAGTCGTTACGATTAAAACGATATATAACATGTATAACTTATATTGTATCTGATGGCCTGTAAAAAATTCAAACCGTTGTTAACCAATATACGTTCCTTAAAATCGCTCCATTCCCAGGCTTATAGCGCTTTTATCCTTTGGTCTATGGGGCTGTGCGAGGTGTCATTTTTTGCGCCATGATTTGATCTTTCTATCGGTACCTTGATTGCCCATATACGTCTTTTTGATCGCTTTTTATTACATTTTTTCTGGATTTGATGCGACCAAAAATGCGCAATTTTGCACTTTGGGATTTTTTTGCGCTGACGCCGTTTACCGTACGAGATCAGGAATGTGATTAATTAATAGTTCGGGCGATTACGCACGCGGTGATAGCAAACATGTTTATTTATTTATTTATTTGTTTACTTTTATTTAAAACCTGGGAAAAGGGGGGTGATTCAGACTTTTATTAGGGGAGGGGGCTTTTTACTATTAACAACACTTTTTTTTTTTTTTTTACACATATACTAGAAGCCCCCCTGGGGGACTTCTAGTATATACACTTGGATCTCTCATTGAGATCTCTGCAGCATAGATATGCTGCAGAGATCCATGAGATCGGCACTCGTTTGCTTTCGGCTGCTGCAGCCGGAAGTAAACGAGTGCCGAGCCGAGGACGGCGCCATCTTGGACGCGTCCCCGGCCGGCATCAGTAACGGAGATCGCTCCTCCGGGACAAGGTCCCGGAGGAGCGATCTCCCCCACTAGACACCAGGGAAACGTTGCCTCCGGTAATCGGAGGCAGCTGTCAACTTTGACAGCTGCCTCCGATTAGCTAATTAGCGGGCACGGCGATCCGACCGTGCCCGCTAATAGCGGCGGTCCCGGGCTACACGCGGCACCCGGGATCGCGGCACTTCAAAGCGGGGCCGCCGCGCGGCCCCGCTTTGAAGTGCAAGTGAGGACATAGGACGTACCGGTACGTCCTATGTCCTTAAGAGGTTAAAGGAGAAGTCCGGTGAAAATATTTATTAAAGTATTGTATTGCCCCCCAAAAGTTATACAAATCACCAATATACACATATTAAAGGAAATGCTTATAAAGAGCTTTTTTCCCTGCACTAACTACTGCATCAAGGCTTCACTTCCTGGATAACATGGTGATGTCACTTCCTGGATAACATGGTGATGTCACTTCCTGGATAACATGGTGATGTCATGACCTGACTCCCAGAGCTTTGCGGGCTGTGGCTGCTGGAAAGAATGATGGCGGAGGGATGCTCCGTGTCCCCCCAGTGCCCTGTGTCTCTCAGTGTCCCCCTGCCATCATCCTCTCCAGCAGCCACAGCCTGCACAGCTCTGGGAGTTGGGTCATGACATCACCATTTTATCCAGGAAGTGACATCACCATGTTATCCAGGAAGTGACATCACCATTTTATCCAGGAAGTGACATCACCATTTTATCCAGGAAGTGACATCACCATGTTATTCAGGAAGTGACATCAACTAAAATAAAAATAAAAAAACACCCTCTAAGATATTTACATGCATTTAGGGACACCAATCTAACTGACTGATGAAAATTGGCAAACTGGTATTGAATGTTCAATCTCTAAAATTATCATTCACATTTGAAAAATAAAGCCTGTTCATTGCATAAATAAAGCATGAACATGAGTGATTAATGATGAATGAAATTTTTATACAATCATGGAAAGAAGAAAAAACCACCATCTTTGAATTCTATTGTTTTACTTTTCAGAATATAATTGAAACAAAAAAAACATGCTTCTTAGAAAGACTTAAAATTAGATAACTAACCTCAGATGAACAACAACAAACTAAATATTTCACTGTGTCATCATTTATTTAACACAATGAAACCAAAATGCAAAAGCCAAGTACACCACATGAATCAATACCCTGTATTGATTTTAGCAGCAATAACTTGCTATGGTAATGGTTTTATGTATAGCTTTATCAATCTATTATATCATTTTGGAGACATTTTTGAAAATCTTGCTTTCTCGATATTTGACCAAGCTGACTGTTAATACTTATCTGAACTAATCTGTACTGGTCAATGCCATGGTTAGTCCTGCTGAGTTGCTCAAAGCAGGCAGGGCTTGATCTTTCTGGCTTGCAACTTGATGTGTTCAAGTAAAAGACCACTGCACACATCTATTATCCATGTCGTTGTGTGCAAAAAAGAAAGATCGTAGCAAGACTAAAATAAAAAATTCTAAAATAACTAGTATGTGTACAATATTACTTCTACAGCTTTGTTAACACATAGAGGAGAAACTAGAATGTCTAAACTGTTCTTTTGCTTTTTCTGCACATCTATTTCCTTTTTTACAACCATCTAAATATACTTATTAGAGATGAGCGAATTAGTCAAAAATTTGTTTTGCAGATTCGCAAATATTTAGTTAGATTTGCGAATATTCAAGAGCCCTTTCACCTCCCATTTTAGGGCACCTTTTTATCCCCTATTAGTTTAAGTGGCATCAATATAAGTGTCAATTTTTTTTTCAATTTTGATATATTTAATTTAGATTTTTTAATTAATTTTGATTCAAATCAATTGTCCTCTGCAAGGATGTTGAAGTGTCTAAAGAAGTCAGGCCCTTTTTGGGGTTTTGGTAGTGGCAGCGGGAGAGGTAGCAGTCAAGGGGGTGGACGTGGTGGAACAAGGGGTCGTGGTAGTGGCGATCCTAACAGGCTTGGACAAAGGTTGCACTTTTTAGAAAGACCCAGTGGTCAGGTGAATACTAGCCAGGCTGGTATTGTGGAATAAATCCTTCAAAGTTCCAGCTTCACGACAGTCAGTAGTCAATCCCAGAGCCAGCAAGGGGTCCTTGCTGTGCTAGATTTGTTCGAAGCTTTTTGGCTGATGGTCCTCCAAAGGAGACTTGCAGCCACAACACAACAGGAGACTGGGCCGAACAAACTCCCACGGACTCTGAGACACTGTACTAAGATGATCTTTTTGAGGAATAGGAGGACAGACAGCATTTGGAAGGTATCGTTTAAACTCCAGGGGTTGCTAGGTCCAAAAGCAGTAAAGAGAGCCAGGCAAAGGAATCTTCTTACAAAGCAACAGAATGGAAAGGCATGGCACTGGAGGAATACAGCCTTATAGAGGAAATCTTCATCCCTGACTTCGATGTGGAATCTGGGAGCACAGGCATTGTCATCTTCATATTCACCATGAGCTAGTTAGCAGACTAGCATTTAGGAAGGCCCAAGGTAGACCAAGAGGTACACTGTTAGCTAGCAGTAGAGTAGCATTTAGAAAGGCATAGGCACCGATGGGTACCCCAAGGCAGCAGTGGCACTCAACAGTACTCAAGCAGTGCACCTGCTACAAAGACCCACTAACTGCAATCAGAGGTGCGGCAGTTTTTCTTTCTCGGAGGCAGCAAAGACCATCATATTATATGCACCATTTGTAATCATAAAGTGGGTCGGGTTTGGATTAAAACCCAGGTACAACTTCTATGCGGCAGCACATGGAACGTCACTACCTTACTTCCTGTAAGAACCGGAATCCCCATGCCACTTCTTGCCCATGACCACCAACAGCTGCAACTACCATCACACAGCCCCATCTCTGCGAGTCAGGGGTGAACAGCTTCACTTGGAAGCAGGAGTTAAAGAACATCTATCTCTGTCTCCTCCATGGGGACCAGAGGGAAAGCACAGCCACTGCTGAGACAACAGTGATTGTGAAGCCATCACAATAAGACAGCAGTACGTCAGCATCCACTCTATGGCAAAGATGCTGAATGGACTACTGGCTAAGTTGATTGCCCTTTATTTCTAAATATAACAATAAATAAATACTAAAATAAACATACCATATCAAAACAAAATAATAACAAAATATAATTAACCACACAATAAGAAAAGGGTAAAAGCATTCCATTCCCACAACATTCCTCCCCACTAACAACCTATATAATCTATAGTATATGCACAATATATCCAAAATTTATTTTAACTAATACAAACCATTACATATTAATAAACTATATGCACTATTATATACGATAAAGCTATATAAATAACTAAATGGGAACTCCCTGGCCCAGTTGCATTGTGCATAACATAATAGCACTAAAATATATACACAAATAAAATACAACTAAACGAGACATCATACACCAACAAAGTACAATTAACAAGATATCATAAAATAAACTAAAACTAGACAATACATATATTTATTTATTTATTCATTTATTTTAGGACCTGAGCTAGTTCCCCATCCCATTCACCTAGTACAGAATTGCCCTGTAGTCTCTCCCATTGTAGGTAGTACAGTCAAAACCACTTAGGGAGTTGTTGGCTTGCGCCCAACTAAGATGGAGAGTGCCTTATTCAGTGTGAATTCACGTGAATGTTTGCTTGTGGTTTAAGCTGGCTAAACCCTGCAGCAGACACACAGCTGATTTTCTACCATCTTCAGCATGTAGGGCCTTCTACTTGTCTCCTGCATACAGCTCCTGCTATGTGTATATAACAGCAACATGCTGGGCCTAGTAGCTCCCCTGTATATGTATCCAAAATTACACAGGAAACAGAGCTGAGGATACATCCTGCCCTTGCAATGGAATGATGGTGGCCAGAAATTGGACACTGACTTTACAGCACCCACACACTGGTTTGAATAGACACTGGCTGTACAGCAACTACAGACTGGTTTGAATGGACACTGGCTTTACAGCACCCACACACTGGTTTGAATGGACACTGGCTTTACAACACTCACACAGTGGTTAAAATGGAAACTGGCTTTACAGCACCTACACACTGTTTAAAATGGACACTGGCTTTACAGTTCTTACAAACTGATTTGAATGGATACTGGCTTCATTGCACCCAAGACTGGATTCACTGGAGACTACCTTCACAGAAACCACACTCAAGAATAACAAAGAGTTAACCACCCACAGCACCCACAGCCTGGATTCACTGAAAACTTGTCACTTCTCCCACACACTAGGATAACTTAATCCACAGCATCTACAGACCTGATTCACTGGATACTAGATTCACAGTGCCCACACGCTGCTTTGAATGGACAATGGCTTCATAGACCCCACAGACGGGTTTGAATGTACACTGGCTTCACAGCACCCACAGACTGGATTCACTGGAGACTGGCTTCACAGCAGCCACACACTGGGATTCACATGGGTTAACCACCCACAGCACCCACAGCCTGGATTCACTAAACACTGACCACTCCCACACACAACTTCACCCACAGCATCCACAGACACCCACCCCCAATGAACTCTCCTATCCTCTCTTCTCTCTCCCTATCTCTCTATTTCTCTCCTTGACTTGTAGGAAATCCCTGCTCTGTAATCCTTTTCTCCTCTGCACACACAGTTGGCTGCCCACCTCCAGGAAGTGGCTCATACATATACAGGTTAAGGGGGAGGTATTAACATCACGGTGGGCCTTGCATGTGATTGGAAGGCTGCGAGGGATTATGGATAAGCATTGGCTGCAAGGGATTATGAACAAGTATAGCTGCAAGGGATTATGGATAAGCATTGACAGCTCTATAACTAAAAATGAGTATCGGCCATTGCAGCCACCATGTTTGATAATGAATCACACGGAATTCGCTTAACAAAATGAAGCAAATTAACAACTTGAGTCTCTCATCTCTAAAACTTATCATTATATACTACTCTAAACATTGGAGTCAACTTTTGTCATTCTTTCTTTAGGAAAAACATGTACAAGTTCCATATTTGTCTTATTCTGCATGATGAAGTTCCTTGTAAACCTTCTCAAAAGAACCTTGTTTATTTATGCTTACATCTGCTTACCAAAGTGAACAAATGTTTATCAGTGTACAAGTATCCAAGTATAATTTTTCTCAGGTGCCAGACTGTCTGTAAAGCTTTATCAGAATTCCATGGAGCCAAAACTGCTTGCTGGAATGAGCTGGATAGATGAGCAATCCAATTTTACAAAAAGATTCACTAAATGGGCATGCATACTCTGTCTGTCTGTCTGCTCATCCCCGGAGGCATGTGTAGTATGTATAGTGTGTGTAATATAGAATATATTGTTTCCTCCAAAATAAGTAAGAGTCTTATATTCATTTTTGCTCCCAAAGATGTGCTAGGTCTTATTTTCAGGGTATGTCTTATTTTTCCATGAAGAATTCAAATGCACATGCACAGCAGGGACAGAGTGTAAAGTATGGCACCTTCCAGCCACCAGAGGGAGTTTAGCACAACACTCGTACAGAACAGCAGTGACAGTGTACGGTATTGCAGGAAGTGACAGTTTAACGTCAGACTGTGTGCAGCTCTAAATTTGGGGGAAGTGGACAACGGGGATGGCGGCTGGCGAAGAGCCTCTTGATGCTACATATATTGATATCCAAATTACTTCATATTAAAGGAAAAACATGCAGATTTAGGCTATGTTCACACAACATAAAAAAAAAAGAGAAAAGGCAGCCGAACTTGCTATTTAAAAAAAGGTCAGTTTTTGCCGCGATTTAACTGACTACAATGGCAATGCATTGAAGTCAACGGGAAAACGGACGTCCAATGCACACAATGCATTGAATAACTGACGTTTTTACCACGTCATGATCATTATTTCCGGACGTCTTTTGCAAACAGTGGACGTTTTTATTAGTAGTTCACACACAGTGTTTCTCTTTCCACCGTTCTTTCTCAGTTTTTACTATTAAATTCAATGGAATTTTCAATTGAGCCACACCCAAAGGGCAATTCGTAACCCCAAGCTAAAATAATTTACAAACACCAATCATAAGGGAAGGCCAGGCTGCTAAATAACGTCCGTTATTTTAAACCCAAAATGATGGACATCATTTTAAACGGAGCTGAAAAAACTTTGTGTGAACATAGCCTTATGGTGTTTTTTTTTTTTTTAATTGAAAGGCGGATTCTCCTCTCACTGTTGTATCTCCTCCAATGTTTGTCTCAAAATACATTTAAAAAACTGCCATGTTCTATTCTAGCAGGAGGATGTAGACAAGCGGGTATATAACATGAAGGAGGAGGCACAGGTGAATAATACTGTTTCGCTCACATACCTTTGATTCATGAGGAGTAGGGGAGTGACCCTAATATTATAAATGTACACAAAGGGCCACATGTATCATCCAGCGAACGGATGATTTTCGGCGGAAAGTGCCGATTTGCGTATTTTTTTATACGCAAATGGCCGATTTGCGAATAAAATATTCGCAAATCGTCACTTTCCGCCAAGTACGCCAGGGGGCGGAAAGGGGGCGGAAAAGGGGCGGAAAGTGGGCGGAACGGAGGGCGCGGACTCAGAGTCCGCGCGATTTACCATCCGTTCCGCCAAAATGTACGCCGAAAACCTACTCCAGTCTTCAGCTGGAGTAGGTTTTCGGCGGTGCGCAACGGCTCGCACGGGATTTATGTACAGGCAGTCCGCCTCTACATAAATCTCCATAGCGCCGGAGCTGCGGGGGCATTTTTACGTCCGGCGTAAAAAACGCCGGACTTAATAAATGCCTCCCAAAGTTTATATAATCTGCCAATTGCCCAGTTACATGTGGTCCACCATGCTGAGTAATCAGTGCAAAAATCCATAGCATGCTCTAAATGCCACAGAACATGCTGGACTTATATTGAGGCAATAGGATAATACTTTTACACTCACAACTTTTAATAGCGTCCATTGTACTGCAACGGACGCTGTTTAACTGTCAGCCACCGGGCTGCATTTGGGACGTTCCTGCAGCAAATAACTCTGTATCAGCTACAGGAACGTTTTCTTTTTTTAAAGGGGTGCTCCAGCGTGGGGGCACTTTTTGGGGGGGACCGGGGAGGAGGTGGCTGAAATAAGAGACGTCCACTTACCTCCCTGGTTCCAGCGGCGGGTCCTGCATCACGGTGCTACGTCTCAGGGCCGCTCAGCCACTCAGTGAAGGAGGCGGGATCCGAGCGGACTTCAAACGGATCCCGCCTCCTTCACTGAGTGGTTGAGCGGACCTGAGACGTCACGTCTCGGGCCCGCGTCAGACACCCGGAAGCGGCCAGGAACCGGGCACCGGAGCACCGTGATGCGGGACCCGCCGCTGGAAAAAAGTGCCCCCCCGCTGGAGCACCCCTTTAACATTGAATTCCGGGGACCATTCGATGTGCCCACAAATCAATTGGCCTTTCACTTCAATGTAATGTGTGGCCGCCGCCGCACATTACATTGCGTGAACAGTAGAGATGAGTGAACCTCAAACATGCTCGAGTCGATCCGAACCCGAACTTTCGGCATTTGATTAGCGGTGGCTGCTGAACTTGGATAAAGCCCTAAGGCTATGTGGAAAACATGGATATAGTCATTGGCTGTATCCATGTTTTCCAGACAACCTTAGAGCTTTATCCAAGTTCAGCAGCCGCCACTAATCAAATGCCGATCGTTCGGGTTCGGATCGACTCGAACCCGAACCCTTCGCTCATCTCTAGTGAACAGCTATTATTTATGGACGCCGTTCATTAAATAGTGTCCAAAAATATTAGGCAGGTACATTGTTTTAATGTTAACATAACAATGTATGAACACTGCAGGCGGCATTGCATTAACTTCAATGCAATGCCTTCCCTGCAGTAAAGAACCGTCGCTGATTCCATATTACAGAGTGTGAACACAGCCTTTCCATGCATTGCTGCTTATTTTTTATTGTTAAAGAGAATGTACTGTGACACACCAAATGTTTCTCAAGTAAGATTTAAAAGGAAAACGGTACCAGTGCTACATTATAAAACACCTACTAAAGCAAATCATGTTTCATAAATATTTTCTTTGAAAGTTCAAGAAAAGAAACTCCGCATAAATATTTAAGTAGAGAAGATCAGATAAAAGCATTTTAATGGATACCTTTTGCCCAATTTCTCCTGGCGTACCGTTTTCACCTTTGCTTCCCTTCTCACCCTGCAAATCATAATAAAGAGAGCAGTACATTAGCAAAAGCCTAATACAATGCACACCACCACTTTCTGTCTGGGAAAATCTATTGTGAATATCATTGAGATAAGCTCCACACAGGTGAGGAAGAAAATTAGGTTACATAGAACTTTGGAAATATATTATTATATACAGATGTATATATTACATAAGAATTTTCATTCTTTATTATTTTACTTTATTCATCTTGATGATTTAATATCTGAACTGTAGTTATAATATCATTAATGGCAAAGGGCCACCAGTAAAGGAGGGGAAGGAGTGTAAATTTCACGCTGTCTAATTGCATAATCCTTTACTTCCTGTACTACACTATTTTTGGGTTAGCACATGGATAAACCTAATCTGACTCCATAATGAAACCATACCCTGCCTACCACATGTATAATCCCAAGACATGTGTTACTATTCCATCTAAATTTATAACTATGGTATATAGTGAGTCATAACTTAAAATAACTGTTACAAGTGGGTAATAACTCGTAGATGTTCTCATGTTCATGGTGAATTAAAGTGATATCTGACATGATAGGCGAATACTAAATTACATATTACAGGAGAAATTTATTTTTTAATATATTACATAAGCAAAATTAGATATATTCCTAATGTACACTAATAATGTAAAATGCACATATAGTGCTATTTCCTTCAATTTAGTAAATCAGACAGGCTTCAATTTTTCTTTAAAAAAAAAAAAAGTGACATCACGACCCGGTCTATACCTGAATGGTCCAGCAGGGGGTGTGGTATGTGTAGAAATTACATGTAAACTCCTCCTAGACCCCTACTTTCAACAAGATTTCTTCTGGTCTGCTGTTATTTAGGTATGGACTCTCTTTAGACTACAGTACACAAGCACAACAATACAGAATAGTTCTAACCTAAATACTGCAATACTGATTACTATTAAAGTCTATGCCACTCCATTTTACAGGGGATTTTCATTCCATTGTAAGACTATAGTGCCAGTACATTGTAAAAATTGATATTAAGCTGCTTTGCTATTAAAAAATAATAAAGAGACCAGGTTTACCTAATTTTTGATTGGCCATCACCAAGCAGGCAACCGAGACAATAAAGCAGGAGGGTGTGGTGGAAGCAAAGACAGATAAACATGGCCTCTTTATTATTTTTGTCATCACAGCAGCTAAATATCTAAGTTTTACAAGGCTATGACACTTTATTTTCACAGTGGAATGAAAATCCGATGGAGTCCCATAGACTTCAATACAAATCAGTATAGCAATGGATTTCACTGTGAAACCGATGCAAAACGGTAAATGGACCTTGATAATGCAAAACAACGGATTTCTACGGAAGTACAATTACAAAAAAAATATATAAAAACATAACTTCTAGAACCTGATGCAATTTATCAAAAGCTACCTTGACACCCCCCCCCCACACACACAAAAAAAAAAGGCAACAAAGGTGAGAACAAAAATAGCAAAAAAAAAAAAAAATACTGTTTGTAGCGTCTTTTATCTCCATACTGATCTAAAGTAAACTTCTGCCCATGACTTTTCTTGCCAACAAAATTTTACATATGAAATAAATTTTGAGATCTCACATTTGACTATGCTTCTGCCAATTGCATTGTTGATATTCACTGGTATTCTAGGAAGCCCAGAAAAAACAAAGACTGACTACATATTGTGACGAACCAACCAACATTTTAGGGCTATTGTTAAATATTTAAAGCATCCACTTGATCCTTTATCAATGGCATCAACCCCTGACATCTCTGCACCCCGTAAATGACTGTCAGCTGATATAGTACTAAATCAGCTCACTCGCTTAGTATGTAAAAGGTAGTAAAGGATGCCCAGCAAAGCTTCGCGTGAGTAGAGTGAATTTATCACTATGAATTGGATGACAATCATTCCCTAGATACTATGCAGTAATAGAGAACACAGAGGTCATGTTCAACTGCACATACTATACAGAACCTGTAAGCGGACAAAGTAGCCAGTATTGGAATAAAGCAAAAGGTCCTTTGAGAGCAAGCTGAAGCTTCCAGACAGAAAAGCCGCGATAGTTAAGACATGTCATAAACATTTGTCAACATAAATGTCTCTTACGCAGAACACATTTTCTGGAAAGTATGAGATCTTTATTAATCCTTGAAAATTAAATTGCAGAACGGATCATCTCCAAAAGTTAAAGTCATTGGTCACTAATCATTTCACATCTTAGGCCTAATGGAGGTAATTATATATATATATATATATATATATATATATATATATATATATATATATATTATATTTATATATATATATATATATATATATATATATATATATATATATATATAATATGCACTATTTTCATGTTGTGGCTAAACCACCAAAAGCCTGTTCAATATCTGCCTAAAAAAGTCCACTTTATCAAATTCAGTTTCCACATTTTAGTTTATAAATGTAAAGAAAATGTAAAAAAAAAAATTGTTGTTTAACTTAAAGGGGTACTTCGGCAAACATCTTTTTCTTTCAAATAAACTGATTTCAGAAAGTTATATGGATTTGCAATGTACTTCTTTTTGAAAATCTCAAGTCCAGTACTTATCAGCTGCTGTATTTCCTGCAGTAAGTTTTTTTTTTTTTTTTTAGTCTGACACGTGCTCTCTGCTGCCACCACTGTCCAGAGCAGGACATGTTTTCTGTGGGGATTTATTGCTGCTCTGGACAGTTTCTGACATGGACAGAGGTGGCAGAAGAGAGCACTGTGTCAGACTGGAAAGAACACACCACTTCCGGCAGGACATACAGCAGCTGATAAATACTAAAAACTGGAGATTTTTAAATAGAAGTAAAGTACAAATCTATATAACTTTCTGAAACCAATTAATTTGAAAGAAAAAGATTTTCACCGGTGTACCCCTTTAACCCCTTCACTTACATATATGTCAGGATTTTGATGTGTGCGGTACTGTGAAATATTTATTTTTTTAAAAAGTGTAAAAAAAAAAAGTTTGTATAAGTATTAAAAAAAAAAACTTTAAAAACCCTTAACCCCACCCCCACCCATAAAAGTTTAATATATCTCTTTGCCAATTATAAAAATAAAAATATTAAAAAATAAACATATTATATATCGTAGAGTGTGGAATTGTCCGATCTATTAAAATATAACATTATTGTTCCCGCACGCTGCACGGGAATGGTGTAAATGAAAAAAAAAAAACAGGATTGCTGATTTTTTAAAATTAGATAAAAAAGCATTAATTAAAAATTTATAAAAAGCATTAATTTGGCCCGGACATCAGTGCATCAATGGGCTTGGTCTTGAAGGGGTTAAGGTCCCCATAAACTTTATACTAATGACAGCAGAACCTTCCGCTGTCAGTATAAAGTGTACTACAATGACAAGCACTTGTGGTCCATATAAATATAATGTATCAATACAAATAAAGCATATAAATTTTGTTAAAACAAAAAAAAAAACTGGAGTATTGATACATTATATTTATATAGTGCTTGTAGTATTTATTTGCTTTAACTTTGGTCTTGGTATGGTGGTTTTTGAATAGTAGTGGGATTTTGTAGGTGTTTATTGTCAGCATAAAGTGTTTGGGGTCTCCCAAGACTCCACCAACAGTGGAGATAGGGGTTGGGTGTGACACTGCTCAACTCCTTTGTTCTCGGAGAGATGACCTGCTGCCAGAGCTGTCTGGCTGACACTTACTCCTCCCCATATGGAACACAGGAATCATTCATCTGTTCCTTGTGAAGCGGTGTTTTTACACACAGCCACATCAAATACAGTCTGAAATAAAACATATGTCATGTGGTTAACAATACTGCTGTGCAGGGAGCTCCAGTGAAGGAGAGGAAGAAGAGGTATATGGGCAGTTACCATATGTCCATATATGGACAATTACATCATCAAAGCTGCCCAAGGGCTATCCTCTGGAAATGGGCAATGTATTCCATGGTGTGCCATTTCAGGGAGATACCTTGCATCCTTCAGACAGAGATATATATTAGTTTTCTGAAGGTAAACTTCCAACAGAAGGCCAAGATAGGATAAGAACAGGGTCTTAGAAATAAATTACAACTAACTGTGTACAGAAAGGTATAGATAATCTGTTGTCTGCTCACAAGAAAATGATACTTGAGAGTGACAATCCCCCAGAACGTGAAAGTCTTTAGTGTTCTAGCAGGCCATGGTCTGGTTTGCCGGAACCTGAAGAAGAAATACTCAGCTGACAGTCTTTTACTTGCTCAGGCTCTGGTCACAGGGCCAGGCCCTTGAAGGGACTCCCTCAGGAACTCTGTTCTGTGCTGCTGTGATCAGGAACTAAACTAGGACTAATCTAAGCACATGGCTCTCTCCAACACACTTGTACGTAAGGACTGGGACTTGTTTCCTATTGATGTAAAGGAGCCTGAGGTATCTGATAGGGCAAAACTGGAGGAAACTTTTGGAAGGGCTGTGATAGGCCCAGAGAAAAGAAAGTGGCTGGCAAACTTCCTCTCACACACTTATAAATCTCACATAGACAATCCCTAAACAAACCTCAATGCGCTTGGTGTGTTAGAAAGTAGTGCCATCTTGTGGCCAAAATGCAGTGAGCCCCTTTTATCCATGGATTACATAAACTCAGTGCCAACCTACATACTGTACATGAATACACAGCAGTGGCAAATGGGTTCTGGGACAAGGTATATGCACTTATAATACCTAAACGCAGCATTTTTCAGCAAAAGGTCATTTTTTTATGGTTTAAACATAAATCTACCAAAAGAATAATAACTCAAAGACTTGTGAGAATTGATTGTGCACGTCAAAGAGCGTGTAAAATACATCAAGACAAATATTAATTCAAATTAAATCTATCTCATAGTCAATAGTTTGGCTGTGGCTCTAGAATTAAAAAAACTTACCTGGATACCTTGGTCACCCTTAATCCCAGGCACACCTGTAGATCCTGGTAAACCTGCTTCTCCCTAATTAAGAAATAAATAATATGATAAATTCTCTTTTAGTCAAATATCTCAAGCAGAACTTTACATTTTAATGTATGGATTCTGACAAAGGATATGTTGACATTCATGGATTGCTGGACCAAAGAAAGGTTAAAGGGGTTGTTCACCAAAAAAATTTTTCTTTCAAATCAACTGGTGCCATAAAGTGCCAGAGATTTGTAATTCACTTTTATTAAAAAAATCTTAAGTCTTCCAGTACTTATCAGCTGCTGTGTGTCCTGCAGGAAGTGGTGTTTTCTTTCCTGTCTGACACAGTGCTCTGTTTCCTCCTCTGTCCATGTCAGGAACTGTCCAGAGCAGCAGCAAATCCTCATAGAAAACCTCTCCTGCTCTCCAGACTGGAAATAATACAACTTCCTGCTGGGCATACAGCAGCTGATAAGTACTGGAAAGCTTGAGGTTTTTTTAATACAAGTAAATTACAAATCTCTGGCACTTTATGGCAGCAGTTGATTTGAAAGAAAAACATTTTTGGTGTACAATCCCTTTAATTTTGTACGGATATACAGCATAGATCGATGAGATAGGCACTCGATTGCTTCCGGCTGCTGCAGCCGGAAGCAACCGAATGCCGAGCCGGGATCAGCGCCATTACGGTGCAGACCCCGGACGGTAAAGGATGTGTGGATCGCTCTTCCAGAACAATGTCCCGGAGGCGTGATCAACCCCACTAGACACCAGGGAACGGCTCTGGGAGGTAATATGATGCAGCTGTCAACTTTGAACTTAAAGTGTTGTTAATAGTAAAAAGCCCCCTCCCCTAATAAAAGTCTGAATCACCCCCCTTTTCCCAGGTTATAAATAAAAGTAAACAAATAAATAAATAAATAAACATTTTTGCTATCGCCGCGTGCGTAATCGCCCGAACTATTAATTAATCACATTCCTGATCTCGTACGGTAAACAGCGTCAGCGAAAAGAAATCCCAAAGTGCAAATTGCGCATTTTGGTCACATCAAATCCAGAAAAATTGTAATAAAAAGCGATCAAAAAGTCGTATATGCGCAATCAAGGTACCGATAGAAAGAACACATCATGGCAAAAAAAATGACACCTCAGGCAGCACCATAGACCAAAGTATAAAAGCGTTATAAGCCTGGGAGTGGAGCGATTTTAAGTGACGTATATTTGTTGACAATGGTTTGAGATTTTTTACAGGCCATCAGATACAATATAAGTTATATATGTTATGTATCGTTTTAATCATAACGACTTGAGGAACATGCATAACAAGTCAGTTTTACCCCAGGGCGAATGGCGTAAAAACACATTTCCCCTAAATAAATAAAATGCATTTTTTTTTTCAATTTCACCACACTTTGATTTTTTTTCTGGTTTCGCAGTGTACTTTATGCAAAAATTCAGCCAGTCATTGCAAAGTACAATTAGTGGCGCAAAAAATAAGGGCTCATGCGGGTCTCTAGGTGGAAAAATGCAAGTGCTATGACCTTTTAAGCACAAGGAGGAAAAAACGAAAACGAAAAAATCAAAATTGGCTCTGTCCTTAAGGGGTTAATATCATATTGGTGTAACAGAAACATTTTGATTGCTTTTTATTATTATTATTATTATTATTATTATTATTATTTCTGATATATAATTAAAAAAAATCAGCAAGCTTGTTGTTTTTTTTTTTTTCCTGTTTACACCGTTCTCCGTGCGGCAACAATAATGTTATATTTTAATAGATCGGACAATTCGGCAAGCTACGATATGTAATAGGTTTGTTTATTTATTTATTTATTTTATTTTTATTTTTATAATGAGCAAGGAGGTATATTAAACTTTTATGTGGTGGGGTTATAAGGGTTTATTAATAATTTTAAAAACTTTTTTTATTACACTTTTTTATTACACTTTTTCTTTCACTTTAAAATATGCAATCATTAGATTGCATATACTGACCAATGCTATAGCATAGTCTGAGAGCAGACTCTATACATGGAATGCCAATCTAACAGGATGCAGGTAAGTGGATTACCCCCGCCCGTTGGTACAAGTCATCAGGACCCCACAGTTTCGATCACTCAGTGACAGGAGCTTGTCCTGTCACTAAGTACCTTAAACGCCATGACCGCTGTGCATCACGGCATTTAAGGGGTTAATGAGAGGCAGCTGTTGAATCGCAGCTGCCTCTCATTATCCTCAGCTCCCGGGACACTGATGTGTGCGGGGCCGTTCTCCCTGCAGAGGTCCCACACACATCAAACCCCTCACAGTCAGGAATGTATATCTACATTCCTACTGCACGCAGTATGTGCAGTAAGAATATATATATGGATTTCTGAAGTAAAGGGTTAATATTGGTGTATAGACTTTTTAGATCCTCTCTATCTTTTCTCTCTCTCTCTCTCTCTCTCTCTCTCTCTCTCTCTCTGAATATTTTATGTATTTATGAAACAATAGCTTAGCTTCTCCTTAATGCCTTTGTTTGCTACCTATCGTACTCGACTTAAAAAAGCTCTGTGACAGAGTTGAAAAACAGACATGACATGAGTAAAAAATTGCCATTCACTGGAATTGCGGAGAGTTGAAGTTTCTTCAATTATTTATAAAACAAACAATATTATAAAACTATATCTTACATTGGTTTGCTCAATTTCTACTGTTTTTTCCCCCTCTCAAAATGATGTCTGTCATTGTGCATGCCAAATGGCATAATTTCCCATTTTTGGTGTCTGTCATTACACTGACAGTCCTTAGTACATTATTTTAGCTCAGGCCCTTTTGGGTGTGGTTTATTTTTGAAGGCACATTGAATTTAGTAGTAAAGATGGTGAAAGGAAGGTGGAAAAAAATGTGTGTAAATAATTAAAAATAATGTCCATGAATAATTGCCATGAACATTAATTTGATGTCTGCGCAAATAACATTCATTATTCTTCATTATTCCATACATGATGGTGGAGATTTATCAAAGACTGTAAATATACACTGGTGTAAACTGCTTACAGCAACCAATCACAGCTCAGCTTTCAGCTCTGGTGAAATTAAAGCCAAGTTGGGATTGGGTAAAATTCGGTAATAACAGACTTTTTTCTCCTTTTTAAATTTTTTAACATTTTTTTACACAGTATGAAGATAGCTTTTAAGTGACATTAAAGGTGAACAAAAAAAACTTAGGATTTTACCCCTTAAAGACCGAGTCCATTGAAGCACAGATGTCCGGGTCAAATTAATGCAATGTTCCTCCCTGCCTTCTAAGAGCCAGAGCGCTTTTACTTTTCCACCTACAGGGCTGGTTGGGGTGTCATTTTTTGTGCCATGATTTATAGTTTTTATTAACCCCTTAACGACATAGGGCGTATATTTACGCCCTGATGCCGTTAGGGACGTTCAGAGCGGGGCCGCGCGGCGGCCATGCTCTGAACCACGGCGGTCCCGGGTGCCGCTTGTAGCCCGGGACTGCAGGTATTAGCGGGCACGGTCCGATCGCCGTGCCCGCTAATACAGTAATCAGATGCAGCTGTCAAAGCTGTCAAAGGGGGGCTTCTAGTATATGTGTAAAAGCAAAAAAAAAGTGTTGTTAATAGTAAAAAGCCCCCTCCCCTAATAAAAGTCTGAATCACCCCCTTTTCCCAGGTTATTAATAAAAGTAAACAAATAAATAAACATTTTTGCTATCGCCGCGTGCGTAATCGCCCGAACTATTAATTAATCACATTCCTGATCTCGCACGGTAAACGGCGTCAGTGAAAAAAAATCCCAAAGTGCAAAATTGCGCATTTTTGGTCACATCAAATCCCGAAAAATTGTAATAAAAAGCGATCAAAAAGTCGTATATGCGCAATCAAGGTACCGATAGAAAGAACACATCATGGCGCAAAAAATGACACCCCATAGACCAAAGGATAAAAGCGTTATAAGCCTGGGAGTGGAGCGATTTTAAGTGACGTATATTTGTTGACAATGGTTTGAGATTTTTACAGGCCATCAGATACAATATAAGTTATACATGTTACATATTTTTTAATCGTAACGACTTGAGAAACATGCATAACAAGTCAGTTTTTTTTTTCAATTTCACCACACTTTGAATTTTTTTCTGGTTTCGCAGTGTACTTTATTCAAAAATTCAGCCTGTCATTGCAAAGTACAATTAGTGGCGCAAAAAATAAGGGCTCATGCGGGTTTCTAGGTGGAAAAATGCAAGTGCTATGGCCTTTTAAGCACAAGGAGGAAAAAACGAAAACGAAAAAATCAAAATTGGCTCTGTCCTTAAGGGGTTAATATCATATTGGTGTAACAGAAACATTTTGATTGCTTTTTATTATTATTATTATTATTTTTTCTGATATATAATTTAAAAAAATCAGCAAGCTTGTTGTTTTTTTTTTCCTGTTTACACCGTTCTCCGTGCGGCAACAATAATGTTATATTTTAATAGATCGGACAATTCGGCAAGCTACGATATGTAATAGGTTTGTTTATTTATTTATTTTATTTTTATAATGAGCAAGGAGGTATATTAAACTTTTATGTGGTGGGGTTATAAGGGTTTATTAATAATTTTAAAAACTTTTTTTATTACACTTTTTTATTACACTTTTTCTTTCACTTTAAAATATGCAATCATTAGATTGCATATACTGACCAATGCTATAGCATAGTCTGAGAGCAGACTCTATACATGGAACGCCAATCTAACAGGATGCAGGTAAGTGGATTACCCCCGCCCGTTGGTACAAGTCATCAGGACCCCACAGTTTCGATCACTCAGTGACAGGAGCTTGTCCTGTCACTAAGTACCTTAAACGCCATGATCGCTGTGCATCACGGCATTTAAGGGGTTAATGAGAGGCAGCTGTTGAATCGCAGCTGCCTCTCAATATCCTCAGCTCCCGGGACACTGATGTGTGCGGGGCCGCTCTCCCTGCAGAGGTCCCACACACATCAAACCCCTCACAGTCAGGAACGTATATCTACATTACTACTGCACGCAGTATGTGCAGTAAGAATATATATATGAATTTCTGAAGTGAAGGGTTAATATTGGTGTATAGACTTTTTAGATCCTCTCTCTCTTTTCTCTCTCTCTCTCTCTGAATATTTTATGTATTTATGAAACAATAGCTTAGCTTCTCCTTAATGCCTTTGTTTGCTACCTATCGTACTCGACTTAAAAAAGCTCTGTGGCAGAGTTGAAAAACAGAAATGAAATGAGTAAAAAATTGCCATTCACTGGAATTGTGGAGAGTTGAAGTTTCTTCAATTATTTATAAAACAAACAATGATATTATAAAACTATAGCTCGCATTGGTTTGCTCAATTTCTACTTTGTAATGTAACTCAAAAAGTAAGGTCATTTTCCCTAAAAAGTAGTATTCAAATGATTTCAGGATTAAGAAAATTATTTTGAGACACCTTAGCGAACATCCAGTTACCCTTACATTTTCATAGGAGAATTTGCTGTTGGCAAATTCTGGATTCCTATATTTTGCTTACCTAGAAACTCCCTTTGAGTAATTTCCAGCTATCTAGAGTTTTATTTAGATTCTTGGCTGAAATTCAACAAATTCTAAACTTGTTATTTTTATATATATATATTTTACTGTAAAGCTACTTTTGTAGCTGTCCTTAGAGCTCCCAAAATTTATTTAATCACTAATGTTTTACTATTCTCCAGGCTATCTAGCATTATTTTTCATTATAATGTGTCCATGTATGATTTATTACATTAAATTAGCAAATGCTATTAAAGGAGTAAATATTGTCCTCTGTGTTTTAATCATTTTTGAGATGATAAAGCATATTTTATTAATAAAGTTTCCAGGTTTAGTATTTTCCTAACAGGACAGACAATCACATCACGACCAGTAATATACACATTCTTTAACAGAGTTGAAAAGTTTTCTGTACTTCTTAGTTCTGACCTGCACAAATATTTAAAGCAACTCTGTACCCACAATCTGCCCCCAAAACCGCTTGTACCTTCTTATAGCTGCTTTTAATCCAAGATCTGTCCTGGTAGTTCGGCAGGTGATGCAGTTATTGTCCTAAAAAACAACTTTTAAACTTGAAGCCCTGTGTCAAATTGGTGTGGCCTAGAGTGTCTGTGCCCTAGACTTGCACCACCCCTCTGTCCCTCCTTCCCACCCTCTTCACCATTAGGAATTCCCCTGGGTAGGATTTCTCCTATGCATCACCTGTCTGCCTAACTATCCAGCACATGTGCAGTGTTCGAACAAGTGATGAATAGGAGAAATCCTGCCAGTGGCATTCCTAATGATATAGAGGGCGGGGAAGAGGAACGGAGAGGTTATGCAGGCCTAGGGCACATACACTCTAGGCCCCACCAATTTGACACAGGGCCGCAAGTTTAAAAGAAGTTTTTTAGGACAATAACCGTATCACCTGCTGAATGGACCCAAGGACAGATCTTGGCTTAAAAGCAGATTTGGAGAGTGGGGGGGAGCAGATTGTGGGTACATAGCTCTTTACCGTCTACTGCAGCGATGACCTACTAAGCCAATCACTATGTGAGATGAGACACTGAGGTAGTCAGTGATTAACTAAGTAAGATCTCGCTTCAGTGAAGAGCTTGTCTTGGAACTAGGAAGAAGATAGACCACCAGGGGACTGAATGACACCACAGAAAGGCCTGGGCAACCCAGGTATGTATGTGTCTGTGTGTGTGTGTGTGTGTGTTGTTGTTTTTTTTTTTTTCCCTTCATTATTTTGATGCTCCTCAAAGCAGTATATAAGATTTGTAAATATTCGGATAACACATATTAGATACATACATATATTACACATATATTAGTGACTTGCACATGGTGACTTGTACATGATGAGGTTGCGTAGATTTTTCCCGGCTATATCCACATACCTTATTTGGAGAACAGTAACACTTGTCTTCAGGCAGAGAATCTGTGCTTTGAACCGAATGTAACTTGACCACAGAGGAAGGAGCAGAAGACTGCAGGTTCTCTTGGTTATCACACTAAAAATTTTATAAAACAGATCCCAAGTTAGTTGAGTAACCTATTAAATAAAAATGTTTGCCTTAATATCAATACTTTTTTTTCAGGATATAACAAAATTAACTACTGATTTCTAAACAAAACAATACAATACCATTGTAACAAATTACAAATGCCTACAAAATGATAACCCACTATACTATAGATTATTTTTTTTTCTTTTTCATACAATAAATTGGTGTTAAATGTTGGCTCTGTTGGCTAATAAAGATATGACTCCTAAAATACTTTGATCAAATATATTTACCACCACATGTATTTTTCTGGCTAACACGGTACCATAATATTTTTCCAATAAATTAGAATGTCCAAAATGTCGGTTAGTAGAAAATATATTTTTATTGTAAAGAACTGTCCACATAAAAACAGAATGCATCAGGGACCCGGATTGTCAATACAGAATAATTTATTATATAAGACCATGTATAGAGAGTATAGAGTGCAAGTGCAATACAGTACATAGAACAAGTAAACATGTAACAGGTAATGATGAGGTATTAGGAGATATGTGGGATATATAAAAAAATTAGGCTGTATTATTAATGTATGTACAAGAAAAAGATAACTACCAAACCAAATATGTTGCTCCCAGGTGTGGCCTGCCCCCTGTAACCCAATGCACCTCCCATCTGATGCATGCTCCATGTGAACCTGGCACTCTCCTCTGATTGGATGAGTAGCGGCACCACACTCCTGCTCCTAATATGGACTATGTTCCCCTATCTGTGGCTCTCCAGGTTGCAGAACTACAATCCCTATTGTGTTCATCTGACAGCACATGATAGTAGTTGTAATTTTGCAATAGCTGGAAAGCTACAGATTGGGAAGCAATGATTAGAGGGGACAGTACAATAGAGGAGATAGTGACACAGTATATAGAGGAGTTAGTGACACAGTATATTATAGGAGATAGTGGCACAGTATATTATAGGAGATAAAGACACAGTATATTATAGGAGATAGTGATACAGTATATTATAGGAGATAGTGACACTGTATATTATAGGAGATAGTGACACAGTATATTATAGGAGATAAAGACACAGTATATTATAGGAGATAGTGACACAGTATATTATAGGAGATAAAGACACAGTATATTATAGGAGATAGTGACACAGTATATTATAGGAGATAAAGACACAGTATATTATAGGAGATAGTGACACTGTATATTATAGGAGATAGTGATACAGTATATTATAGGAGATAGTGGCACAGTATATTATAGGAGATAAAGACACAGTATATTATAGGAGATAGTGACACTGTATATTATAGGAGATAGTGACACAGTATATTATAGGAGATAGTGATACTATATATTAGAGGAGATAGTGACACAGTATATTATAGGAGATAGTGACACAGTACATTAGAGGGGGCAGTGACACAATACATTTGGGCATGGTGGCACAGTTCATTTGGGCATGGTGACACAGTACATTGGGGACACTGGGACAGTTCATTAGGACACTGTGGCACATTGGGGGCGGTGGCACAGTTTAGTATGGGGGCTGTGGCATCATTACCTCACTTAAGGGGGTACAGTGACCCAATGCAGTGATTTGAGGGAGCACAATGGCGCAATTAGATGTTTCAGTTTTGCACCAGTTTTGTAGCCTTTAGCTACGTCCTTGGGTACAGGATGCCCTCACTCGTTCTGAGGTCTTATTCCCATGTCACAAATAATAATAGATGACTTCACCCTGGTAATTGGATATAAACTGTAAACTGTCTTCATGAGAAGGGTAGCCCCTGCTAATCGACAGCTGTATTATCCTGTTTGTTCTTGTTGCCATTAGAGTCGGTTTATTCCGTGACTATACACCTATTATAGTCAGCTCTCTTAATATTCTGTCGATAAAGCTCACAGGTATTCATTATGAATTACAACAGGGAAGGGGATAAAGAGAAAAAAAAACATAAAACTGTAACACAAGACAACTGATCTGTAGGCAACAGACGCTACTGTAATCGGAGCTGTCATGGTCAGGCTGAACTTTCACCTTCTACTTTACTGATGATGCATGAAGATTTTCTGACAAAGAAATAATGTCTGACTTTTATCATCCTGGTTCTCAGAAATGGCAAAATGCACAGCAACAAGCTCCAGATGCTCTGTATCTTATGGAGACCTGTTACGGAGCATTTCAGTCCTTAGAGTCATTGTATCAAAACAAGGCAATAGTCATCAGAAGCCCCATGCTGATTTCCTAGACAGAATCGGTGTATTCATCATGTGGCAGCTCTGTGATATTCCTCTTTGACCTTTATTCTACCTTTATTGATATAATCACACTCAGATAACAGTCTCTCTTGGGATAGCTGACTTGCTGTACAAATAAAAATGGTTTTCATTGCAACTCAACAGTAGGATGGTCACATTGTGGCATTGTTTTCCATTTTCAGCAGTTCAATATAAACTCCAGTATCTTAATATTACTACTTTTCCTTACAGTGTAAGGGTGGTATTACACAAAGCGATTTTTTTCAATTAACGATTAACGATAAACGATCTCCAACGATCGCAATAGCGGTTGCCTAATAATCGTTCGTTTTACTACACGGAAAGATTATCGGTTATATTGGAGCAACAAAATTCAAGAACACTCCCCTTTCAATTTGCGAATGAACAGGGAACGGCTAACGACATCTTATTCAAACGAACGATGTGCGAACGATGTGTAAAAGACAAACGATAAAAATAGATTCAAAACCTATTAAACGACCAGCGACCAATCGTTCGTCGTTTAATCGTTGTCTACTATTACACTTAAAGATAATCGTTCAAATACGACCGATTGAACGATTATTCGAACGATAATCGCTTCGTGTAATACCCTATGTTCACACTACGTATATTTTCGTAAAACTACGGCCGTTGTTGCGCATTGCAACAACAGCCGTGATTATTGCAAAAAAAATATGTTACCTTGCTGTCTATGGGATCCCGGCCGGAGCGTATACACATAGCACACACTCCTGCCTGGATCCCTAGCTCCTCCATGTTGGCCATCTTATGGACAGACTCACCACAGAGCAGGAGGACAATGCCTGGAGGAGGGGAGTCTGATTTTACAGTAGCTCTATGGGGTACACAGGGAGCTTCTGTACAGTGAGTACACATACTGAGGCTGGGTTCACACTACGTATATTTCAGTCAGTATTGTGGTCCTCATATTGCAACCAAAACCAGGAGTGGATTGAAAACACAGAAAGGCTCTGTCAACACAATGTTGAAATTGAGTGGATGGCCGCCATTTAATGGCAAATATTTGCTGTTATTTTACATTACTGTTATATTGAAATAATGGCCGTTATTTACTGTTATATGGCGGCCATCCACTCAATTTCAACATTGTGTGAACAGATCCTTTCTGTGTTTTTAATCCCACTCCTGGTTTTGGTTGCAATATGAGGACCACAATACTGACTGAAATATACGTAGTGTGAACCCAGCTTAGGCTATGTTTACACTACGTATATTTGAGGCTGTATATTTGAGGCTGTATAGCAACCAAAACAAGGAGTGGATTGAAAACACAGAAAGGATCTGTTCACATAATGTTGTAATTGAGTGGATGGCCGCCATTTAATGGCAAATATTTGCTGTTATTTTAAAACAACGGCTGTTGTATTGAAATAATGGAAGTTATTTACCGTTATATGGCGGCCATCCACTCGATTACAACATTGTGTGGACAGAGCCTTTCTGTGTTTTCAATCCACTCCTGGTTTTGGTTGCTATGAGGACCTGATATGAGGACCAAATTAGTGTTGTCACGATACCAGAATTTTGAGTTCGATACCAATACCAACTTTTTTTTTTCAATGCTCGATACCAATTCGATACTGAATAAATTACATAAAAAACCCTCACAAGAATAGAAATTGAAACACTAGCTAGCTGGGGATGATGGGAGTTGTAGTCATGTAACACACACCAGCTATCAAGGGGATGGTGGGGGCTGTAGTCATGTAACACACACAGTTCAGCTACCAGGAGGATAGTGGGGGATGTAGTCATGTAACACACACTTCAGCTACCAGGGGGATGCTGGGGGCTGTAGTCATGTAACACACACTTCAGCTACCAGGGGGATGCTGGGGGCTGTAGTCATGTAACACACACTTCAGCTACCAGGAGGATGGTGGGGGCTGTAGTCATGTAACACACACTTCAGCTACCAGGAGGATGGTGGGGGCTGTAGTCATGTAACACACACTTCAGCTACCAGGGGGATGCTGGGGGCTGTAGTCATGTAACACACACTTCAGCTACCAGGAGGATGGTGGGGGCTGTAGTCATGTAACACACACTTCAGCTATCAAGGGGATGGTGGGGGCTGTAGTCATGTAACACACACTTCAGCTATCAAGGGGATGGTGGGGGCTGTAGTCATGTAACACACACTTCAGCTACCAGGGGGATGCTGGGGGCTGTAGTCATGTAACACACACTTCAGCTACCAGGAGGATGGTGGGGGCTGTAGTCATGTAACACACACTTCAGCTATCAAGGGGATGGTGGGGGCTGTAGTCATGTAACACACTTCAGCTATCAAGGGGATGGTGGGGGCTGTAGTCATGTAACACACACTTCAGCTATTTGGGGATGGTGGGGGCTGTAGTCATGTAACACACTTCAGCTACCAGGGGGATGGTGGGGGCTGTAGTCATGTAACACACTTCAGCTACCAGGAGGATGGTGGGGGCTGTAGTCATGTAACACACACCAGCTATCAAGGGAATGGTGGGGGCTGTAGTCATGTAACACACAACAGCTATCAAGGGGATGGTGGGGGCTGTAGTCATGTAACACAAACTTCAGCTATTGGGATGATGAGGGCTGTAGTCATGTAACACACACAGTTCAGCTATTGGGATGATGAGGGTTGTAGTTGCACATTTCGTGCTTCCAGGGCTTGGTGACCAGGATCTGGGCGGCAGGGTAATCTGCAGGTTACAGCCCCCATCCCCCATCAGAGCACGGCCGACCTCCTGGTCATCCCCCACTGATGTCTGCCCGGGAGTTATCTGAGGGCCCTGGCAGTTCCTCCTCACAGTCCTGCGGCCCCCACCTCACAGTGCAGCCAGATGGAGTGGCCGCATCTCCTCCGTGCTCCTCTCCCCGACACCCGCTCTCCCTCTTCAGCCTCCTCACCTCCTCTCCCTTCTCCTCCGTCCTCCTCTCTCCCGGACCGCCCGCTCTCCCTCTTCAGCCTCCTCACCTCCAGCCTTCTCCTCCGTCCTCCTCTCCCCGACCCCCGCTCTCCGTCTTCAGCTTCCTCACCTCCAGCCTTCTCTGTCCTCCTCTCCCGAACGTCCCGCTCTCCTCCGTGCAGCTCCACATGCCACATAAATCATCTCCCTTAAAACAGAGTCTGGCTGAGCCGGACCCTATTATCAGAAAGACACCGGCAGCGGGGGTCTGCTACACACAGTAGCTGACCCCTGCAGCATACGGAGCGGCTCAGGAGGGGTTAATGCCGCTGTCAGTGTGACAGCGGCATCTACAGAGTTACACAGCCGGCACTAGCAATTGCTATGTGCCGGCTATTTGAAATTGTCGCCGCCGGGAACGGAGGGAGAGAGAGCGCGGAGGAAGTGACAGGTGGGAGCAGGGGGCGGCACACAGAGAATACGGCCGGCGGCTATCTGAGCGCCGGCCGTATTCTCTGTGTGCCGCCCCCTGCTCCCACCTGTCACTTCCTCCGCGCTCTCTCTCCCTCCGTTCCCGGCGGCGACAATTTCAAATAGCCGGCACATAGCAATTGCTAGTGCCGGCTGTGTAACTCTGTAGATGCCGCTGTCACACTGACAGCGGCATTAACCCCTCCTGAGCCGCTCCGTATGCTGTGTTCTCTGCTCTATACTTTGTTAAACTGCGCTATAATGCTAATTAACATAAAGTTTCGATACCAGAAAATCCTGGTATCGAACCGTTTTTTTGCCCGAAATATCGATAGTAGTATCGATATTTCGGTGCATCGTGCATCCCTAGACCAAATACAGCCTCAAATATACATAGTGTGAACCCAGCCTAATACTGTATACTGAACAATTTTACTATAAAGAGGCCAAGATAAAACCTCTAAGTATTTTGATGCTTTAGCAGAAATATAATCAACAATGGATTAGAACTGCTTCCTCCACAGATGGTAGTATACCAATAAAAGAGTAGGGCAGGAGGTGTGAATTCAAATGTATTGCCCAATGGCAATCTGTCAGCAGAGCACAAAACCAATATTTTTTCCATGCCTGGTATATTTCCTCAGATCCTTAAAATTATAGGCATGCCCAGGGGCTCCTGAGTGCCAATTCAAAATCTGTTACAGGTTTCTAAATACAACATGTATATGATGCCTTCTTATATGTAAAAGAAGATCCCGTGGAGCCTCATTGAAGATTGTCGGCAGAAAAATCCCCCTGGTCCACATAGTCCGCCCTTTTAGTATTTCCCTTCTTATTGTCTTAGGATAAATATATGTATATCACAGGCTGGTTTACATTCTGTTATTGCAGATTTACCAACCACATCTGCTGGAAGTTTGTTCCCACCATCTACTACTCTTTCAGTAAAGTAATATTTTCCTCATGTTGCTTCTGATCATTCCCCCAGTAACCTCTCACTGTGTCCTCTTGTTCTTGAGTTCAGTTTTTTTTTCTAAAAACACTTCCCTCCTGAACCTTAGTCATGTAACATATATAAATATATAAAGGTTTCGATCATCCTCGCATCCCTAAGTCTTTCCTGATATGGTTTATGCCTGACACTCTCCACCATTTTTGTAGTCCGTCTTTGGACCCGTTTTATTTTATCAATATCCTTTTGTAGGTGAGGTCTGCAGAACTGGACACCATATTCCAGATGTGGTCTCTTTGGGTCCTTTTAGACAGCAGGGCATAACTGCCACATCTGGACCCTCTATATCTATGCCCTCTATCTGCCTACTGTAAACCTAAAGCATGGAAAACTATATTCCTAACAGAATGGGTACGGTACAGGATGGCTTGAAGGTGCATTATCTTCGTATAGTGACCCATAACATACACTTTATTTATTTTGTTCATTTCATGTCTTGACTTTCAAATACAGTAGATCGAATTGTTTATCTTAAACAGAGTGCAAGCTGTCCTCTCCTGAAAATTGTTAGTTCTCAATGCTTTTTACTCCAGATTGGATCACGTACAGGTACACAATATGACATACGGTTTATACAGAAATGACAACATACATTTACAGAAACTAATCTTACCATTCCATCAGATACCTCACAGCAGTTTTCTTGAGCCGCCTGTTTCGGACTGCAGTAAATTGTAATTCGTTGCAGTTCAATCTACGATAGAAAAAAATAATAATCGGAAATCAAAAATCCATCCAACTAAAGAGAGGAATGCGGATCTAATTGCATACAAAAAAAAATCCAAAGAATCCGTAAAATGTGGTTGACGTCTTTTATATCTTGGACAGAACTGAGTAACCATATTATTTTGTGATTATTGGATCCCATCTGTTTACATCTAGAAAGTATTGCTTAGCGGTACTCTACCTCCATCATTTTTATAATTCCCCATTTATATGTATTTTTTTAAACAATGCGCAATGTTTGCCATCATAAATAATGGTGACAGGTTTAATACTTATGTAGATTACAGTCTATAGATCTTTTAAACTTCTTAAAAACGTGCAATGCTATAATTTATAAACGCAATTATGACATTTGATGATTTGTAAACTGCAAACTTTCATTTATTACGGTCTGGAGATATAAAACATGCATTTGGTTGTTCGTTCCTTTTGAAACTTTGGTTTCTGCTAACTTTTTTTTTTCTTTTTAATTAGTTTACACGGCAGCAGGTGTTTACTTTAAAAATTTCAATTATGTGTAGATTAAGGATTCTAAACTTTTTCAAAAACACTGTTGCATAAGTGATTGAAATCCGCTCTTCCTATTTTGTCACGTATTCCCCCTTTAAGTAGTTTACTGTGCATAACACATTGTATACGTTTTGCAGTGCTCTATTAACGAGGACTTACTTTTCTTTTCTTTACTTTTATTTGCTTTCTCGGCACAAGATATTTTAAGCGACTCTCTACCCACAATCTGCCGCCCCCCCCCAAAACCACTTGTAACATCCGATAGGTGCTTTAAATTCAAGTTTTGTCCTGGGGTCCGTTCGGCAGGTGATGCAGCTATTGTCCTAAAAAAGACAACTTTTAAACTTGAATCCCTGTGTCAAATTGGTGTGGCCTAGAGTGTCTGTGTCCTAGGCCTGCACCACCTCTCCGTCCCTCCTCCCCGCCCTCTTCACCATTAGGAATGCCCCGGGCAGGATTTCTTCTATTCATCACTTGACTGAACACTGCACAGGTGCTGGATAGTTAATGCACATGTGCAGTATTCAGACAAGTGGTGATTAGGAGAAATCCTGCCTGGGGCATTCCTAATGGTGAAGAGGGCGGGGAGGAGGGACGGAGAGGTGGTGCAGGCCTAGGCATGGACACTCTAGGCCACGCTAATTTAACACAGGGCTGCAAGTTTAAAAGTTATTTTTTAGGAAAATAACTGCATCACCTGCAGAACGGACCCCAGCACAGATCCTTGATGAAAAGCAGTTATCTGACGGTACAAGCGGTTTGTGAGGGCAGATTGTGGGTACAGAGTCGCTTTAAATTAGGACACAAAATGGCTTCTGCCTTATTTGCCTGATATGCACAGCTTCTGCAGTGAACAGGAATGAATGTAGCTTTGAAACATTATAATGCACATATCTAAACATTCATTCACTTAGAGGGCTAAATAAGCTTATCTCATAATTTATTGCCCGGTTACTTATTATTGCTCATGTCTGTGCTATAAATAATAGGTGAAAAGCAACAAATAATATGCGTGTGTCCACTTTATACATCTGATAGAATGCTGCTGGCTTATATTTTATTGGTGACAGTAATAGTAGGTGAGGTGGGAGATGAATATTCAATGCCTGTAATGTTGACTGAAGAACTGCAGTCATAATCAATGAGTAAGAGTCAGTTTATGCCTCAGCATAATATCAAGCATGCTGTATGTGACACTAAGCTCCTCGCATTGAGGGAGTAGTGTACATATAATCTTATGGCGCTATACAATTGTCCATGTATGTTTCATCTTTAATCTCAATCTTAGCAAAAAGGCAATGTAAATGTCACATTACATGCATCCAATGTCACATCCAATGTAGTTGTACTTTTCTTTATGTACTTGACTTTAACATTTAACACTAAATTGCAGATTTTTGAATGTCAATATAAAGGGAATCTGTCACTAGGTATATACTGCCTTAAATGAGGGAAGCATAAACCAGACAGAAAAGCTGAACAGATCGGTGTATTACTCACATTATTTTAACAGATCGGTGTATTACTCACATTATTTTTCTAATTATTTCCTAATATGCAGGAGAATAGGATTTTGGCCACACCCCTCTCTGCCCCCTTCAGCTGCTGATTGACAGTTGACTGCCTATGCACAGCATTTTCTGCTTCTCATGAATATCCAGGACGATTGGGCACATGCACATAATGGAGAGGACTACTTATTGTCCATGTTATTCAGGGGGATATCTCTGCTCAGCTGCACAGAACAATGTAAGTGATGCATCATTCTGTTCAGCTTATCTATCAGTAGTTTATGCTACCCTGAGATAGGACACCATAAACCTGCTGACAGAGTCTCTTTAAATGGACAGGCCACAGAATATTTAACGTTCCAAAATGCGAGAAACTGTTGTTATCAAACATCTAAATTTTGCTAATCCTTACTCCAGCTCAGTTCAGTGCCTACACAGCAGTGGATGCAGAAATGCAGAGCTGGAGAAGTAGTCATGTGGGTAAATCCTGTGACTGTCATTTTATATCTCTTAACCCTTTAAAGGGGTTGCCCGGCGCTAAAAAATTATTCCCCGTGTCCCACCACCCCCACCCGTGTACCCGGAAGTGTGGTGCGCTATACATACCTGTCACGTGCCGACCACGGTCTCCGATCCTCAGCAGTGACGTCTTCTTCGGGCGGCCAGTGGATCTTCCCGAGTGCTGGCCGCCCTCTGCAGCGTCATCCGAAGCTCAGCCGCGATTGGCTGAGCATAACTGTGCTCAGCCAATCGCGGCTGAGCGGCTGATGACGCGGCCGTCACGACGTCACTGCTGAGGATTGGAGACCGTGGTCGGCACGTGACAGGTATGTATAGCGCACCACACTTCCGGGTACACGGGTGGGGGTGGTGAGACACGGGGAAGGGGGCCATTCACAGACATAACATACATTACAAAGTTGTATAACTTTGTAATGTGTGTTATTCTGTGAATAATTTTTTAGCGCCGGACAACCCCCTTTAAGGACGGAGCCAGTTTTCATTTTGGCGCTTTAGTTTTTTCCTCGTCATGTATAAAAGGCCACTGCACTTGCATATTTTCCCCTACAGACCCACATGAGCCCTTATTTTTTGCGACATCAATTATACTTTGCAAATACAGACATAAATTTTCTATAAAATATGCTGCAAAACCAGAAAAAAATTATATGTGCAGTGAAATTGGAAAAAAAGGTGCAATTCCTTGGAGGAGTTTCTTGTTTACACCGTTCGTCAGTTCGATTACAACAATATGTAACTTGTATAACTTTTATATTATTTGATGGCTTTTAAAAAATTAAAACCTTTTAAATAAACTAAATGTTTTTAAAATGTCTCTATTCCCATCCTTATAGCGCTTTTATTGTTTGGTCTATGGCAGTGCTTCTCAATTCCAGTCCTCAGGCCTCACCAACAGGTCATGTTTTGAGGATTTCCTTAGTATTTCACAGGTGATATAATTATAGTCATTACATCAGGTATCATCACAGGTGTTCTTTGCATGGGATATCCTCAAAACATGACCTGTTGGTGAGGCCTGAGGATTGGAATTGAGAAGCACTGGTCTATGCGGCTCTTTGCGCCACAATTTGTTCTTTCTATCAGTACCTTGATTGCATATATGCAACTTTTTGATCACCGGGGATCGCGGGCTGCAGAAAGGGCTCACGTCGGGAGCCCTCTCTGATCACCCTTAACGACCGCATGATGGGTATACCCGGCATGCGTCGTTAAGGGGTTAATATGGAGACTGTCGCTTTTAGTCGGGTACAGACAGTCTCAGTTTTAGCAATTGTTAGGTTTCTGGCCCAATCGTTACAAGGCAACAATACTTCCTTCCCTCCCTACTTCCTTTCTCCCCTCCCTCCCTCTCTTCCTTCCTTCCTTCCCTCACTCCCTTCCATTCTTTCTTCCTCCCTCCCTTCCTTTCTCCCCATTTGCATAAATTTATAGCCAACCATTCGGTGGTCCCAAGGAACCAGACCATACTAGGACATAACTTCTGATTTGGAATAAACTGCACGTTGGCAGTAAAATAACAAATCCTTAGGATTTCTGGTCTAATAATTTATTCATGCTCTGTCTCCACTTATGTTAAGTGTACAAACTTCCTCTTACAAGAAGGTGGCAATTTTATTCACTTTATGGTAAATAAACTAGTTATGACTCATTGATTATTGCTTCTTAAATCTATATTTGTCTAATTAATTCTAGGTTCCATATTTATATTTAATTTCAGATGATTAACTCAATGAGGCTGAAAATAAAGCTTGTATAAATATTACAGGAAAATGGTATTGTATAACCAAAAATATACAGTATGATCTGCCTTTCTGTTAAACTGAGGAGGCTGTGACACCAAAATAATTACCAATATGTAATTACAGTTTAACAAAAGTAAAGTTGCTTATTAACTATATGAATGTAAGATGTATTATTGCCATAGGTATAAGCCATTGTATGAGCCACTCAAAGTCTTTCATGATAAATGAAGCGCGGGAGGAGGCCACGCCTCCTCCGCACCTTGTCAGCCCCCCCCAAGCTGCGGGGTGTAAGGCAGGTGTACGCCAAGGAGAAGGGGCGAATCTGCACCTTTTTCCTGTCATACGACTCGGGCGGACCATTCATAAATGTCCCCCAATCTGTATATAGAAGTATTTGTTCCTACTGCCAATGACACATGTAGGAGGAATGTATATATACGTTCCTGACTGTGAAGGGGTTTAAAAGGGGTACTCCGAGCTGGGGGCTCTTTTACCTATGGCGGCGTTTAAGTGTAAGTGACAGGGGGAATCCCCTGTCACTTACCGATCGGGACACCCGCAGTGTGACTGCGGGGGTCCCGATCGTTAAAACGGACCGCCGGAGGTCTCTCACCTGCCTCTGTGCAGTCCGATCGGCTCTCTGGTCACTGAGCCTGCACAGAATCTGTGTAAACCTGCATATGGTTGTGTACGGACTGTCCTATAGAATAATAGTATCATGTCGCTTTTACCATATAGTACATTACATAGACACAGGAACCCCCCAAATGTAACCATATTGCATTCTTTTTTTACAATTTCACCTATTTATATTTTCATAAATAATATATTTGGGATTCCGTCATACATGTTACGGTAAAGTGAAAGACGCCATTACAAAGTACAACTATTCCTGTAACAAACAAGCCATTACATGGCCCTGTAGATAGAAAACTGAAAGTGCTAGAGCTCTTAGAAGGAGAGGAGGGAAAAACAAAAACGCAAAGATCAAAATGTGCGCGGCCCACTGGGTCATTTTGGGACTGGTCCTCAAAGGGTTAAAAGTCCCAAGTCTTCCAGTACCTGTTAGCAGCAGTTTGTCCATTCAGGAAGTGCTCTTATCTTCCCAGTCTGACACAGTGCTCTCTGTTGCCACCTCTGTCCATGTCAGGAACTGCCCAGAGCAGGAGAGGTTTTCTTTCTATGAGGATTTGCTGCTGCTCTGGACAGTTCCTGTTACAGACAGAGGTGGCAGCAGAGAGCACTGTGGCAGACTAGAAAGAATACACCACAATATTGTTTCTTCACCATGAAAATGAAAAGCAGAGCAAAAAAAAAAAAAAGGGACTACTGAACTTTTTTTTATCATAAATCAGGAATAAATTATTAAAAAGCAATAAAAAGATTCCCATTTGCATCAATATTAGAGATGAGCGAGTATTAAAATGCTCGGGTGCTCGATACGTGGACAAATATTTCCTGTAGCTCGGGTGCTCGTTTTGAGTAGCTAACCCTATTGAAGTCAATGGGAAACTCGAGCATTTTTGCTGGGGACCAAAGCTCGGCACAGGGAAGGTTGCCTGAAAACCTGGAAACCTCAGAAAATTAGGGAAACAACACAGAAATGGACAGGAAACAGCAGGGACAGCACCACGTGCACAGGACACAGCACAGTGAGCATAGGTATAGCTGGACTACAGATCCCAGCCAGCCAAGAGAATGTCAGCAACAGGACAAATTGACTATTGACAGCTGCACTACACGTCCAAGGCAGCAGCCAAGAGTAGCAAAAAAAATATATGTTTTAAAAATTTTAAGCCCTTAGTAGCACTGTTGGGTTCTTCATGTTGGATTCCTGCCTAACCGCACACTAATTCCCTCCCTAACGCTCTCCCTGACAGACAGCAGCTCTCTCCCTAATCTCTTCCAGCCTGCATCTGAAGCGAGCACCACAGGACCTGATTCTTATATGCTCTTATATGTGATGCTACAAGCTCGCAAAGCCTCTCCTGCATGATGATTGGCTGAAAAAAAGCCGCCAAACATGCAGGAAGAGGAAGATGCCATTGTCTCAAGTATCGCAAGATGCTCGTCTGAGTAACAAGCACCATCAAGTACCCTAATACTCAAACGAGTACCAAGCTCAGACCAGCATGCTCGCTCATCTTTAACCCCTTCACGTCAGTAACATGTATATATACGTTCCTACTGCACATACCCCGTCTGCTCTCAGGCAGGCTCTATACATAGATTGCCGATAACACTGATCTATGCTATGCTATGGCATAGCATAGATTAGTATATGCAATCTAATGATTGCAATATTTACAGTAAATAAAAATGTTAAAAAAAAAGGTGTAATAAAAAAGTGTTATAAATGTATTTAAAAAAAACCCTTATAACCTCCCCCACCTATAAAAGTTTAAAAGACCCCCTTGCCCATTATAAAAGTAAAAATAAATAAATAAACATATTACATATCGTAGCGTGCGGAATTGTCCGATCTATTAAAATATAACATTATTGTTCCCGCATGGTGAAAGGCGTAAACGGAAAAAACAAAACACGCACCAGGATTGCTGATTTTATTAAATTATATATCACAAAAAAATTCTTAAAAAGCAATCAAAATTTTTCTCTTACACCAATATAATATTAAAAACTAGAGATCATTTTGCAAAAAATGATACCCCAACCAGCCCTGTAGGTGTAAAATAAAAGCGCTATGACTCTTAGAAGGCGGGGAGGAACATTGCATTAATTTGACCCGGACTTTTGTGCATCAAAGGGCTCGGTCTTGAAGAGGTTAATCAATATGTTACAATAAAAACTATAGACATGGTGCAATAAAGGAGCAAAGGGGTTGGCGAAGGGGTTGAACTGAATACAAAATATTGGACTTCTTTAGCAGACAATACAAATGGTTAATGATGTGTGAAGAAAGGATGGGTCTCTAGTGATAAGTAACCTTGACAAAAGTTCAGGTTTGACAATATTCATCCTAAACCCTCGACAATCGATTTCCAGTGACCATTAAAGTTGTTATCCAGGCTTAGAAAAGCGTAACTGCTTTCACTAGACACAGCACCACTATTGTCTCCAGTTTGAGTGGGGTTTTATATATTTCAGTTGTTTAGAACAAAAATTTAAATACTTTCCAGTTGGTCAACTGGAACCAGGGCCGATCCAAAACCAATGGTGTTAGATCCTAAGGATCACCATATTTTATTACTTTCAAGGTTTATTAAAATAAAGTATAAACAGTATTAAATAGCCAATATTAATATTTGTACTGTCAATATCCAGGTGTAATAACAGGTTTCCAGTCTAGCGTTGGCCATTCGCAGTATCTGTAATGAAGTGTAAGCAAGAGGGAATTGAACCAGCTCATGTAATTAATCATCTACCACTTGTTACCTATTGTGAACATAATGTTCATCTATAAAATTAGGCAACAAGTTTCCCCTCCTGAAGTATCTATAGAAAAAATATTGTGAAAAAAAAAGAAAATTTTAACAGTAAAATTTTAGCACTCTGATTTTCAGGAGATCTGAAAGCTATGATGATTGTATTTCCAATTATAAGTTATAGAGTTATGCTTCACTCCAATAAGCCAAGACATCTTCACGGGTTCTTACCAATGTTAAATAAAGATAGGTTGTTATTAGTAATCTTTGGACCTGTAATATAACCTACTGTACATATCTGTGAACCACTTGATTTACTAAAATTGCTTGTTAACCCCAGAAAATAGTGTTAAAGTCTTGGCCACTAGGGGTCACACTTTCCTGCAAATTGCTGCCAACTGTAACACAGAAAGTATAGTACAGACAGCGGAGAAAGCATAGACTGTTTACATGCAATCTGTGATCATGTCTGCTTCCTCCAGAGAGTCCATGCTGTCCCTGAAAGTTAAATCAAGGCTTCTTCTTGTCTCTTACCACCCATAAAGTTTTTGACAAATTGTGTTTTTATTATGTTACAGTGCTGCCTCCTAAATGTCATTACCCCCTTCCACTTCCTTGATTCTCTAAGCTTGTTATCACAGTTCACTGCTGCAGCCTCATTACTGCTCACAATTTTCCTTGCTAACTCACCGTGAAAAAAGGACATGTCCCCCACCCCCACCCCTGCCGCCCGGCAGCAGAGATGACAGGAGAGCATGATGTGCTCTCTTGTCATTGCATCTACTACTCACCTTTTCCCCTGTGCTGACCGACGTATATGTTTACCAGAAGTGGCCTGGACTAGGCTGCCTTCTCTCAGAAGCGTAGTCCAGGCCACTTTCAATGAGCGTGTTTAGCCAATCAACATGGGGGGATCATGCTCTCTTGTTATCTCTGCTGTCGGGAGGTGTCCATGCCAGTCGGTGAAGGGGGGATCCGGCTACGAGATCCATGCCACAATTCTTCTCTGGATGGACATGGACCATGTAAATTAGCCCTTAATCTTGCTGTGTAAAGGCACTGCAAAGAGTGACAGGTCCAGCAATCTTAAAGGAGCCTTACAACAATCAATTTGCAATTAATAAATACTACTTTTTACACTAAACCAATGCAATATATATATATATATATATATATATATATATATATATATATATATCAAGAATTCCGCGGCACAACCAAATCGTGAAAAAATCCAAAAGTGTTTTTATTCCATGTTGGCAAAAAAATCCATGCAACGTTTCTGTCTCTTCACGAGATCTTTTCTCAAGGTCTTGTGAAGAGACAGGAACGTTGCATGGATTTTTTTGCCTACATGGAATAAAAACACTTTTGGATTTTTTCACGATTTGGTTGTGCCGCGGAAATCTTGATTTATCTACCGGGAGACGTGGATTCGTTCTCCAGCTGCTGGCACCCACTTCACTGCCTTAACAGAGTGCACTCCATTGTGGTTATTATTTAATAAAAAAAATAAAATAAAATATATATATATATATATGTACATACATAGTAGTTAGACATCTTCCAGATGTATCCATAAAACGTCTACTAAGAGCAAATTATTAGGGTGCAAGAAATACATATTTAGCACATACTATATGTGTGGGTCTATATGAAACATCCCCAAAAAACGGCCCAAAGTTAGTGTTTGACTGCAAGATTTATTTTAAACTTCAAAAAAAAAAAAAAAAAAAAACTGCCACAAAACAGATGGAAAGCATCAGGCAAATGGCAAGCTTTGTATTAGGATTTATAAATTGCAACCAAAATTGTAAAAGATTTTAAAAGGTTTTGTAGCAATAGAATGTTTAAAACTTCTAATTTATATTAAATTTACCATAAGATTGCTTTCAATTGATTTAACTTTATTACATTTAAATGTAATTAGAGTTTTCCGGATAAAGTTTAGTACTTTATGTATTTACCAAGAAATATATATTTATTATTTTCCAAAGAATACTTACATCCACAGGCTTGTCATCGGACGCACGCCCTGCAATCACTGAACTCCCCTGAAAGTCAATGGGGTCCTTCTTAGAAATCTGCCTTCTCTCGATTAACTTGCAGTCTACGTAAAGTGAAATGATACTGTGCTGGATACAGATTCCAAGCTTGTGCCATTGCCGATCAAAAAGATTATGGAGTTCTCGACTTTTAAAGGTGTAATGCAAGGTCGTTCCTCCCTGTTTAGCTGTAAAATCCACAACTTTCTTCTCGCCATCAATTAGAATGGCATCCTGAAAAAAAAAATAATTCCATTTATTAGAATGATTAAAATTATTATACTTTAAGATGGTTTTACTATTTTTAGTCATTGAAAAGCCTTGAACTGGGACCTCAAAATATATATCGAACACAAAAAAGCAAACAAAAAAACCCACTAACTTATTGTGTGCCTGTCAAAGCAGTTCAAGGATTATACAGTTGCAGGCTACGTTCACACACACCATCAAAATGACGGACATTTTTATTGGAAAGGAGAGGCAAATAACGGCTGTCATTTTAAAATACAACCCATTATTTGCCATTAGATGACAGCCGTCCAAAAGAAGCGGCCTTCATTTTGACAGTGTGTGAACAAAGCCCTAAACTGTATACACTAAACATGTAAGGGTAAATAGATGAAACATAGAAATCCCTTATGGATTGCATATGGCTTTGTACTGGATGCTATAGGCATAACTGTCACCCCCTTTTTGCATTATGACTTCTCTACATAGGTGTAATTGGTTATTTTATATCATACATCATGGTGCTTGTTCAAGTAAAAAGTGATCTTTTATCAACTGCAGATTGTGCTAAGTGGACGGGGCTTCACAGCAACAATGCCACTTAGCCCCGCCCACAGCACCAATGTTGGCCCTGCCCCTCCATGACGTCATCGGCACATAGGCCCCGCCTATTGTATGGGCCACCTCTGGTTTGACCTCAGCACTGGCACTAGACCCAGCAAGATGCTTATGTTGCAGTTTTTAATTTTGTTCCATTGGATGCCATATTCCATTAGTATTTCCACGTAGAAATACAATGCACAGCACTATCAGGCTATGTTTAACGTACTATTTTTGGAAAAAGAAAATGGCCACTTTTCCATTAAAACAATGACTGTTCTTTTCATACTGCACTGATATGCAAGTCAATGCATGAACGGTCATTGTTTTCACACAGTTAATTGAACAGACATTGTTCAATGCATTGTTTGAAAACAACGGCTGTTGTTTCATTGACTTTAATGCATATCATTGCAATATGAAAAGAACGGCCAATGTTTTCATGGAAAAGAGTGGCTGTTCTTTTCAAAAATAGTATGTTGCATGAATATAGCCTAATGCTTTACAAGGAGTGTCCTGTGCCTTTATACAGTACTGCCATGGGCATAAAGACTTTTAACCAAAACAGTATGCCCCACTGCACATCTGTGTTTTTCATCCATACTTGTGTCTTAAAGGGGTATTCCCCCTTATTTATAGGATAGGTGATAACAAGCTGATTACTGGGGGGGTCCAACCACTGGGATCCCAACTGATCCTGAGAACAGACCCCATGCTATGGATAGGGGATTACAAGCTGTGAAAGGCATACCCATTCAATTCATAACTATATTTTTTTACGTTGCAAACACATATAAATATACATACTGTATGACCTTAAGGCTATGTTCACACAACGTATATTTTCGTCAAACCACGGCCATTGTTGCACATTGCAACAACGGCCGTGACTATTACGAAAATATATGTTACCATGCCGTCTATGGGATCCTGGCCGGAGTGTATACACATAGCATACACTCCGGCGGGGATCCCTAGCAGCGCCGCAAACAACTGACATGTCAGTTTTCTGTGGCCGCTATTCATTGAATAGTGACTGCAGAAAACTCTGTCAGTGCACACTATGGAGCGAGCGGCTCCGGCCGCACGCTCCATAGTGTGTTGTGGCGCCCGCATCAGAACTAAGTGGCGCTAAAGATCATCCGGATCATCCGGATGATCTTTTCAGAGACCGGTCGTTCCGTGATCCGCCCGGGTCACGGAACGGCCAGTTTCTTTTGTATTGTGAACATAGCCTAATGCTGCACTAACATCAATAATATGTTTTTCTAGGACATGTTGCATTCAAGTGTAAACCAATACTAAGTTTCCTTTATTGTCAGGACGGTTGGGGGTTTCATACTGACGGTTACATCACAACTGAATAGCATATCCTAGCTACAGAATAGAACATCACTTTGGAGCGCTCATAAAGTAATGAGCATTATAGTCATTTTTTATATCCAAAATAAAGAGAGCAACTGACACAAAAAAAGAAGTATTTATATCTTTTTTTTGGAACCAGTCCTAGTTTTGGCTAAAATTACTAATCAAAATACGGAAAAATTATTGATCAAAATGATAAGTTCGAAAAAGACCTCAATGATTATATGAACAATACAATACAAAAAAGCATTTGTAAAAACTAGATGGCTGATGAGACCTAGTTAGAAAAAACTCCAAACAGAGACACCAAGGAATAAAAGCCAGATATGTGGACATTTTGTTTTATAATTATACTTTTACTATAATCAGATTTTAAAAAATCCCACCTGTGGACTCCCAGTATGGGTCAATGTTTTCCACAAAATCCAACGCTCCTTTTTTGTACTCCGCCGTACACGGAAAAGAGCGGTTATTGAGTATTCTTCCGGAAGTCCAGAGGAAAAAACTTGTCTGCAAAGAGAAAATGAACTCTGTAAACATGAGCAGTATGTAATTAAATGACAATACAACTAATTCAGACTGAGTTTACTGTGTAATTCAAGAAATGAACTGAAAGAGGTTGTATAACTATAGTAGTCGATGGGATCCCTAAATCCAGGGGGGCTGGAAGTCAGCTCAGTGGGGGACAAAACTGCTGCCAGACACCTAACATCAGTTTACCTCTCTATGAACAAGATTATATATATATATATATATATATATATATATATATATATATATATATATATACCCGTGACTGTAAGTGTGATTCATATACATCCAAATATGAAATCCTAACTTCACAGATTATAGACATAAATGTGTAAGGCTATGTTCACACAACGTTTTTTCAGCTCCGTTTGAAATGACATCCGTTATTTTGAGTCTGAAATAACGGACGTTATTAAGCTGTCTGGCCTCCCCTTAGTGCAATAACTGGTGTTTGCACATTATTTCAGTTTGGGTGGACAACTTGGACTTTGGATCCGCCTTAATTGAAAAGTCCATTGAAAACGGAGAAAAAACGGTGACAAAAAGAGAACTGTGTGTGAACTACAAATAAAAAAACGTCCGCTGTTGACAAAAAATGTCCGAAAATAATGATCATGTTCATTATTATGACGTCCGCGGCAAAAACGTACGTTATTCAGTACACTGTGTGCATAGGACGTCTGTCTTCCCATTGACTTCAATGCATTACCATTGCTGTCAGTTAAATCGCAGCAAAAACTGACATTTTTTAAAATATGAAAATCGGCTTTTCAATATTTTTGACGTTGTGTGAACATAGCCTATATCTGCATTCTAATAAAGAAATTTGGAAAAATAGCAGTAAAAAGGGATACATGTATATAGACATGATAAGGGAGATTTATCAAATATGGTGTACAGTGAAACTGGCTCAGTTGCCCCTAGCAACCAATCAGAGTCCACCTTTCATTCCTCACAGACTCTTTGAAAAATGTAAGGTGGAATCTGATTGGTTGCTAGGGGCAGCTGAGCAAGTTTCACTTTACACCATGTTTGATAAATTTCCCCCAGGAAGCTTCAGTAACTCTAGGTTCCCTGACATCTTGACTCTATTGATAATTTTCTCTTTTGCACTGGCTGCGGCTGCAGACTCCGATTCCTGGAACAGCATCACTTAGTCATCATTGCAACTATATGGGCTTGCACTATTAGGCTATGTTCACACTACGTAAAACAATGGCCCCAGTCCTCACCGTAAAACTACGGCCGTTGTTTTGAGGTTCCCTATTATGACTGCAATGCAATGTAACTATGGCCGTTAAATGCATACTACGTATCAGATAACGGCCGATGTTTTTACGTCCCCATGAAAAATGAACATGTCAATTATTTCCGTCCACGGCCGTGGATTTCAATGCGGCTGCGAGCGTAAAACTTATATCTGCTTAATTAAACTTGATTTTGATGTAAAAAAATTTCTCAGTGGTTTCTCAGGCTGGGCGCAGTATTTAAAGTACCTGTTTCATCCCGCTTATAAACATGCTAGGAAGCAAAATTAAACAACGCCGTAGTTTCACGACTAGCCCGTACGCTCGTAATTCTATGGCCGTAGTTTTGGTCGCAAAAGTCCGGCCAGTGAAAACAACTGCCGTTATTTTATGTAGTGTGAACATAGCCTTAAAGGGGTTATCCAGCGTGGGGGCACTTTTTGGGGGGGACCGGGGAGGAGGTGGCTGAAATAAAAGACGTCCACTCACCTCCCCGGTTCAAGCGGCGGGTCACTCATCCGGGCGCTCCGGTCCCCGGTTCCCGGCCGCTTCCTGGTGTCTGACGCCACCCGAGATGCTACGTCTCAGGGCCACTCAGCCACTCAGTAAAGGAGGCGGGATCCGAGCGGACTTCAAACGGATCCCGCCTCCTTCACTGAGTGGCTGAGCGGCCCTGAGACGTAGCGTCTCGGGCGGCGTCAGACACCAGGAAGCGGCCGGGAACCGGGGACCAGAGCTCCGTGATAAGTGACCCACCGCTGGAACCGGGGAGGTGAGTGGACGTCTTTTATTTCAGCCAACTCCTCCCCAAAAAGTGCCCCCACGCTGGATAACCCCTTTAAGCTTCAGTATATGGCACCCAATTGAAAGCAGACCTCATTCTGTTATAGACTTAAAGGGGTTATCCAGTGTTACAAAAACATGGTCACTTTCTTCCAGAGACAGCATCACTCGTGTCTCCAGGTCAGGTGTGATTTGCAATTAAGCTCCATTCACTTCAATGGAGCTTAGTTGGAAAACCTGCACCCAAACTGGAGACAAGAGTGGTATTGTGGCCATGTTTTTCTAGGGCTATGTTCACACTACGTAAGTTTCGTAATATTAATGGCCGTTGTTGCCGATTTGCAACGGAATTTACGTAGTGCTATGAAATCCCGGCCGAAGTGTATACACATAGTATACACTCCGGCCGGGATCCCAAGCGGCCTCGCAAAAAACTGACATGTCAGTTTTCTGCGGGCACTATTCACTGAATAGCAGCCGCAGAAAACCTGTCAGTGCACACAATGGAGCGTGCGGCTCCGGACGCACACTCCATTGTGAGCAGTGGTGAATTGGGATGCAGGCGCACACGGTTGCGGGCACACTTCATCAGGAGTGAAGATCATCCAGTCGGTACTGCAGTAGCGGCCGGGATAATCTTCTCTGGCACGGCCGGGTCACAGATTGATCGTTGTCTAACAAAGTGGGAACATGGCCTAAAGTTGGATAACTTCTTCAAAAGAATTAAAGTGAGTAAAGCCCATACAGCCCTATTGCCCTGGTAGGTGCTCTGGATGAATTCACATACAACACACATCACACGAACATACAATCATAATCAGAACGAAATCCTCCCTTCCAGTTATCCATCATCCATATGTATGTTTGCCCAAAATATCAGAGTCACACTCAAAATATTAACAGGAGAACTCTGACCACCCCTTCCCATCCTCTGTATAGTACTTACTCAGTTACTAGTAGTTACTCTTACATCTGCAGAGTGTCAAAATGTTCCCTTTTTACGCCGTTGGCCCATAAACTATCACTCACTCAAAATGAAACTTTAATAGCTTATTTAGAAAACATTGTCTGTATTGCTTCTTTAGACGCTGAAATATGAAATGTTTGTGGAAAAATACTTCTCAGCTTCTCGCTGTCAGAAACACCTTACAAATTCCTGCCCACATTACTACGAAAGTGATCCGAGAGGCAACTATGCGGCATATCATTAAGCCTAAAGATAGTACAGGAAATCCCATAAATAGCCTAAACCTAAAACTGAAAGCTGTCAACAGAGCTGCTGAGTTAACAGAGATTAATCTTTTTTCCAATCCTGTACAAAGCCACTCCATTTCCTTTCTATATACAGTATCCACTGGTATCTATCCGTATCTAGCTAGTGTCCTGAAGATTTTTCTATTTCTTAATTCACTAATCGTTCTGAAAAAAGCAACTACTGCATAAAATCCCATCAGTGACACATAAGATTATACATTGCACTAGTAACAATAATTACACATGTAAAGGCAACACACACACACTATATACAGGTATATTTTAGAGATGAGCAAACCTGGAGCATGCTCGAGTCCATCCGAACCCGAACTTTCGGCATTTGATTAGCGGTGGCTGCTGAAGTTGGATAAAGCCCTAAGGCTATGTGGAAATCATGGATATAGTCATTGGCTGTATCCATGTTTTCCAGACAACCTTAGAGCTTTATCCAAGCTCAGCAGCCCCCGCTAATCAAATGCCAAACGTTCGGGTTCGGATCGACTGGAACCCGAACCCGGTTTGCTCATCTCTAGTATATTTCTTCAACAGATTAGGACTGCTAAATCAGAATTTATACTTTCTCACGGGGGGGGAGTTATAAGGGGGAAAAGTATGCAATAGTAGCAAGTGTAATAGATACAAAGTATATGATAATGTGAAATGTGATATGCTTTTAGACAGTGTGTCCTTTTGTTGTTTAACCCCCTCCCAATGCTGCACAGTAAATTAACGTCGCTGCAGTGACATTAATTTACGATCCAGGATGACTTCTGTGCCTGTGTTATCCGTGGTGGGTCCCGGTTGTCAGTGATACCTGGGAACCTGCCGCAACTGTCAGCACCAGAGCCGTGCTCCGGTGCTGACAGTTAACCCTATAGATACTGTGGTCGTCACAACCACAGATTCGATAGGGCTCCAGACAGAGAATTCTTCCTCTACAGAGGAAGAATTCTCTGTCTGATAACCATCAGGGCTCTGAAGAGGCCCGATGGTAGTCATGGAAACCAGAAGCCTCAGGCTTCCAGTTTCCTGGCTACGGATCCGGGTGGAGAAGGGAGGGAGGTAAGGCCGGTGCGGCTACGAGCTCTGCCCCCTCCCCTCTCTCCCCTGCCACTGTTACAAACTTCTAACAGTAACAGGAGACAGAGGTGAGGGGTCAGAGCCAGTGTGGGACTGGCCCAGCAGAGTACCGGAGACTCCTCCGGTGGGACCCCAGGTTTAGAACCTGCACAAACATTGACTGACATGTTGTTTCGCACTAGTTTTTCATTGGTGGGCTCTTAGGATAATTTCCTCTGGTGGGCCCCAGGCCAAGACTGGGCAAAGTTATGGACTTCAGCTTCTGGAATCATTATGAGCCATTGTTCAGCCATTGTGTGCAAAAATTATTTAAATTATACAGCATACAGCGGTGATCTGGAAAATGCATGTGGAAAGGATAACTCCCGCAGCTACAGTATGTAATGAAGAAGAATCCCAGCATTCACTATATGCTGCCAATGAAGTCTGTGTCTATTTCCCTACAGTAGTGATACAGCAATCCGGCAGTACATATCTTATGATAATTGCATGATCTTAATGTTACTATAAGGCTAAATATAGACATAATTACAATATTTAAATAATATAAGTTGATTAATTATGTAATTATTTTTCATACATGCTGGTAGCTATGTTTTCAGTGTATGTTTTTCTAAACTTAGTATGTGCCTATTTTCTTACTGTTTCTTGGTTAGCCAGACATTTTCAGTGTCAGATTAAGGGAGGTATGTACAGGGGTGTAGTTAAAGGCTAATGGGCTCTGGTGCAAAATTTAAGCACCAGGACTCACATGTATTGTGCCACTCTGTCCTCTCATCAACTGTGCTACTGTGTCCTTACATGTATTGTGCCACTGTGTCCCCTCAGGTACTGCATCACTGTTTCCAATTATCTACTGTGCCACTGTGTCCCATAATGTACTGTGTCACTGCCCCCTCATGTACTGTGCCACTGTTCCCTATATTTAATGTACTGTATTGTGTATTACTGTATTGTAATGTTTCCCAGTCATTGACTCTCCATCTGAAAAACTACAACTCCCAGCATGAACTGCCAGGAGGACATAATGGGGATTGTAGTTCTGCAACATGGAGAGACACAGGCTGAAAAACTACATCTCCAAGCATGACCTGTGAACAGGGTGTGATGATGGTTGTAATTCTGCAACCTTGGGAGGGAGACAGGCTAAAAAACTACAACTCCCATTATGAGCTGCCAGCAGGACATGATGGTGGTTGTAGTGCTGCCACCTGGAGAAACCCTATTCTGCTTGGGTCTGGATCCTGTGTAATGAGGGTAGAGCTAGTTGCTCTACATTACACAGGAGGAAGTGCCAAGTGGCAGGACAGGTAGCACAGGGTTCTTTGGCTTCTGCCAGTAATCAGCTATTGAACTGTATTAGCCTTTGCTGATAATATTGAATAGTAGAATAGAGCAGGATCGCACACTGCAGTTCTCTCACACCGGCTGTCATTATCACAGCTGACTTGCAATAACTGCAGAGTGATAGCAGGTGGCAAGTGGGGCCACCAGGCCCTCTTGGCATGTAGGCCTGGTCACTATTGTGATCTTTGCAACCCCTATAGGTACGCCGCTGCGTATGTATCATTAGTACTGCGTATTTCTTTTGCATTTGCACAGTTTTCACGTTCTGTGCAGAGATCTCTGGTCCATGTGCAAAAAAATATAATTAGAAGCGCGGGTCTTGATATATATTGCACAATTTTGCACTTTTTGAGGGGTAACAAACCATGCCAGAGTCTGACTGGTGCACTGCTGCACATTATTTCTTGTGCAAAATAAATAAAAAATAAAAAATCACACATGATCTAAAAAAAGAAAAAAAAGAAAAAAGAAAAGTAACTAACTTAAAGCGACTCTGTACCCACAATCTGACCCCCCCCCCCCCCCCCAAACCACTTGTACCTTCGGATAGCTGCTTTTATTCCAATTTCTGTCCTGTGGTCCGTTCGGCAGATGATGCAGTTATTGTCCTTAAAAAATACCTGAAACTTGAAGCCCATGTCAAACGGGAGTATCTGTGCCCTAACTTTGCACCACCTCTCTGTCCCTCCTCCTCACCCTCTTCATCATTAGGAATGCTCCAGGCAGATTGCTTCCTATTCCCCACCTGTGGCAGCCCGGCACATGGACTGGATCGTTAAGGATCTGTGCAATGTTCAGCATGAAAAAAATGTTTCAGTGGCATTCCTAATGATGAAGAGGGTGGGGAGGAGGGACGGAAGGGTGGTGCAAAGTTAGGGCACAGGTACTCCCGTTTGGCACGGGGCTGCAAGTTTAAAATTATTTTTTTAGGACAATAACTGCATTATCTGCCGAATGGACCACAGGACAGATCTTAGATTAAAAGCAGCTATCCGAAGGTACAAGTGGTTTGGGGGGAGGGGGTTTCAGATTGTGGGTACAGAGTCGCTTTAACGTCTCTAACATGCACCCTACCAGGATAAAAATGGCACATCCGGCGTAAAATGCTTATAAATAGCACAAACTGCTTTATAAATGATGCAGGGAATGTTAGAATGTTACGCACTGTACAAAAACATAAAATATGCCGGAAAAAATGGTGCAAAAAAGAATGATACATATTCCCCTGAGTGCACCATTGGCCCTGGGCTCTTGCCTACACAGGTAAATAATTAAAAAAGAAGATATCTAGTGGGTAAGGATTCCAAAATGCATATACTTTTTTATTTGGCACATGTAAAGATACAAGGGGGCAAGACCCTTTTTCCCAGTGCACATGCCCTATGCTTTCTCTTTAATCCGATTGGGGGGGGGGGGGGGATTATAAATAGTTTAATTCTTTTCCATCTTGTTCCTTCGGGGCTCCCTCACATCTAATTTAATATAGTTTCATCTTTTATTCTATATAACACTAGAGCAGCTATTTAACTCTGATCTAAAGATAAAAAAAAAATAAAAAATGAATATTTTTTGACATAATAGATAGGTAGCAAGTTTTAAATTGCTTTCCTTGAAATAAGTGTATCCATTTATTCAATACTTTTAAACTAAAATCTGCCTCATTAAAGTATTAAAGTTCATTCTCCAGAATATACACCATACACAATTATGTAAAATCACGGTTTGTGCCCGTTATTTAGTTCTTTTCTATGGACACCTATATGCAATTACATCCTTTCTTAAACTTCCACAGTAACTAACTATGAGTATCTTTAAATCTTGATTAAACGCCTCTTTATTTAACTGCGTGCTGTTCCCATCTTCTTAGTGCTCTTCCTAGTGATTATTTCTCCGTTTGAACAAAGAGCAGATATCTCTGACTAGTCTGAGGCATATTTAATAATTATATACTCATTTTATCTGATATACTTGTGCCTTCTTTAGTTTCTGTGCTCGCTTTAATTACCTTTCTTATTTAAGTATAATTGCAGTATATACCACTGAGTCCTGCATTAGGAGAAACACACGAATATCAATGAAAAATAAGTACTGCATGCAAACCCATTAACCAATTATACTCTGTACAGAACCCTTACACTTGAGAGAATTGCTGAAAATATTTAGAGTTCAGTTCAATAAGTACTGTTGCACTACAAATATGGGAATATACTGTATCTTCTTCCAACTGATGCACACATGGTAACTAGGCTTGATCGAACAGCAGAAAAAGCTAGGTTCGATTAAACTCGATCCTAGCCGAACCTTCCACATTTGATTCCTGATGCCTTCCTGGTCCGTGGGGAAGGAGGAGACATTCCGGGGACCGCCTGGAATTTCGGGATTCAGCCTAGGTAATTCCAGGCGGTCCCCGGGCTGTCTCCTTCTTCCGCAATTAAATGTGGAAGGTCCAGCTAGGTTCGAGTTCGATCGAACCTAGCTTTTTCCGCTGTTCGACCAAGCCTAATGGTAACTACAGGTTCAAAACTAGGTCATATAATATAGGATAATGCACCAATGTATTTTTTTTTTTTTGCAATAAGGCTGGGTTCACACTATGTTTTTGCAATCCGTTTTTTTAAAAAACGGATGGAAAACAGATGCATTTGTGTGTATCCATTTTGATCCATTTTTCCATTGACTTCCATAAAAAAAGATCCAAACGCATCAGTTTTTAGTTTTTTTTTAACATACACAAAAATGTAGCTGACCTTATTTTTGTGTGCGTTTTTTAAAAAATGGATGCGTTTTTATCCTTTTTTTTATAATGGAAGTCAATGGAGGAATGGAACAAAATGGATGCACACAAATCTATTAGTTTTTCCATCTGTTTTTGCAAAAACTTAGGGTAAACCCAACCTAACACAAGACTTATAACTGGTGCAACTTTTTTTAGGCGAATAACCATTGTGAACAGAACATGAACACAAATACCATCTTTTTATGGCCATGTTTTACGATGGTCATCATTTTAAGTTCACATGAAGGCCGTTATTTGTACAATCACAGCTGTCATTAGTAAATAATGCCCGTTATTTAGATTTAAAAATTACTAAAAAAAAGATAGTGTGGTATAGATGGTATGGTATACTGTATTTCAGACTGATGAATAGTTTTTGTTTGTTTCATTGAGAAAAGTTCCAGTATAGGCTATGTTCACGCAAAATGTGTCACTTAGCATTTAGGTCTGTGATTCTGTGATTTTTGAATTAAAACCCTAATTCTCAAGCAGTAAATTGAATTATTATGAACAAACTTCATAATCAGCAGTAGACAATTTCTCTTCTCTATACTATTCAAACAGGTTTCTTTCCCTGGAGGGATATCTGTCTCTTCCCATGTTTTGAGACTTGTGACCAAGGGTCCATGGACCCCTTTTTTGCATATTCAAATTTCATTGGGGGCAATGTATCAACAGAGACTCTTGAATGAGTATTCTATTGGATTTTTTTATTTTTATTTTTCAAAAAAATTGCAACATAAGAGCTAATGAATGATCCCCCACCCCACCTTACCTTATGTTTTGCTTAATTCTAGGCCTTTTCAGAGATTTAGGGTAGCCATAAACATTAGATACAGGTACGTTGATGGTTAAACAACCTTTGAAAGGGTAAATGACTGTATCACAAACACAGTGGCCCGGATTTATCAATCTGGTTTTTGTCTAGGAGATACCAAAAAATCACAGCTCATCTATATTTTATTTCTCAGAATAAACTGTTATTGATTTGTGTGAAGTGGTAGGCTCTCTAGTAATCACTCTTTGTGTAAAAGAACTAAATTAAGAATGATTAATTTAACATTTATACCCTTTACTTTTGTAGAAAAAATTAATAAAACAAAGTTATAAATAGATTATATGCACATTGCACATTGACAAGGAGTATATAGCAATAAACTTAGTGTTATAAATTGTTAAAAACATGAAAAATAAAAAATTATGAAAAATAAAATATTATATTAACGTAGAAAGTCTTGTGGTGAATACTGTATATAAAAATATAGATATAATTGTTGTCCGTTGGCGGCTTTGCAGGGCCCTTGCAAGCCGCCAATTGTTTAAATACTGTGCTGGCAGCAGGGATTTCAGCATCTACTGCATATTAAATGGGATGTTGGATAGTTGTTCGTTCATTGAAAATTCATAAAAAATTCATTAAATAATTCTCCGTTATTTGGGCTGTTTGTAATACATTAAGTGGAGAAAAAGTATGTTGGTGGAAGTCCACCTCTCACCAGTCGTGTATTGTTCTTGAAGTCTGTGGCCGTAGATGCAGAGGATACGTGAGATAGGCTGTGGCTTCCCCGCTCGTGTGTGAACACTGATGGATGCTTCTTCTTGCAGTTTGCACACCAAAGCTTGAGCAGTGGAGGCTCACTGCAGCCAGGTAATTCAACCTCTGTTGGGTGTTCCTCCCATAGATGAGATGTTGGGAGTGTTGATAAATGCTCCAAAAGCCAGGGATCGAAGCTAGGATATATGCTGAGAGTTTGGCGTAGTATAGTAGAACAGTAATTAATCACCGCTAGTTGCAACCGTAGTAGACGCGTTTCTGAATAATGCTCTTTTCTTTCCTCAGTATTAGGCTGCGTTCACACTACCTATATTTCAGTCAGTATATGTATATTTCAGTCAGTATATTTCAGTCAGTATTGCAACCAAAACCAGGAGTGGATTAAAAACACAGAAAGGATCTGTTCACACAATGATGAAATTGAGTGGATGGCCGCCATTTAATGTCAAATATTTGCTGTTATTTTAGAACAACGGCTGTTATATTGAAATAATGGCAGTTATTTACTGTTATATGGCGGCCATCCAATCAATTTCAACATTGTGTGAACAGATCCTTTCTGTGTTTTTAATCCACTCCTGGTTTTGGTTGCAATACTGACTGAAATATACGTAGTGTGAACCCAGCCTAATTAGGTTGCAAATGACTTCTACGAAGTCATAGAAGTCATTTGCAATCTAATACTGAGGAAAGAATAGAGGATTATTCAGAAACGCGTCTATTACAGTTGCAACTAGTGGTGATTACTTTACTGTTCTACTATACTACGCCAAACTCTCAGCATATATCCTAGCTTCGATCCCTGGCTTTTGGAGCATTTATCAACACTCCCAACATCTCATCTATGGGAGGAACACCCAACAGAGGTTGAATTACCTGGCTGCAGTGAGCCTCCACTGCTCAAGCTTTGGTGTGCAAACTGCAGGAGGAAGCATCCATCAGTGTTCACACACGAGCGGGGAAGCCACAGTGGGGAAGCCACAGCCTATCTCACATATCCTCTGCATCTACGGCCGTAGACTTCAAGAACAATACAGGACTTCCACCAACATACTTTTTCTCCACTTAATGTATTACAAACAGCCCAAATAACGGAGAATTATTTAAGGAATTTTTTTATGATTTTTCAATGAACGATCAACTATCCAACATCCCATTTAATATGCAGTAGATGCTGAAATCCATGCTGCCAGCACAGTATTTAAACAATTAGCGGCTTGCAAGGGCCCTGCAAAGCCGCCAACAGACAACAATTATATCTATATTTATATATACAGTATTCACCACAAGACTTTCTATGTTAATATAATATTTTATTTTTCATATTTTTTATTTTTCATGTTTTTAACAATTTATAACACTAAGTTTATTGCTATATACTCCTTGTCAATGTGCAATGTGCATATAATCTATTTATAACTTTGTTTTATTCATTTTTTCTACAAAAGTAAAGGATATAAATGTTAAACTAATCATACTTAATTTAGTTCTTTTACACAAAGGGTGATTACTAGAGAGCCTACCACTTCACACAAATTCATCCGGTACACAGGTGCTAACCAAGTAGTGCACTCGTAATATACCCACAATCCCATCTGCATTATCAGGTTGAGTTCTTACCACACCTAAACCTGTTATTGGTTTCTGTCTGTGACTGATGAATACATGATCAATGTTACCAAGTGAAGGATGAACAATCTTTTTTGGGAACCTTCTAAGAATATTCCTGAAAGGTGGTTTATGGATGAATATAAAAATTTGCCAATAATTTCAAACAACTGACTTGTGTCCAGACAATCTGGTCATCTTAAATTCACTCAACGACCAATTGCTTTAATTTGAACAGTTTGGGGTTTTTTTTTACCCATCAACCTTAGGCTGGGTTCACACTACGTATATTTGAGGCTGTATGTTTGAGGCTGTATAGCAACCAAAACCAGGAGTGGATTAAAAACACAGAAAGGATCTGTTCACATAATGTTGTAATTGAGTGGATGGCCGTCATTTAATGGCAAATATTTGCTGTTATTTTAAAACAACGGCTGTTATATTGAAATAATGGAAGTTATTTACCGTTATATAGCGGCCATCCACTCAATTTCAACATTGTGTGAACAGATCCTTTCTGGGTTTTCAATCCACTCCTGGTTTTGGTTGCTATGAGGACCTGACATGAGGACCAAATACAGCCTGAAATATACATAGTGTGAACCCAGCCTAAATGTGCATATGGGCACTTTAAGAATTCTTCAACTAAAGATGATGTTCACAGTGTTTGTAGACTTCCATAATGTGTTGATGGCCATCAAGACAACCCCTTCTTCATCAATACAAGCTGCATAAATAGTAATTTTATTCTGCTGACAATTCTTAGACAGCAGGAGTGGGGAAATTACCCTCATAATGGAGCGATTCTCATAACATAATTATATGAAGCAATTCCATAATATCTAGGTATAGGTTTACCAAAGATATTTCCTGTAATTTTTCTCAACTAAAGGATAACAATGGGATTTCTGCAAAGTTAAGAGTTTCATGAATTTGCTCTCATAATTGTTTTGTACAAAGCCCACAGGATTTCTCTGATGAGCTTATCAGTGGAGCCATGAGAAAATGTATTTTTTTTTAATTTTTTTATGCTACAGTTAACAAAACAATTATCATGTGCATACTGCAAAAACACAACTTTAAGACACAAGAGAAGGCAATGTGCAGAGGAGCGGGACCAGGTAATGTATAGATAATGGCATGGCCTGCAAGACTAAGGGGGCATTAAAATCACGGTCTGTGCATGGACAATGTGCTACAGAATGGAATTCGGAACTTCCGGCATCACCATTCATTATAATGCTGGGAGCTCCAAAACTGTTTAAATCTGACATGCAGTTTTGGAGCTCCTTGTATCATAAAGAATGATCAAGCCAGGAGCTCCGAACTCCGTTTAGTAGCACATCGTCCGTATTTACCAACAGTGCACGGAACATGTTAATGCCCCCCCAAGTATTTTATAAGCGTCTAAGAGCGCTCTCAAGAGTTTGGCTTTTAACTGTGTGAAATGCTGTATATGTATCTGTTCCTACTTTTCTAGTCCTTGATAAAATGACCAAATGAAAAAAATACATAATTTATGTTGTAGAATATAAAGGTTTCAGTAGTAATGGCCTTTTGCTAATAAATGGGCCGACTAGATGGGGCAGGTAGTCTTTCTCTGCCAACAATCATCTATGCTTTTGTGTTTTGGTACTACTGAGACAATGAAAGATTTAGGAATATTTTTTATAGGTTGCTTATTTATTTAGTTACTTCCCCCTTTCCCTGAAATGCCCTCTGGGATTTAATGTCCAAGTAATTTTTTATTTTTTATTTTACCATCTGTGGCACGTAAGAGGTAAATTTATCAGAAATGTTTGTCCACCCCTGGTAGTTACAGTGATGGCCTGGCTGTCGGTATCCTACAATTCTTGCATGGGAGACCTATGCTGTCTTCTACCCTCTCCTTGAAAACATGGCATGACAATCACTGTAAAAGGCCTATTGGCGGTTATTAAGAGAATAAATAAGGACACTTACATTTATTATTGGCACATGTTAGTGTTCATCTTATGCCTGACTTCCCAGTATTTAATTGAACTAAATTTAGATCACCATGGAGTTCTACAAACACCGATCTAACTTTGATTGACTTGACCTGTATGAGAGGGTTAGGGGACTAGCCATATGGGGTACAGCTATGGCAATCACATTCAGCCTGGATCCGAGCACCAGTATTATCCATGGAATATTGCATGTGGAGGGCCTCGGTTGCATATTCTGCATGGAAGTACAGAAGCTTCAAGCTATGCATCTGTGGGAAGACCAGGTCTTCTTAGCTGACTCTAAGGCCTTATTCACACATCCCGTAATCTACTGATCCGAATTTTCGTACTTGAGTTAGTGCACATTGATGTCTATTGGGCTATTTACATGATCAGTAGATTACAAGGATGCAAAATAAAAAAAAAAAAAAAGACATATCCCAGACCCAGGTTTTTTGTGGATTCTCTTATAGAAATAAATGGAATCCGATTTTTTTATGGATTGCATTTTGTTTTGCATTCGTATTTCTGTAAAAAAAAAATAATAAGTAATTAGTCACATGTTAAAAAAAACGTATGTACGGAAATACGGATGCATTACGGATGAACTACAGATGTCCAATCCGTAATTATTAGTCAATTGTACGGGTGGATAGTGGGAGGAATCTACGGACAGGAAAAGAAAGGCCCTATTCCACAGGACAATTAGAGTTCATAAAATCGTTAGATTGTTTGTAATTGAATGATAATCGTTTTGTGTAATAGCAGACAACGATAAAACGACGAATGAGAAATCGATGGTCGCTTGATAGAATTTGGACCTATTTTTATCGTTGATCAATTGCAAATAGTTTGGTGTAATAAGACGTTGTTCGGTCAATCGCAGTAGCGACGACAGGACGACCGCAAGAACAATCATAATTGACGATTATCATTCTCTGTAATTGGGTGAATGATTTCAGGTCGTTCGCCATAGCCGTAGTTTGAGATTGTTTATCGTTAATGGTCCAGAAATCTCATCATGGAGGAGGACCCTAAGGCCTAAAATGTGCTCACATGTGTGTCCCATAAAAGTAAATTCTTTTCAATATATTAAACACATTTTTTTTTTGCTTTTAATTGTTGGTGGCAAGAAAGCCGCAAAACTTTTACTTCTGGAAGAAAATGATGGAGATGGAAAAAAAAAAAAAAAAAAAAAAAAGTATCAATGGGACTTTTTATTTGCTGAATGTTTTCCAGGAAAAGAAAAATGATCCAACTCACATTTCCTGAGGGAGAAGTGAGAGATTCTTGGAGTTTGTGGCAAGCTATGTCTCTTCCAGCTGACACACAACATCACCTGTCATGTTAGAAATAATTTGATGACCAGAGCTCGAGCAGGAAAGCTCAAACAGACTTTCCCATGGTGGGTGATGATGTATTTGTCATTACTGCTACTGGGATTTCGGAAACCTAAGCCATTTGGAGTTTGCCTCCTTCAAGCCGCAGTGTGGTCACTTCTTGTTAATGAGCAAACAAAGACGCATTTGCTAATAAGATAATCTGCTACAATTGTCAGCTCACCCAGATTTCCCCCAAAGCCTGAAGATATCACATAGCTTATTTTCATCACACCCGTGTAACTGTATATGTTAATAACCTTCACAAGAATATATCCTCTTCTAACCTTATCGATGAATATGTAACAGTGCAGGAAAAAAACTACAGGTTCACAACCAGGTCAGTGCTCAACAAGATGTTTTCTTAGAGAAAATAGGAACCTAATGTAATAATGCAATTCCATGTTATTCAATCTGTGCCGCACAAGTGGTAAATGACATGTGGAAACAAAAGAACTACCGACAATAACAGCACTAAGACTTTCATTCAGAAAGTAATTATAGAAAACTTCAATGATTATGATTAGAATTCATTAGAAAATAGTTAAGGGGATTGTCTGGTTTATAAAATTATTTTCAAGAATCCATTGTTTATTAGTTCTCTAAGACATTTAAGACCCTCACTTGCTGGCCAGAGAGTCCAGCTACTGTAATATCTCTAGTTGCAGAAGTCCTGACACATGGTATATATATATATATATATATGTATATATATATATATATTTATATATATATATATATATATATATTGCAATGCTACCATCTGTCAGGACTTTATATATATATATATATATATATATATATATATATATATATATATATATATAATCTTTATTTTCCATTTTATATCAAATGTATACATAAAATCAAACAAAAACTTTCTCTCTATACCCCCTCCCCTTCCCCTCCCTTCTTCTTCATTATCTTCCATTGATATACTTAAAAGTTTTTCCATATTAATCCATAAATGTATTTCCATGAGCATACATCCATAAAACTCCAATACCACCTGTGAGGGGATCCGCCACCCAGCCAACTCCTTTTTATTATCTTATTACTCTACCCCCTGCTAGAAAAAGAAGAAAAGCAAATAAATAAATAAACAATCTAAATACAGTGGTATCTCGGTTCTTAAACTTTATTGGTTCAGGAAGGCAGTCTGAGAACCGAGCAGTGTCTTCCCATAGGAAATAATGTAAATGTGTTTAATTGGTTCCAGCACCCACCAATAATTATCTACAATGTAATTTATTACATCGAAAAGTGTCCAGTACAATCCCCACAGTACATTGCAGAGCAGCACTATACTGTACAGAACATTATACACAAGAAAGATTCAATTAAACCAGCAATTATAGTACAGTAGTCACCAACTCCTCACTCATCCCTTACTGTATAGTGCCCCCCACCCCCACCCTTTAAAGGATGGGAGATGGTGGTACATTGACTATACTACTACTGTACTGTATATGCACTCTAGCAATCTTATACAGTACAGGATGGGAGATGGTGGGTCACTGACTGTACTACTACTGTACTGTATATGCACTCCAGCAATCTTATACAGCACAGAATGGGAGATGGTGGTGCACTGCCTGTACTACTACTGTACTGTATATGCACTAGCAATCTTATACACTACTGTACAGGATGGAAAATGGTGGTGCACTGCCTGTACTACTAATATACTGTATATGCACTCCAGCAATCTTATACAGTACTGTACAGGATAGGAGATGGAGGAGCACTGACTGTACTGTATATGCACTCTAGCAGTCTTATACAGTACCGTACTGTATGTGAAGCCTCACCAGTGCTAAAAACTCACCACATACAACCCACCATCCATGCTCCCACAGATGTTCAGATAGCGATAAAGTTTGAATTCTGAATGTTATTTCCAGGTAAATTTTTGCTATTACTATACTTCAAGACTGGGTGCCCCAAAAGTGTTTTAGAAACGAGCAAGAGCTAGAGAACCAAAGCAAACTTTCCTTGAAAATACTGTTTGAGTTACGAGCAGTTTGAGAACCAAGGTACCACTGTAAAAATAAGAAAATTAAATAAAATTCCTCCTCACCCCCACAACTTCCAGAGACATCCAAGGCAAGGTAAAGCTCAGGAGTAGGGATGGTCCGAACCTCAGCAGGTTTGGACCATCCCTACTCAGGAGCAATGCAGGGTATTAGAATGTTAGCTGTCAGATTACTTTGTAGATCACAGCTGATTATCAAGGGTCTTAGCGGTGTAGGACCCTTCTAACAAAAAGGAATAATCAAGGAGTACTCAAACAAACAAAACAAAACAATATTCTAAAAGGTCCTAAAGAGGCACGAAAAACAAAAACTTTCGACATGTTAAAGAGACATACCAAAAGAAAAGGTCCAACAGCATCAATGGATCAAGGTCCAATAGTAGAGGAAATGGAGGATGCACACTACAGTAGTAAGTCAGCAATCCCAGAAGCTGATATAAGAAATAATCAGATGATCAAAGTCCAACAGCGTTCATAGGGAGAAAGGCTTCATACATATATATATCCAGGTACAAGTAAAAATGCAACGCTTTGATCGGTGTGGTCTTTATCAAGCATTGCTAATGCTCTATTAAGACCACACCGGTCGAAAATGTCCCTGTATATGGGATTAAATCCTTGAAAATCTACCAATGCTTCTGGATGCTGTTGGCCCTTATGCAACTGATGTCAAAGCGATTTCAAAAGTTTTGATTAGAGTGTTTAGACCACTACCGATCAGGAGAAGTCACACTCAGAGCTTACCTCTCTCAGCTATGTGTCACATGAGGAAATAGCCGCAAAATGGACGTCTATGGGGCGTGTCAATACTTGGTCAGTCAGGATCTGAACACTCAGGATCTGAACACTCAGAACCTGACCAGTAAAATCTTTTAACATGTTAAAAGATTTTTTTTTTGTTACAGGTACACTTTGAGGCTATGTTCACACTACGTATATGTCCGGCCGCATATTTTCCGCGGCCGGACATATACGTATGAAACTCCGGCCGGGACTTTACGCAAGTTGCGGCCGGATACGTACGGAACGCAAACTTACGCCCGTAGTGTACTTACGCTTCCTGAGCGCTTTTCGTAGCGATCTGACAGCGGTCTTTTACTTGGAAATCTTCGCCTAGCCCCGGACACCCCACAGAACCTTTTGGATCGGCACAAAAATCTTTCAAAATGAAGAAATCCCCACTACGTACGGGGCCGCATGTAACGCTACGGGCGTAAGTTACGGCATTTCCGTCCCAAAATAATGGTCTGGTTCATTTTTTACGGCGCCGCATACGATCCGGGCGTAAGTTCGTACGTAGTGTGAACTGTGCGGCCGTAGATTGTATACTTTACATTGTACGCAAACTACGTAAGTTTCCGCCCGCTTATTCACGGAACGCGCTACGGCCGGAAACTTACGTAGTGTGAACCCAGCCTAAAAGTGTCCTATTGTTTTGTTTCTATAGCTTCTTTACAGACTTACTACTTAAGCAGATTTAGCTTTGCACAATTTGCACATTTATTATGTGTTTTTTGGACAACGTAGCTTCAAAAGGGCAACTTTGTGCGCTAAATTTCTGGTAGAAACAAAGAAACATAGAAGATTATTGGCAGAAAAAGACCACTGGGTCCATCTAGTCCACCCTTTTAGTATTTCCCTTCTTATTATCTTAGGATAGATATATGTTTATCCCAGGAAGGTTTACATGCTGGAATTTTGTTCCAAGCATCTACTACTCTTTCAGTAAAGTAATATTTTTTCATGTTCCTTCTGATCTTTCCCCCCAGTAACCTCTCACTGTGTCCTCTTGTTCTTGAGTTCAATTTTTCTCTAAAAACACTTCCCTGAACTTTATTTAGTCCTTTAACATGCAGTACTTCGTCCTAAAACATACTAAGGTTTCGATCATCTGCTATAAAGTAAGACAACTAAAAGGAGGTCTAAACTTAGTTTACACAGTCTAAAGATAAGTCAAAAGTATAAGGTATAACACAGCAAGAGCCACTATGGTAAATCTCGAGCATTGCTAGACTGTCTAGTCCACGTTTACAATGTCTAAGAACCGGAAAGCATTCCTATGCACAAAATCTGTGTAATGCTGTCCTGCAGTCCTGAAGCCCTATGCTTACTTTCCTTTTCCCCTTGCTTTAAGCTAACATACAGTATAACTTCTAGACTTACCAGATATAGGCTATGTTCACACAACGTTTTTCAGCTCAGTTTAAAATGACATCCATCGTTTTGAGTCTAAAATAATGGACGTCATTTAGCTGTCTGGCCTTCCCTTAGCACAATGACTGTTGGTACATTATTTTAGTTTGGGTTACTAATTGGACTTTGGATGCGGCTTAATTGAGAAGTCCATTGAATTTAATAGTAAAAACGGAGAAAGAACGGTGACAAAAGAAAAACTGTGTGTGAACCACTAAGAAAAAACGTCCGCTGTTTGCAAAAGACGTCCGAAAATAATGATCATGTTCATTATTTCGACGTCCACGGTAAAAACGTCAGTTATTCAATACATTGTGTGCATTGGACGTCCGTCTTCCCATTCACTTCAATGTATTTCCATAACAGTCAGTTAAATTGCGGCAGTAACAGACGTTTTTTTAAATATCAAAATCAGCCGCCTTTTCTCTATGTTTGATATCGTGTGAACATAGCCATACATGTACGTACTTAAATATGCTCTCAAGACAATAAAAGAATAGGCCATGTAGTTGGGTTTGGACAGGTGGAGCTTACAGTTTCTTCTCATGGTGGTCCAAGCCTAGGACTACAAGCCAAGGCCCATGCTATTCTTATATCTAGATGTTATTCTAAGAAGCACAAGGTCTAAAGAATACATATAATCAGCCTTATTGATCATTTATGGAAACTTGTATTTGCCAACCAATCAGAGCACAGCTTAAATCCCTAAACTGCCCCAAAAACTTTTTAAGTTGCGCTTTGGTTGCAATGGACAACAAGGATAGTTGTACTGTAAGAAATGTAGTTGTATATGACATTCTTACCTGGCCGCAGGATGAACCCTTCTGCAGCATTATAGTGATACAGGCGGGCTGTCAGATCAGTACCCGTCCAGCTGTCTGATACTGCGGATAAGCAGCCTATCAGTAGTCAGGGGCAGGTGGTGTCAGCTGGGCTCAGTGACGTAGGCGTCAGATGTAATGCAAATCAGGAGGGGTGGGAGATTCTAATGAGCAGCTAATGCTCCATACCTGCCAGTAATAGATTTGGCTGTTTCCTGACCTCGGCTTGTATCGTAACTTTGTACTTCACTTCCAGACTGTGGTTCTGATTTTGGCTTGTTTATGGTATTGCCTTTGTTTCTGATTTTGTACTGCTCTTCTCTCTCAGTTTTGACCCCTGGCTTGCATCCGAAGTTCGTCTGTATTCTGATTTTGTGGCCCTTACGTACCTGCAGTGTCGGACTGGCCCACCAAAGGACTGGAGGATCCTCCGATGAGCCCCCAGCTTTAGAATCGGCAAAAACACTGAATGCCATGTTGTTTCTCATTGGTTCTTCATTGGTGGGCCCCCAGGACCATTACCTCTGGTGGGCCCCAGATACTCCAGTCCGACACTGCATACCTGGTTGTTACTGACACTCACTGTCGACTATCCTCCCTGACTGGCCCTGAACTTAGCAGAGTAGAGACTGCCGCCCAGTTGGGGTTTGTTGTCTAGGGCAGTTGGTCCAACTAGGAACAGACAGTGGGCCGAGTCCAGGTAGGGCTCACAGTTCCCCTACGGACGTGACATTGTAGGAGAAAATTACTGGGCCATTTCCAAAACTATGACTTCTATGTATTAGGGGTAATATGTTGTGATTTGTATTGTGTATATACCTATAACTAATGTTTATGATTATTCTATCTGGGGTAATGTTTAGCCACACTACAGAATAAGAGAGATGACACCACCTAATCCCCTTCACGTCTGCTGGCATTGAGAGGGTTTTTGAATGCTTTCTGAAGCACCTAGATTAAAGTTGAAGCCTTTCCAGCTTTTTAGAAAAGCATGATTATTTTGTCTGCATTTCTTCTTTACTAATATTACTTTACTAGTATTCTTTTACCCACAAAAATGTAACTGAAAAGGCTAAATCCTCCATTTCATGCCTTCCCAGAATATCACCCAGACAATTGAGCCTGTATTGTCTGTCCAGGTTGTCATCAAAACAGCCTTTCTATGCAGAGCCAGAAGAAGATCCAGCTTACCCTTACCAGAAGAACATCCAGCTTACCCTGTACACCTGCGGAGTCTGATCACACAGTCAACACACCACATTTTGGACACTAGCATGAAATCTACATGCTGTTTGTAAATGATGTTTTAGGCTATGTTCACGCAACATCAAAAATAGAGAAAATGCAGACAATTTTGATATTTTTCATTTAACTGACTGTAATGGCAATGCACTAAAGTCAATGGGAAGACGGACGTCCAATGCACATAATGCATTGAATAACAGACGTTTTTACCGTGGACGTAGTTTTTACCGCAGACTTTTGCAAACAGCGGCAATTAGTAACCCCAAACTAAAATAATGTACAAGCACAAGTCATTGCACTGAGGGGAGGCCAGGCAGCTAAATAATCTCTGTTATTTTAGACTGACATAATTTAAAACAGAGGTGAAAAAACGTTGTATGAACATAGCCTTATTCGGGTTTTTTTCATCTAGGTTCTATTAATACGCAGGCAAGAACAAAAGTTGTACATATGTCCCTGATGCAGAGTGCTCAGCAGTGTTAGGCTGGGTTCAAACTGAGTTTTTGCAATCCCTTTTTTTCATGTGTGCATCCACTTTGATCTGTTTTTCCATTGACTTCCATCATAAAAAAAAGTTAATCAAAATGCATTTGTTTGTTTGTTTGTTTTAACATATACAAGGTCAAGTATGTTTTTGCAAAACAGATGGGAAAAAAAAACGCAAAAATGCTCTGTGAACCCAGCCTAACCCAAAGAGTGCATCTTTATGTATTTATTCTGATGTAATGTGGAGGTGAAGATGTAAAGATGCCAAATCTGGTACTAGTCTCGCAATCCATCAGATGAAAATATTATATATTTGGGAAATCCAGGAGCTTGAGAGACTTCAAGACTCTAGTAGCACAGTCCAAAATGTAAACAAAGGCAACAGCATCCACAGGCGGTATGATGGAAAAAAAAGCCTTTTTAGTCACCATATTGCCTGTGAATGCTGTTGCCTCTGTTAACATTTTGGACTTTTGCTACCCCATTTGGACACTGGGACTGGTAACTTTGCATCCCTCTTTATATGACTATATACTATAACTAGGGCTATCAGCCCAGAAATAGTGTGCTGCGGTGTACTACTATTGTTTCCAATAGCACAGTCATCACAACACTATAAAATATAGGATGAAAAATAAACAGGTGCCCTCCAACAGAAGTCAAAGGAAGCATATGATATCATGGTGGCCACCTGGAAATTACATGTTTTTAGTGCTGTAATCGTGGTCACACAGATATAATGTCCACCCCTGACAATATACTTATATCCTTATGGAAAATTAAAGGGGTACTCTTTTTCTTTCAAATCAACTGGTTTCAGTAAGTTATATAAATTTCCAGTCTGACACAGTGCTCACTGGTGCCACCTCTGTCCATGTCAGGAAGTGTCCAGAGCAGTAGCAAATCCCCATAGAAACCTCTGCTGGTCTGGACAGTTCCTGACATGGAGAGAGGTGGCAGCAGAGAGCACTGTGTCACACTGGAAAGAATACACCACTTTTTGCAGGACATACAGCAGCTGATAAGTACTGGAAGGCTGGAGATTTTTAAATAGAAGTAAATTAGAAATCTATATCACTTTCTGAAACCAGTTGATTTGAAAGAAAGACTTTCATCAGAGTAACCCTTCAAGAGATAAATAAAAATATGGATTATCACACTGTCCTCCCAGCAGGTGGCAGTGGTACTGGCTGTAGCTGTCCATGTGATTCTAAAATAGCAGATTCAAAAGGGAGAAAATGCAGTTTAAGATCTGAAAGTCAAAATGGTGGCCGATCAAAGGTTACATGACTCAGATACAGTAATTAAATGTATGAATGTAGCAGAGCTGGGATGAAACAGATGACACTGCAGGAATAGCACTGATGAGTGTGCATTATACAGGGGGGGAAATGAAGTTTGTCTTTATTAAATATGATTGCAATATTCTTTATTTAGTAAGACATTTTTATTTCTGTAAAAGAGGGCTTAGAATTTATTTTTTATTCCGTAATGTACCTATAATGACCTTTATATAACATATCATGCATCACTATCTCGTCAGCTTGGCTCCATAGCAACTCCACTATTATATTAGATCTATATGTAGAATGATGATACATACAATACTTTCAGTTTCCATAGCAATATGCTTATTACTAGCACACACATAATGAACTAATCCTGTATATACCTGATGATTGTGTTGTCTGCATAGATTTAGTTACATAGGGAGAGTATTACATTACTTTTCTGTTGCTTTTCGAGCCAGACCATATATATATATATATATTATATATATATATATATATATATATATATATATATATATATATATATATATATACCTGCAGCTGAAAAAGAAAACTGTTCTTCACTAAAATTTTACGAAAAGTTTGAGAAAAATAGCAATGGCTATCAATAGTTTAAAGGGTGGGAGAGAACACTGAAGAACATAAGCTCATATTAAAGGCAAAGCTAAAATGAATCATCATTTCCAGGATATACATTGTGCGCTGCACTGTGACCTTTTTTTCCTTCAGAGCTGTCTAGCTGTTGTATGTTTAACTGCAATTATTGGAATGGCTTTTTGTTGCTCAGTGTGATACCTGCACACTAAGGAGGTTGGGAAAAGGAAAAAAAAAAAAAAAAAAAATTCTCTCAAAATATTAGCAATAAGGTTTTGATAAAACGTACTATATTGTGGTAAGAAGTGCACCAATTAAAACTTATTTAAATGGGGCAAATATTAAAGGGGTTGTCCGGAGAGGTGAAACTTTTTAAATATTTTTGCAAGTAAACTGAAAAATCTAAAGAGCGCATGCTTACCTTTCTGCTCTCCCCCAGTGTTCTCCTGTGGTGTCACCAGGTCCCAGGCTGACCACAGCCTTTTCCAAGTGTCAGCCTGCTCAGCCAATCACTGACTGGGGCAGGACAGCACCGCAGCCAGTGATTGGGTCAGCGGGCTGCTACCACTGAGAAAAGTTTGTGTCAGAAGTGGTGTGGGGATTGTTTATTGGTGGACCCGAAGACACCATAGAGAAGGCAGGTAATCATTGCCTCTTGACCGTTTTACAGCCGTCTTTTTGGACAGCCGTCATTTTGAGATGTAAATACGGCCATATTATGCTAATTATAGCTATAATTAGTATAATACAGAAGTACTTTTGTCTCAAAATGATGGCCATGCAACAAGATGACTGTAAAAGAGTCAAAAAAAGACATTGTAGAAACAAAGCCTTAAAAAACAAAAACTTTTTATTGCTAAGGCTATATTCACAAACCGTAATATAATACCAAAATACGGCCATTATTTTGAGTGAAAAAACAAACAAACAGTGAACAGGTGCAAAAAAAAAACAAAATTATGGCTGCATTTTTGGATTATTTTACTGTGTGAACATAGACTTGTGGTGCGTTTACACAGAACGATTATCGTTCATATTTTTGAAATAACGACCGCAATTGAGTGAAAATCGGCTCGTGTAAACACAGCGAACGATCAAGCGGCGAGTGAGAAATCGTTCATTGTGATCTTTCAACATGTTCTCAAATCGTCGTTGGTCGTCGCTAAAAAATTGGCAGATCGCTTCGTGTAAACAGTCTTTTAAAGATTCACCCTATGTGTGAGATGGGCTTAATTGATCTTCAAGACGATCGCAATAACAATTTTTCTAACGATTTATTCGTCTAAACGAATCGTTGCTTCAAAATGGTTAAACGATCGATTGGGCGAATTATCGATTCGTGCAAACGGACCATTAGAATCTTTGATCATATAATCTTCTGTTTACACTCTCACAGACCTTTGGTCTTCTAGCTGATGTTTGATGAGAAATCCGCTGAAATTACTCACAGTTCCTCCTGAAACACCTTCCATAACTTAGATATCTCGCTGGGCATTATTTCCTATCAGATGGGGAAGCTGCTCAGCCAACAGGTTAGTAGGGTTAAGATCTAATAACTATCCTTGTCATTTAACCCCTTATATTCCACTGTGTAGCATCTAAGTGATCTCCCTTTGTCACCCTATCGGCACTTCATTGCATCACAGAGTGTTGATTGATTTCCATGGGAGCTTGAGTGTAATAAAAAAAAAAAAAAAAAAGTGATGTGACCAAAATAGCCAATTTTTTTTTTATGTTAATCATGCAGGATCAGGAATGTTATAATAAAATAGTCCAGACAATTCTGCACACAGCAGATACTCGCCGTTGGTTCTGTGTAGTCCCTTTGCAATCTCTGCTTCTGCCTTTCTCCACCCTTTTCTATCACTCTTCTCACCCTTCCCCTTTTCATACACTTGTATGGGCAGCATGTAATTTGATCGCTCAGTGCGTTTCTGGTCCATCTTACAAAAAGATGATGGAATTGAGCTTTTTGGTTTTTTTCTTCAGGGAAGAGGTAAACTGATAAATAAGAGGTTTTTAAGGTTTGAAGGCACACCATGCAGTAGGTATTGAATTGCAGCACTTATCATAGATTTTTCTATCGAGAAAACTTCTGCCCATATTTAACTGTTAAATAGGGGGATGAACTGCTTGGAGCCCTTTCTCTATTCACCAAAGCAGAAAGTCACAGCAACAAGCATCTCTCATACTCGGGGACTACAAATGGATCACCCCTTTATTATTATAGGTGAAGCTGTAATACTGCCTTTCCCATTCAATAATTTTTTATTATGATTTTTCAAAATTATACCAGCAATATATCATCAATATATCATATCCATATTCAGGCTATGTTCACACTACGTAAAACTACGGCCATTGTTGCCGATGGCAACAATGGCCGTAGTTTTTGCGGGGTGGAACAATGCCTTAGCTTTAATGGGATACTGGCCAGAGCGTATGCACATTGTATACGCTCCGACCGGGATCCCATGCGGCCCAGCAAATAACTGACATTTCCGTTTTCTGGGGCCGCAATTTAATGAATTGCGGCCGTAGGAAACCCTTTCAGTTCACACTATGAAGCGAGCTCCATAGTGTGCAGGGGGAAGCTCTGATGTGGGTGCGCGCTGATGCGCCCGCATAAGAGCTCTGCGGCCGGACAGATCATCTGGCCAGTACTTAAGTACCGGCCGGGATGATCCGGGCAGAGACCGGCCGGTCTTTCACGCCATGTGAACATAGCCTCAAAGCGTATAGAAAAATACTTCAGTACAAAAATAATAGCAGACATATAGCATTAAACAAAGTAGGATTTAGTATTACAAGTCCTTTATGGACAACAAACATATAAAAAAATGTGATCAATTCCAAAGAAGAAGTTACAAAAAGAGATATTATTGTCATATTATATTATATACTAAGCCTCAAAAAATAGTTATTTGATCTCATGTGTGTGTGATTAGAGATGAGCGAATAGTGAAATATTTGAAAATTTCAAATTTGATTCGAATAGCTCCCGATATTCGTATATTCGATTGAATATCGAATCCCATTATAGTCTATGGGAGAAAAAATACTCGGGACTTTGAAATCAATATTCGACCACTTGGAGGTCACCAAGTCCACAATGACACCTCATGAAATGATGCCAACACCTCTGGATGCATATAGGACAGCAGGGGAAGCATGCCTGGGTACATCTAACTTTAGGGGGGCCTTTTACACAGGGCCATTATCATTTGCTAACTATTGTTTGCTAATCTTTGGCTGTAATTCCACATTCGTTCGCATTTGTTTACTACTTGTTCAATGTAATTGCACAGTGTTTATTGTTTTGCTGGGATCCGATGGAGTAAACGATCATTCGCAATAACGATACGAACTAATGACTATAGTTCTTTGCAATATAGTGAACAATTTCAGGTTAACGATAAACAATCTTGTTTGCAATCGTTTATCGGTAAACGTTAAAAATAGCTTTGTCTAATAGGACCCTGAAAACACTGTCTCAAAACACCTTCTAAATCTCTGCTTTCCACACTTTTAGCCCTAACAAGGACTTTTGGGGGTCTCTCCCTACCTAACTTCACCTAAAAGCTAATTCTCCCTGGTGTACAGTCTGTCCCTCTCTAGCTCCAACCAGCAAGTGACACAAATCTGAAATCACCTATTCGTATAATCAGGAAGTGACATAGTTTAGCCAGCCAATCACAGTAAGAGTTTTTTTTTAAGTCCTGCCTATTCCTAGTGCCTGTCCCTTCCCCCCTTCATGTTTATTTGCTGGAAAAAAGCGCCAGGGGGGTGGGAGGGCGAATGGAATTTTTACTGTGTTTTCGTTTTAATATTTAAACTAAAACAAAAAGCTTGAATAGTGTAGTTTTCAATCGAATACTATTCGCTCATCACTATGTATAATGTGAATAGGTTCAATGGTAAGTCAGGTAAGTGTGGATGTAATTCTGCTATAGACTATAGACAGTAAGAGACATCACATAAAACTTTCTGTTTGCAATTGCTTTCCAACAATTCCAGTTTTGTGAAAATTTCTCCGAATACCCACATCCCCAAGTGATTATTTTCTCATAATGGTAAGTATTGTTTAAATAATCTATGAGTTCTTGTATATCAGGAATAACAGGTGGTTTCCAATGCCTAGCCAGTACAACCTTAGGCCATGTTCAGACCTTGTAAGAGACCGGCCGTTCCTTGACCCGGACGTAATTTAATTCTATAAAAAAAAGTCTAGTCTAGAGTAGTAGGAAATCCCCATAGAAAAACTCTCCTGATCTGGACAGTTCCTGAAATGGACAGAGGTGGCAGCAGAGAGCACTGTGTCAAACTTGAAAGAAAACACCACTTCCTGCAGGACATACAGCAGCTGATAAGTGCTGAAAATGTGAGATTTTGTGATAGATGTAAATTACAAATCTGAGGCACTCGCTGCGAATAGTCGATCTGAAAAAAATAAATAATAATTGTGAACTCCCCCTTTAATTCCTAACGCTTCACCATCCAAAATCAACTCATCACCAGAGAAGTTACCAGAGAAAGATTAAAAGAAGCAACACAGTTATAATGATATTCAGATCATAGTAAGCTCATAGATGAGCCATAATGAGCTTCCCTACCCCCGAAAGATTAAGCCGTATTATATTGTAAATCATATTATTGTTAACCATATTGATCATGTAGGTAGCAGAAATTATTGCACAGCTTCTCGCTCTAGACTCTAGTGGACGGCAATCATTTTCTGCTCAACTTCCTCACTTAAACAGTATAGATTTTGAAAGGGTAGAAGAGTAAATAACTTATTATGAACCTACTGTCAAAGCTTTTTCTGGGAAACGCGCCACTGAGACAAGAGGTATAATTTTAAAAAATGTGAAGTGAAGCAAAAGAAACAGACAAAATAGGTGGAAACACCGGCCGGAGAATACTTTCTGACTCTGAGCCTTGTATTTAGCTCTGACATATAACTAACTTTCCCAACGCTTTATTTTCTTCTTTAGCCTTTTGACCAGTGACTGAAAGCTTCTTGCTTTACACCAGTTTTTTTTTAAAGATCTAAACAACAAACTCACAACGCAAAGCAGAGATGTTCAATTCCAATGATAGTGCACATGGCCCTTAGTCTTCCGTTGTAATAGTGCATTAAAAAAAAAAAAAAAATTACTCTATGGCACTCCAATATTTCATCACAGCAAAGAAACGGGTATATCACACAGTCACACAACATTTTGGTGATCTCACATCACCATTTCCCAGCCCAAAACTGGCGGCGACCTACAGCGGAGCAAGACAGGTAAGTAAACATTAGTGACATGTCCCCCACAGCATCAGCAGCATGGCTTATTATATATTTTTCCTGGACAATCCCTTTAAGCAATGTTTTACTGGGAAACCTTGTTCCTGGATGTTACATTGACATGTGCTTAAACCTTAATTAAGACTATAGATGAGTGAATCACTCAGAAATTTTTCTCGACGTTCGCGAAGTTTCCGAATATTTGAGTGAATTTGCATTAAAAAGAACTTTTAAACTTGCAGCCCTGTGTCAAATTGGCGTGGCCGAGAGTGTGTGTGCCCTAGGCTTGAACCGCCTCTCTGTCCCTCCTCCCCACCTACCTCATCATTGGGAATGCCCTGGGCAGTATTTTTCCCATTCATCACTTGTGTGAACACTGCACAGGTGCCTTAACAATCCAACACATGTACAGTGTTCACACAGGTGATGAATAGGAAAAATCCTCCCAGGGCATTCCTGATAATGAGGAGGGTGGGGAGGAGGGGTGGAGAGGCAGTGCAAAGCTTAGGCACACACACTCTAGGCCACGCCAATTTGACACAGAGCTGCAAGTTTAAAAGTTGTTTTTTAGGACAATAACTGCATCACCTGCCGAACGGCCCCCAGGACAGATCTTGGATTAAAAGCAGCTATCCGAAGGTACAAGTGGTTTGGGGGTCAGATTGTGTGTACAGAGTCGCTTTAAGACCAAGAATATCCCTTTCATGGAATGAGCTGGGAAAAAAAAGTCTCATTTGTGAAGAATTTACCCACACCACTTAAAAGGATTCAGTGTATCTGATGGTACTGTATAGTTAATGGGTGTATAGGCCAGCACAGGTGCTGTATACAGAAAATGGTAGTGGTCACAAATTAACTTTTTCTTTTTTTTATTTTAGATGCATTATTTTAGAAGTACAAAACTGGCTGCAACAGTGGTAAATGCCCTTTAAGTCTTTGCTACACACCAAATATTAAAGGAGAAGTTTGGTGAAATTTAAAATGATGATGTCACGACCCGACTCCCAGAGCTTTGCAGGCTGCGGCTGCTAGAGAGAATGATGGCAGAAGGAATGCTCAGTGTCCCTCCAGTGCCTCAGTGTCCCCCTGCCATAATCCTCTCCAGCAGCCACAGCCCGCACAGCTCTGGGAGTCGGGTCGTGACATCACCATGTTATCCAGGAAGTGACATCACCATGTTATCCAGGAAGTGACATCACCATGTTATCCAGGAAGTGAAGCCTTAATGCAGTAGTGAGTTCAGGGGAAAAAACACTTTATAAGCAATTCCCGTAATAAGTGTATATTGGTAATTTGTATAACTTTTGGGGGGCAATATGATATTTAATAAAAATTTTCGCCGGACTTCTCTTAACCTTTTTTTTTCTCTTAACCTTATCATTTCTAAATGTTTTACTGCAAAGTATTGGGTAATATTCAGTACTATTGAGGTCAATTATCTGAGATCGTAACACACTGCATATTTGCTTCCCCCCACACACACACACACACACACAGAAAACCTTGGCTAAAGCTCCGAGTCATAAAACCTATGTAATAATATATACACGGTCCTACTACACTAAAATGTTGATGAGATTTCTATTGATTAACCATAATATTCCTAAAGAGCCCGCTGCTGTTGTAAATAAAGGCTGACTCAAAAGAACACTTGAAGAGCTATTTATATGCATAAATAATATTTCCCTTTCTGATGTTTTAATGATTAAACTATCAATTATCTATGTGGGAAGCCAAAGCGGAAAGCAGTCCAAGGATGTCTGACTTACTTTAAGACAGGAGCAAGAATAGACGGTAAACTGACCAATTATAAGAAAATGATCAAAATGTCTAATTTATCCGTAATTTCGTGAAAAATATTTTCAGATTTGCATACATTTCTGACATAAGAGCACTACATCTTTGTAACAAACAACAAAAGAAACAGTTGCTATAGCATTCACATACAATTCATAATGACATACATATTCATGTTGTGTATATTCTTCTGAGTAAGAAAACAATTTAAGACTGCCTTCATCTGCGTCATACATAATTTTGTGTGTGTGTGTGGGAGGGGGGGGGGGTTACAGCTTTTTTTTTTTTTTCTTTTTATATGGACATGTTTTACTTTAATTTTTTCAGTCAGTTTTTCTATAGAAATGCGAGAACCTCCCAAATTAAAAAAAAAAAAAATGTTTTAAAAAAAATTGCCAACAAAAAATAAAAAATGTCACTGGAAAAATGTTTTGTCTATAGTAAAAAATCAATTAAAAACAAATTTCTGTTACGAAAGCCTCTTACAACACTACAGGGGGCATTTACTATTAGAGATAAGCGAGCATGCTGGTCCGAGCTTGGTACTCGTTCGAGTATTAGGGTACTAGATGGTGCTCGTTATTAAGATGAGCATCTGGCGATACTCGAGACAATGGCATCTTCCTCTTCCTGCATGTTTGGCGGCTTTTTCTCAGCCAATCATCATATAGGAGAGGCTTTGGGAGCCTGTAGCATCACGTGGGAACCCTACATGTACATGTGATTGGCTGGCCAAATCAGATTACCTGGGCATATAAGAATCAGGTCCTGCGGTACTCGCGTCAGACGCAGGCTGGAAGAGATTAGGGAGAGAGCTTCTGTCTGTCAGGGAGAGTGTTAGGCAGGGAATTAGTGTGCGGTTAGGCAGGAATCCGGCATGAAGAACCCAACAGTTCTTCTAAGGGCTTAAAATTTTTAAAACATTTTTTTTTTGCTACTCTTGGCTGCTGGCTTGGACTTCTAGTGCAGCTGTCAGTAGTCAATTTGTGCTGTTGCTCCACTCCTTGCCGCTCCACCCCGGGTGCCGGGAAATGCTGGATCCAATCCTGGGAAACTGGAAGAAGTTTCCCAGGATTGGATCCAGCTTTTCCCGGCATCTTGGGAGGAGTGTCAGGGAGCAGAGCAGTGCTGAAAGCCCGGCGGCTCAATGAACGGATTGATGATCAAATGAAGTGCTTTGCTCCATTAAGATGAGCGATTTGATCATTTCTACCATCAACTGCCGTATCAAACAATGACTGTTGTTATATATCGTGTGAGCATGGCCTTGGACTGTGCTCACACTATGTATTACAGCGGCAATTATTTGCACTGCCATATTGGAATAATATTTTACTTCTATTTGTATTGCGGGCACCTTTGGGTGTGCCTGCAATCCAATTAGCCATAGTGGTCAGCACAACCATGCATTGTGTGCACAGAGGGTTAACTGCAGCCACTGTTTGCCAAACTGCGGCCGGAAAAAAATTGACAAGTTAAAGGACAACTCTGGCGTCAGCAAAAAACCCCAAAAACACTAACAGACACGGACTCTATACTCACCATCCCTCCTGAGTCAATTGCCATTTGAAAATCCTGCCGTCCGCGGTCCCCATCAACACCATCTGCGTCTTCATCATCTTCTTCATCTTCCCACGGCATGAATGAGTGCGAAAAGGCTGCCGATGCGCGTGTGCACCAGCAGCCTTTTCATTGGCTGGATCGCATCACATGGCTTCCAGCTTGCTCAGCCAATCAGAGCACTCCAGCCAATGAAAAGGTTGCTGGGTGGGGGGGGGGAACTGCTCCAGGCAGATGACTAACACACATTACAAAGTTATATAACTTTGTAATATGTGTTAGTTAAGGGGGGGGGGGGGGGGCGGGGAATAAACGCCGGAGTTGTCCTTTAATTTTTCTTTATTCCGCAGTGAACAACGTCCGCAGTGCACGCTGTGTGTATGTAGTGTGTTTAGGATAGGCCTTCAATTGAAATATTCTCTTGACATTCTTCTTAGAATAAAGCGGCAGATTACTAAATGTGGCATTTGTTATTCTGGCAGAGCTTCTGTAAAACTCTTTATGCCAGTATTGACGGCTGTTTGTATTAGTATTGACAGTTTCTTGGAACCGAAGTTTTATGTAAGGCAGAAATGGAACCACTGTGCACTTAGCCAAGCAACTATGGTAGAATCTGCTGTGTATTTCAGACCCCAGCTCTGCGGTCTCTTGCATTGTATTAAAAGTAAAGCTGATGTTTTAAGTGCTGGAACATAATATGTATATTCTGGCACCTGGTATAAAGAAACATAAATAACCATAAACTGTGAAGTCTACTTGAAATATTAGAAGCTGAATTTCAATAGAGAAAAGGGAAAGAAACATGTTCATTTCTTTGGCCCAATAGTGAACTGAAACAAAAATAGATGCCAACAGAATAAGAGGAATCTATCATCTAAGCATAAATACTAAAAAATAATAGCTAGTAAACACTGTAGAAATTTCACTTGTGTCTGCCAAGGCAGTCTAACAAGGCTTTTACTTATAAAAATGTGGATACAGAAAAAAATGTATGAAACCACAAACGTAATACAAATAGGGGATGCTATTAGAGAGGAGCGGATTTATAGTAGTAACAAAGTCATATGAAAATGTTGATTTAAACAGAAAACTTAAATAAATAAAAATAAAATAAATAGAAAAAAAAAGATAGAAAGATAGATAAAAAAAAACTTAAAGATATTATATTGCAAAACTGCTTGCGATCACAACCCCTGTTGATTTCGTAAAAAAAAATAAATAAATTGCTACAGTGCCTTTTTAAAGGAAATTTTTTATTAAAGTATTGCCCGCCAAAAGTTATACAAATCACCAATATCCACTTTTTACGGAAAATGCACATAAAGTGGGAAGTTTATCAAGGGCTTTCCGCCTATTTTTAGGTGAATAATTGGATTTTTCACCCAATTTTTGGTCTAAGTTCTATTTACGAACCAGTATTCAACGGGCGAATATTTTTTAGATTCGGATTATCTGGGATCAGCACTAGAGATGAGCGAATATGATTCAATCGAGTAGGTATTCGATCGAATATTGCGGTATTTGAAAGATTTGAACTCAATCGAGTAGTGTGACGAATACGCGGGAAACATTCAAAAGCCCAACACAGGTGGCGCTTTTTTTAATTTAATCACCATGCAGGGAGGCCGTGAGCGACCCTGGGAGTACGCACGCAGCCTGAAAACGGCGTCTACCCTCATTGGATGGCTGAACCACATAACCTAGAATCTTAAATACTTGGCTTCCGCCTCTCGACCGCAGATGAGCTTTCAACCTAGCCAGGGAAAGATCTTGCAGCAGAGAGAGATAGGTTTTAGTAGCGTTTTGGTTAGGCAGGCTTACTACAGAACCCAAAAGTCCTTTTCAGGGCTAAGATCAAGCAAAAAAGTCATCTCTGAATCCAAAGCACTTGTCAGCGCTAAGAAATAGATGATATAACAACAGCATCAGCATCATCTGTATTCATTCCAGTACCCTGTGTGTACAAGTGACTTATAGTGTCCCTGTTTAACACCACTAAGGGCACGTTATACATATTGTTCCAGTAGCCCACTAAGGGCACCTGATAAATACTGTTTCAGTAGCCAAGTTAAAGGCACATGATACATATTGTTCCAGTAGCCCAGAAAAAGGCATGTCACACATACTGTTCCAGTAACGTTCGTACAGCATTACGCGTGATACGCGCGAATAACATGACGCTCTGCGGACGCACATTGGAATCATGTATGTAACACTGCGCAAGAAATACGAACAAAATGTGTAAACATTTCCATAAATGTTCGTAAAGCGTTCGCAAATATTTTTCCTTCGCAACTGTGGAAAGTGGCATTATACTGTGATTTTGGGGTGTTAGGTGCACCCAGGCATGCTTCCCCTAATGTCCCAGTGTCACTCTGGAGGTGTTTGCATAGTTTAGGGAGGTTTTATGAGGGACTTGGTGACCTCCAAGTGGTCGAATTTAGATTTCCAAGTGCCGCAAATTTTTTTCCCATAGACTATAATGGAATCGAATACTCGTTCGAATAGTCAAATATCGGTGCCTATTCAATTCGAATTCACTACTCGCTCATCTCTAATTAGCCCCCAATTTATCATTTGTAAATTTTTTAAAAGTTGCACAAATAGGTGCAGGCCTACATCTGGTGAGTATCAGGTGAATATGCTTGCACAATTTTTGCACCTTTTTCTGTGCCTTTTTTTGTGACTTTTTACTTGGAAAAATTCACTAAACCAGTACTACATTTTAATAAATCAGTCACAAAATATTGGATCAAAATATACACCAATCCTCATTAGAGTAGTTGAACCCATTAGACTTGTTAGTAAATGTCCCCCAAAGTCTTTTTTCCCCTGCACTTACTACTGCGTCAAGGCTTCACTTTCTGGATAACATGGTGATGTCACTTCCTGGATAAAATGGTGATGTTACTTCCTGGATAAAATAGTGATGTCACTTCCTGGATAACATGGTGATGTCACTTCCTGGATACAATGGTGATGTTACTTCCTGGATAAAATAGTGATGTCACTTCCTGGATAACATGGTGATGTCACTTCCTGGATAAAATGGTGATGTTACTTCCTGGATAAAATAGTGATGTCACTTCCTGGATAAAATGGTGATGTCACTCCCTGGAAAAATGGTGATGTCACGACCCGACTCCCAGAGCTGTGCGGGTTGTGGCTGCTGGAGAGGATGATGGCAGGGGGACATTGAGGGACACAGGCCACTGGAGGGACACTTAGCATCCCTCTGCCATAATCCTCTCCAGCAGCCACAGCCGCACATTTCAACAGACTCCTGACAAAGAAGTGCTCACGCATCTTGTGTCTAATTCGGGCCCATCAGCATGGTGCAATTTATATCTAGATTTATTTGACCCGGCAATGTTTTTTTTCTGTGTATTCCAGTTTTTGTGCTCTTTCGCCCACTGGAGTCTTGATTGTATAGTTCATCTATACTATGGAACAACAAGCTGTGTGTAATGACAGCAGCATTGTATTCAACCGCATGTGGATTGGGTATGGCTTGTTCATAAGAATCTTGACATCCTCTTCTAACCCCTTTTATTGATGAGTTGTTCACATCCACAGGATACCCATATTTTCCCACTCACATCATTATTCATAAGGTCACTTTTTCCAGCATGCAGATTTTTTTTTTTTTTCTTTCCACACATATTGGAAAAATCTATGGTATATCATCTGCAGCAGGGATTTCTGATGAAGACAATGGGAATCATATGGATTATGGCACGGAACACAAGCAGATGCCATAGCTAAATCAGCATGAAATTCTGTCTGGTGAATGTTCCAATTAACTGTTCTTTTCTAACATCTTCTAGGAATACATATTTAAATGAAATTCATGCCAGAGATTAAAACGTTTTTTGGGGTTTTTTTTAGATTTTTTTTTAAAAAGGTGACATTTCTGAAAAAAGCACAATATTATAATCTAAATGTCCTGAACATCAGTTTATGGATAAGATAGATAAATTTATATTTATTAAAGGAAAAGTCCTGGCGGTTTTTTTTGTCTTTTTTTAATTGCGGCAAGGGCAGGGGAGAACATCATAAGCAAAAACTACTGACCTCTCCCCGTACCTAAAAATGGCTGTGGCAGAAGGCCTTGGATCCCCGCCACAAGCCATTTTACCTCAATTCTGATGAGGTCACAGGGAAAATGTGTGACCCGGCTGATGGATGCCTGACTGGCTGGGGGGGGGCATCCATCAACCAGATTAAATGTGGAAGAGGGGAGAGTTGAAGAGGGCTGATGAGTTCCCCTGGAGTGGGACGCGGTACAGCGCTGGCACGGAGTGCGGTATTAATTGTTCATTATGTTCCACCCTACCCCTGCCCGAATTGAGTATTTTGTGCCCAGCTGGACTTCTCCTTTAAGAGAAAATAAATTAACAAACCTAAATATAAAAACCTTAAGGGAGTACTCCAGCAAAAATCTTTTTTTATTCAAGTCAACTGGTTTTAGAAAGTTATATAGATTTGTAATTTACTTCTATTTAAAAATCTCAAGTCTTCCAGTACTTATCAGCTGCTGTTTGTCCTGCAGGAAGTGGTGTATTCTTTTCAGTCTAACACAGTGCTCTCTGCTGCCACCTCTGTCCGTGTCAGGAACTGTCCAGAGCAGCAACAAATCCCCATAGAAAACCTCTACTGCTCTGGACAGTTCCTGACATGGACAGAGATAGCAAGAGAAAGCAATGTGAGTGGAATGAATACACCACTTCTTGCAGGACATACAGCAGCTGATAAGTACTGAAAGACTGGAGATTTTTAAATAGAAGTAATTAACAAATCTATTTAACTTCCTGAAATCAGTTGATTTGAAAGAAAAAGATTTTCGCTGGAGTATCCCTTGAACAACATACTCAAACATTACATCATATTAAGCAGCCATACAGTATATATTTTTACAGCATTTGGCTATGTTCACACATAGTATTTCCATCAGTATTTTGGTCAATCAAAACCAGAAGTGGTTTGAAAACACAGAAACCATGCAACTATTTGCATTATAATTTTTTTTTTGTCAATGCCACTCCTAATGTTGGCTACAAATACTGACTAAGATACTGACAGAAATACTGTGTGAACATAGTCCTAGTGTTTTGTAAGACCCACACAAGTGCAGTAGATTTAATGTGTCATTATCTTACTATCAAATGAACTTTAAGTGAATGGCTGTAACAAGAGACGCAGGCAAAGCGTTCACACTTTTCTTAGTCAGCTTAATCAGATACTCTGCATTTCCTGTCATGGGTGTATACAACCTGTATCCTACTATTCACAGCCTGTCAAAAGCTGCTCCGTGCAACAGATGAATTAAAGGAAATTAAATATCTTAGTTCCACATTGTATGTATATAGACAGGAAACAAGACCGAGAGATTAGAATGGGAATTAAAAATAGAGCAGCAAGATCTGTATGCTATCAACTTTCACAATTGAAATAGTTAGGCTATGGGTCAGCCGCAGCGAGGATAAACAATCACTGGCATGTATGATTGGCGAGGCATCTCACCCATCTGCTATGCAGGATATGCAAATGTACTTAATATTTAAATAAATGTCCTTGTGTAACACCCATAGGTGGCCATTCATGAGGGGATCTGAAGCCTAGTATCTGAATTATATGGCATCTTTAGCAATATCCCCATCCCTCTGGCTCCAGAACTCTGTTGGGGGGGGGGGGGGGATTTATGAAGACCAGTGTACAAGTACGCCGTTCTTATATTAGGCACCGCCATCTTTTCCCCGGCAGGCTTCTTAGTGAATCCAGCCAGCCGGGCGCCCGAACCTGAGCCTCGCGTGCTAAATCTACACCTGCTTCCAGCAGGTGTAGATTTGGATCATGATATCCTTCTGCGAGCAGACGTAAATTAAAAAATTTGCCCCTCCTCCCCACCTTGTCACCCCCCCCCCAATCTCCCCCAGCCTGCCCATTGGGCGAGTGGGGCGTACAGCAGGCGTACGCCAGGCAGAAGGGTCAGAGTAGATATTGCAGAGTGACACCACTATGAGAATAGGTGAGACTTTGTTGGCCTGGACCTGACCCACGAACAGATTCCTCCAACCAACAGGAGCAACCAACTCAAGGATATCCAAGAAGTGTATAAAAAAACGCAACTGCTACCGCCATGTGTGAATAAGCGGATACAGTAGTAAAACCACTAAAAATGTATTGCTAAAAAACATGTGCAACGCATTTCGGCTCCTATTTTTCGGTCTGGAGCCTTTCGTTCTTGAGCTGGTTGCGCCTGTCAGTTGGAGGAATCTGTTCCCGGTCTAACGAAGTCTCACCTATACTTGTCATACACCCCGGATGCTGTTCGTTGGTGGTCCTCCGTGAGCTGCACCATCTCAGAGTAAACGCGATACAAAGTTGTGCCTATACCGTTGCACAACTCTGCTAGGTGAGTGGTCCCTTGCCTGTATATTTAAGTGTTTGTAACCACTGACATACTAGACCAGGAAAGCGCCCTCCCCTTTTCCCTCTTCCTTACCATCATGAGAAGGAGCATGTCACCACCAGTTGAATTTTTCTCATGCATCCTTAGGATTTTACCAGCATAAAACGGACACAAGTAAATCAGAAATAATCAATAAGACATCTGATGCAGAGGAGACAGTCAGCATTAGATGGTGGTTAAGAGATATACAGGTATAATTTAGGGTCAGCATGTCTAAGTGGTGGTGGGAGAGAACATATGACAATGTGAAAGATTATTACAGCAGTACAAGAAATTGAAGGATGAAAGTTGAGAGTTGAGGGTTAATGAGATTTGTAGAGAACCTACTGAGTCGTTCAAAGCTTTGCTACAATATCATCCTGTGTATTGAAAGGGGCGGACAATATCCACAATGGGTTGTGTCATAATGATTGATAATAAAAGCTTTCCATTTTTGAAAGAACCTTTTAGCGTTTTTTTTTTCCTTTATGTCATTCTGTATCTGTGTGATCAGTTAAAAAAAAAAAATTTAAGTTGCGATATTAACATGGATATGTCAGGGATGGATAGGTATAGATAGGTAAAGGCATTGGAGAGGGACCAGGAGAACTGCAGGGACTAACCGGGGTAAGTGAGTGGTATCGGGGGGGAGGGGAGCAATATGGTGGAATGGGGGAGTTTGAAGGGTCAAGAAGAGATGAATTTTCCAGAAAGTAGAAATGTATGAGATCACTTTTCGCCAATAGTTAGGTGGTGGAACATGTCCAGACCGGTGCTTTAAATTGCTAAGGGGTGGGGGTGGGGTCTAGTATTTGGTACACAGTGTTATGTAATCATGCATTCTGTTTTCCAGAATAGATGTCAAAGTGTTGACTGTTATTTGACATTAAAGTGATCAGGTGATAAATTGACTTAGATTTAGGGCTTGTGTACATGTCAATATTAGGTTTCCATATAAGAGTTGAATAATAAACAGGCACAGTAGTAAGTTTATAGGTGAGATGTTACTGCTCCATACAACATAGACAAACAAACTGTAGTCTGGGCATTGATCTCTTTACGTATGCAGCCATATGCGTTTTAGTCCATATTGGCGGTTACGATTATTCAAACTGATCTTACATTTTTAATTACGTTGGTGTTACGAATGTCACGTGATGGAACTTTGGCGCACTCCTTGGTGCATAGGTACGACCCAGACTGCGCTTTTTTGCCTTTGTCTGTGCCCAGTCTGAACTATGTCTTAAGGCCCATTACAGCCAATAATCGTCCCGTGGAATAGAAGGCAACGATCAGCTGACATCGTTCATCGACATCTAGCGATCACCCGGGCAGACCCCCACACCTCCCCGCGCCCCCTCTGGACTTACCCGTTCGCTGTTGCGTGTAATAGCATTCTCTGTATTCTCTGTTCTCTACATTACCTAGCGCGTCTCGTGCCTACTATTTTGTCTGTTTCCTAGTTCCTTGTATCCTTGATCTGCCTTGTTGACTTTCCCTGCTTTCTGCCTGCCCTTGACCTTATTGCCTGTTATTTGACTACGCCTTTGGATCTGATTTTGTACTTTTACAGCCCCACGTTGCTGACCCAGTTTGTCCACCCTGTACTATTGTGTTTGTGTGTATTTTCTTGTCTTTTGTTTTACATATCCAGGCCAGGGACCGCCGCCCAGTTGCCAGCTGCCGCCTGCATCCCTCTGTGACTCGAGTCGTGACAATCCTCCAATCTACTTCCTAGTGGGCAACTACAACGGATTATGTTTGGTTTTCATGTCCCCGTACATGCCTTCTTTTCCTTTGCCATTCCATCTGCCCTTAAGGTAAAATTGAACAAAGGAAGTTTGGCTGACATTCAGACAGTCACACATAGGGGGACATGCATAATCCGGCATACTGATGATTTTCGGCGCAAAGTGCCGATATGCAAATGATTTTATTTGCAAATTGCCGATTTGCGAAAAAAATATTCGCATATCGGCACTTCACGCCGAGTACGCTGGGGGGGCCGGGAGGGGGTGTGGAGGGGGCGTCACGGGGGCGCGGACTCAGAGTCCGCGCGATTTATCATTTTTTCAGCGCAACGATTCGCCGAAAACCTATTCCACCTTTAAGGTGGCGTAGGTTTTCGGCTGTGTGCACCGACGGGCACGGGATTTATGTAGAGGCAGTCTGCCTCTACATAAATCTCCGTAGTGCCAGAGATGCGGGGACATTTATAAGTACGGCGTAAAAAACGCCGTACTTAATAAATGTCCCCCATAGAGTGAAGTATTCCAATTGAAGAAGCACTTCGGATATCAACGTTTCAAGCGAGTTTCTGAATAAATTAAGTTGAAACTCTGAAATCCTGAGTGCTCCATAAGTTGGCTTAAAATTTTTTATTTTTTTTTGCTTATTTTGAAAATTACATCTGAATAGGAACCCCTGCTCCAATCCTAAAAAGCTGTTTATATGCCGAAAACATGCACTGTAGCTGTGTACAGACGCCACATAGCTGTAAATCACCTCCCTGGTCTTGGTGCTATGCATCTCTCAATAACTTTACTAGATGTTGTACCCAATGGCAGATATAGAGACCACTGGGTATAGCACATAGCAAAGTTATTTAGAAATACATAGTATTAGGGATAGCCTGTACTCAATAGTATGGGCAGCAGTAGAGAAGAGCAGAGCCATGACTCCACTTTGCACAGCTGTACTCAGTTACACAGCATCATGAACAGCTGTGTACAAAGTGCAGAAACTGCTCTGCTATTCCCTGCTGCTGCCCATAATGTCATAAATATTAGCAGAGAACATCAGAGCCATGCAGACACACACCAATGTCTTCTAGTCATTCACAATGGAACTTCTCCTAGAGGTAGAAACCTTGTAGACCCTCACAGCTTAGGGGGCGTTCACACAATCTCTTCAAACTGCTCGTAGCATGACGATATCCAGCAGGGTGGATCTCAAAGCTCCCCGCATCATGATTAATTATTTATTGTTGATATTGATATTGTTTAAATGTTCGCACTGGTATACTGTCACAGTATAAATAGTATTAGAGCTCTCAACATCATAATCATGATGCGGGGAGCTCTGAGATCCACTCCGCAGGACATTATCCTTGCTATGGACAGATTGCAGAGATTGTATAAATGCCCCCTAAGTCTTTAGCGCGGAGAGAGAAGGTGCGCATAGAAATGTTGTTTATAGACAAGATTGCTTCTAGATGAAAGGGTGTTCCTGAAGGAAATTTTGCACCCATATTAGATTATAATTTTTAAAACACAGCTGACTTCTTTCCATACATTAAGAGTGCGTCATTGGTCGACTAAAATAACCATTTGTTTCATTTCATCCTAGTAATGTTCGTCATCATCAAAAATGTCCATTTTATCAATTTGAGGCCCTTTTACTCCTTATAAGTTATTTCTGTCATGAAGACTACAAAAAGACTACAGCAGGTAAGTACAAAGATTTACAGTAGGTAAGTACAAAGTAGGCATTACATTAAAATAACTGTGCAATAGTGATGAGCGAATACTGTTCGATCGAATAGATATTCAATCGAATAGTAAGGTATTCGATCTATCAAATATTATCGAATAGTTCCCCAAGTATTCGATAAATATTCGCTAAGCGTTCAAATCCCCCAGCTTCCGTTTTTTACCTCCAAGTGGTTGAATAGATGTCTTTCAATAAACGAATACTTGTTCCCATTGACTTTAAAGGGATTGAATATTCGAATATTTGGGAGATATTAATTCGAATATTCGAATATTTCACTATTTGCTCATCACTACTGTGGAAAATTAAAATTAAATGTATAGCAGCATAGAAATGAAAAGACAAGGCATTTGGAAGTTGATAATAAAAAAATGTACAGCTAAAACTATTAGTCTGGGATCTCTGCGAGATATGGATTCTGAAAGCTTATGTAAACACAGAGCCTCAGGTTTGATATCTCCTCTTCTGCTTCCTCTATATCAGAGTTCAAATAAGGACTTGAAAACCATGGCTATGTCTTTGACATAGATTGAATATGGTGATACAGAAGAAACATTTCATTATATTTCATTATATGTCTTAGATAAACACACTGGAGTATAGATATTTAACTTGTCAGCACCTTTATTTGCTCATTACATTACATGTGTGCTTTGCAGCAGAATAGATACAGGTATATCTATATTTTTCTACAAACCATTGCTATTATTACTCCCGGTAGAGAGAAAAACTGCCTTGAATATCGAACTGTTGCTTTTCTAAAGAAAATATATTACACATACAATCTGCTTGAGGAGTCATAATAGACCATGTGAAAAGTTTTTGAAAATCACCATTCTAAAGGCGAACAAAGGAAGACTGTTTATATGTGCAATATCATAGTCAGTTGAGTTTAATTTAGGGCAATTTTCTGAGATTTAGAATCACATACAAAGCTGTTACTTATGGCACAGTGGGAAAATATCAATAAAGACTAGTAAAGTATATATGGGAGGCACATCACTGTATTCTGTTCATTCCGGATTACTGCATTCATATACATTTGGTATGAGACTTGACACAAGAAAATATTTATGGCTTCATTTTTGCTCCTATATAGTACAAACATCAATCTGTAAAACATTTCTAGGAACCAATCAGATTCCACCTTTCAAGTGTCTGTGAGGAATGAAAGGAAGAATCTGATTGGTTGCTAGGAGCATTTAAGACAATTCTACTTTACACCAGTTTGATAAATCTCCCTTATTGTATCTAGGCGGGTAAAATAAGTGCCTTTTCTGTGTTTTTGACCCATTACTAGTTCTGATTAAAAATACTGACCAAAATACTAGTCCAAATACTGACCAAACTACTATGTGTTAACATAGCCATATCCTACTTATTCTATTGCATCCTCTTTATATCTCTACAGTGCAATAAATATAATGGGCCAACATAGATAAATCATTAGAAATCAGTGCTTAGGAGATTTAAAAAAAATAATAATATTCAGATGTACAGTTAATCCAAAACCAGAACGAATATTAACCCTTTCAGGACCATGTGTCATTGATGCCTTAATGCCCAGGTTGTTTTAAGACTTCAGCTTAAGTCCTTAGGTCTGCCCCCTCTCCTCTGTCCCCTGCCGCTGTTAGAAGCTTATAACACTGGCAGGGGAGAGAGGGGAGGGGGCAGAGCTCACAGCCAAACACCAGCCTTACCTCCCTCCCTTCCCCCGGTTTTGTTCTTGTGTGGTTGTACTTCCTGTTTGAGCAGTTGTACACAGTACTACAGGTTGCAGAATGCATTGCTTTCCCTCAGCGGTTCATCACAGTCCTCCACCCTGCCCATTCCCCGCCTAACTGTTGCAGAACATCTAGGCTGTGTTCACACATTGCAGTTTCATTGTGTTACTGAATTAGTTGCAGTACTTTATCATTTCATTGTGTTCCCACCCACACAGCACACTGTATTCTCTACCTGTAACACCACACAGCACACTGTATTCTCTACCTGTAACACCACACAGCACACTGTATTCTCTACCTGTAACACCACACAGCACACTGTATTCTCTACCTGTAACACCACACAGCACTGCATTCTCTACCTGTAACACCACACAGCACGCTGTATTCTCTACCTGTAACACCACACAGCACATTGTATTTTCTACCTGTAACACCACACAGCACGCTGTATTCTCTACCTGTAACACCACACAGCACGCTGTATTCTCTACCTGTAACACCACACAGCACACTGTATTCTCTACCTGTAACACCACACAGCATGCTGTATTCTCTACCTGTAACGCCGTTATTGGAATAAAGTATATAACTTTTTTAATTTCTTTTTTTTCTTTTCATTTACACGCACATATTGTGATCAAGCATCTTTTATCTTTGAAGTTGAGCCCCACAATAAGGACTTTATCCGATATTATCTTACATGGGATATACTGTTTATGCCTTGTTTTTATGCAGGTGGGATTGGCAGTGCGGGCTCTGATCCTCTGTGCCCTTTACCATTATTTAATTGTGTTACTGCATCATTTTTGTGAATACGCTGCAGTACTGCAATGAGACTTCAACATGTGTGAACACAGCCCTAATTTCACTGCACACTTCAGCACAATCAGCGAAATCAGTGCAACAGCTGCTTCCCCCAATCCCCTGAGAGATAATGAATCACTCAGGAGATTGGGGGATCCAGCCAAGGCTCCTGTGACATCACGCTCTGCCCCCTGTCTGCATCATTAGCCTGTGCTCAGCAAACACACACACAATGTGAGACAGAGGCATGGAAGATTTGTCTCCTGAGGGGGAAGAGCAGTGGGAGCAGGAGACAATGTGGATTGGCACAGAGGCCAGTTTTCTTCACTTCCTGGATTTCTATCAGCTACCAGTGTGGCCGAACCGCACAGATATGGTAATACATTATATAGACTCATCTATATAACTTTTAATGTACTTTTAATAGAAAACAAGTTTTCCTTATGTGGAGTTCCTCTTTAACAGAGAACAGTCAAAAGCTAGGTTCACTTAACCTCTCAACAGGGTAAAACGCAAGCCAATTGCACTGATCTTTGCTATGCTATGATATAGCATACAGTAGTTCAGTATATGCAATCTAATGATTGTATGTTTAACTGTTAAGGAAAAGTGTAAAAATAAAAATTAAAACTTTAAAAAATATTTACAAAAGACCCTTTTTAAAACAAACCCCAGTAAAAGTTTAAATTACCTCCTTGCCCATTATAAAAAAAAAAACTTATTATATAAAAAAAAAATGAATATATTATATATCATAGCATGTGGAATTGTCGGATCTATTAAGATATAAAAATATTTTTCCTGCATGGTGAATGGCATGAATGAAAAGATGAAAAGAAAAAGAAAAAAAAATTGCTGATTTTTTTAAATATTATATATTAGAATGAAATTAATTTAAATTAAGCGATCAATTTTTTTCTTTTACACTTTTATGATACCAATAAAAAACTAGAGATCACAGCACAAAAAAAATTGCCCCCAACCAGCCCTGTAGGTGGAAAAATAAAAAGCATTATGGCTCTTAGAAGGCAAAGAGTCGAAACTGTGTCATTGGGACCTGGAGATCCGTGCATCAATGACCTCGGTTATGAAGGGGTTAATATAAAAATTAACCACAATTAATGTCAACCAGTGTAACCTGTGTAACCTATTTATTGCTGTCTCCTTTGATTTTACTATCTGATCAATCAATCAGTCAAAGTTATGGTATGTGTGTATGCTTTATTTGTGGGAAAAGTAATATTATTACATTATGAGTATTAGCAGCATTAGTAGAAACCTGTCTGTTACTATTATATAAAATCCTAGTATTTTTTTATAGAGGCATTGTCTAATACTAATGAGTTATTTTAGAAGTTACCATGGAGCAATGGGGTAGAGGTACAGAAGGTCAATATCTAAAAAAACAACATTTCTTTGCCTGTTACCAAGTGACATTACAGTCAAATACTCTAAGGGCCACATGTATCATCCGGCGAACGGATGATTTTCGGTGGAAAGTGCCGATTTGCGTATTTTTTTATTCGCAAATGGCCGATTTGCGAATAAAATATTCGCAAATCGGCACTTTCCGCCGAGCACGCCAGGGGGGCAGAAAGGGGGCGTGTAGTGGGCGGAACGGAGGGCGCGGACTCAGAGTCCGCGCGATTTACCATCCGTTCCGCCCAAATGTACGCCGAAAACCTACTCCAGTCCTCAGCTGGCGTAGGTTTTCGGCGGTGCGCACCGGCGCGCACGGGATTTATGTAGAGGCAGTCCGCCTCTACATAAATCTCCGTAGCGCCGGAGCTGCGGGGGCATTTATAAGTCCGGTGTAAAAAACGCCGGACTTAATAAATGCCACCCTAAGGGTACAAACACACACACCATATACGCAGCAAATACGCAGCAGATCTGCAGCAGATTTGATGATGCAGATTTGATGCTGTGTTCATTTATTTAGATCTAATCTGCTGCGTATTTGTTGCATTTTTGTTGCGTATTTGCTGCGTATTTGCTGCGTATCGCAGCAGTAAATACGCTGCGTATACGGTGTGTGGGTTTATACCCTAAGGGTATGTTCACTCTTACCGGATCCGCAGCGTATTTTCATTTAAATAACTGAACACAGCATCAAATCTGCACCATCAAATCTGCTGCGGATCTGCTGCGTATCCTGTAGGTGTGAACGCACCATTAACCTTATTTTTTTCAGTGTCCGTTGGATGGTTCATACAGGGTATAACATAACATGCAATACTAATGGAATGAGACCTATGCACTTAATGATCAATGCAATAATACATTATTCATGTTTTTGTCGAACCTCTTCTGGTGTGTCGGGGTTGATAGAGTAAAGCTTTATAAATCCTCATTATGTATCAGAAAACTGCTCCCTTGTCTCATGATTTATTATTTCATACAGTATATAATTGTCTGAGCAGCCAAGGCTATGTATAGTTACCCTACAAACAGTACAATATATGGCTTTATGTTTTAAACTGAAGACATTCCCATGACATTCTGACACTTGAAAGTATACTGCAAATATTAAGGACACGTCATTTCAATTTCCTTAAGCTTATTAGGATATAAATATTCATTACTCACAGTGAGTCTTTGATCAGAGGAGTGCTTCCTAGCTTAAAACATGTCTTTTCACCTCCACAGGATGTCTTTCTTAGAGAAAACTGCTCAGCGAGGTCATATCCTGTAGAAACACCAATTATGTCATTAGGAATATAAAGAATTGGACATAAAAGTACTTAATGACATGGCCCAAAATATTTCCAATTACGTGGAAAAAGAATTATCTGTATTTTGTCAAAGTCAGTACTGACAAAGGACCTTCTTTTTTGTATACCAGCAATAAACTTGAAATCCAGTAGGGTTCCTAAAATCTTTGATAAATTAATAAAAGATAGGCTAGAGCTCCTAAAAAAGTTTAAAAAAAAAAAAAAAATTGAAAAATATTTACTGAGGGTATTGATTAGTTTTTTTGAAAGTTCACTTCTTTGAGCCCATTTTTTTACTTGGGTCTTGTGCTAATTAATCTTTTTATAAATTTTCATAATATTTAAAGTTCTACTTTAATGATAAATCCCTTGCAGCCATCTAATCATCTGCAAACCCATCTGTGATGTCACCACATCCCACTAACCCTGTATCTAATGTAATCCACTTCCTGGAGGGGGGAATTTGGCTGTGTGTGCAAAGGAGAAATGGATTGCCACAAGCATTTAGTGCAAGGCCGGGAGAGAAATAGAGAGAGATAGGGAGAGAGGATAGGATATGATAGGAGAGTCCATTGTGGGTGGATGTCTTTGGGTGCTACTGGTACCTCAGTGTGTGGGATAAGTTGTCAGTGTCCAGTGAACGCAGGTTGTGGGTGCTGTGGGTGATTTACCCATTGGTATCCCAGTTTGTGAGCGATGTGAAGCCAGTCTCCAATGAATCCAGTGTGTGGATGCTGTGAAGCCAGTGTCCTTCAAACCCATCTGTGGGTGCTGTGGGTGAAGTTAACCCATAGGTGTCCCAGTCTGTGGGTGCTGTGAAGGCAGTGTCTATTCAAACTAGTCTGTTAGTGCTGTGGGAGAAGTTAATCAATTAGTATCCTGATGTGTGGATGCAGTGAAGCCAGTGTCCATTCAAACCAGTCTGTGGGTGCTGTGGGTGAAGTTAACAAAGTGTTCCTGCTCAGTGGAGTTCCTGCTGTACTGTAAAAGCACACAACAAAAATCTTTTAAAACCCATTCAAGTCTCCATATATCCACATCTAGTGCATGGCTAGATTTTCCACAGTTTTAGTAAGACATTTTTGCCAGCACTCAGGTCTTCATATAAAACAAATAACTTTTATTACCAAGCATTAAAAAAATTCAAATGGGAGTTACAGTACATAAAATGCATATCATCAAGGCAAAAAAAGCAAGGTTGACTAACACATTTTGGTTTTCAAGAAGCCTTACTCATGGCTCCTTAACAGCCAAAATGAGTTGGTGAACTATGTTTTTTCAGCCATGACGATATACATTTTTGGTACTTTAACTCTATATTTGGAATTTTTTAATGCTTTGGAATAAAAGTTATGTATCTTATATGAAGACCGGAGTGCTGTCTTTCTATTGCATCCACCTTGCATATTTTTTCTATCGAAAGTATTCCATGGTTTGGGGCATAGATTAGCAAATTTAAAAACATTCACACACATTCTGTGGAACCCACAGAAAAAAACTTATAATAGAAAGATATGCAAAGTTTGGCTATGTTCCCCCTTTTGTGAACATATCAGGGGAAGGCGACAATCTCGCTATATAGACAACTGCTAATGAAGATCATGATTATTATTAGTGCTCGTCTATAAAAGCATGGCCTTCATCAGCTTAGTGGTAGTGCTACTACCAATAAGCTAAGGAAGTTCATGCTTGGCCGAAACACATCCTTACAGTACCTGATGCTGTATGCACGCCAATAAAGGCAGAATGTATTTGGTGAGTAACGGGTCTTCTCTACTATTTGTCTGGACACTATTGCCCCGAGCACCACGGACCAAGGGAAGTGCCATCCTTCCTACATCTGTATAACCACCTTCCCCTCATCTGTTCCTAAAATGTTTCTAAAAAATGTATTTATATATGTTTAAGGTATTCATAGCTTTAAACCTTAAAATAGTACATACCTGATACATCGATGGTGTCTATATAACCATGTCTATTGTTAGATCCATGAATTCTTAGGACTGGGCACACTGTAAAAACAAAACAACAAAAATGTTACTCTGCTTTGAGGTGAGCATTGGCAAGCTGAGCAGTTTGAAAAATGATTTTAAAGAACAGGCTCAAATAACGGATTATGTCGAATATATTATGCCTCAGTTGACAAAAATTGACTTGGAAATGACTAAGAAACTGAAAACCAAAAGAAAACTTAGAGTTCTCAGAATGTTCAAGAAATTGCTCTCTGGTAGGATTTAGGAATCCCTGTTATTAACCCTTTCACGACCTGGGGTCATTGTTGCATCAATGCCCAGGTCATTTTTGGACATCAGCTTATGGGATCATAATGATTGCATAAGCTGATGTCCCTATGTCTGCGTCCTCTCCTCTGTGCCCTGCCGCTGTTGCAATCTTGTGACAGCAGCAGGGGTGAGAGGGGATGGGGCAGAGCTCATGAGCGCAAAGCCTTGGGCACGGCGCCTTACCTCCCTCCCCCCGCCGGCCCCCGTAGCCAGGAAACCGGAAGCCTGAGGCTTCTAGTTTCTATGGCTACCATCGGGTCTCTGCGATCACTTCGCAGAGCCCCGATGGACACCGGACAGAGAACTCTCCCTCTTTAGAGGGAGAATTCTCTGTTAGGAGCCCTCTAGACGCTGCGGTCGTGCTGACTGCAGTATCTATAGGGTAAGCTTTCAGCACCGGAGCGCGGCTCCAGTGCTAAGGGTTGCGGCGGGTCCCCGGCTATCACTGATAGCCGGGATCCACCGCGGATTACACAGGTGCAGCTTCTGCGCCTGTGTTATCCTCAATCGTAAATTAATGTCGCTGCAGCATAAGGCATAGGCTGCAGCAATGTTAATTTACAGTGCAGCGGCGGGGAGAGGTTAAAGTGTACCTCCACCATTTTTTGGGGGGGGAGAAATGACTGTCTGAGCACCCATTCTACGCACTCACTGCCACATACTGCTATACCTTATTCGAGCTTTCTGCTGCGTCTCCATGATGTATAAGACTCTAAGTAACAGAATTCTCTGGGAAATAGTATTGGTCTGAGAACCTCACCATACACTTCACCATATTAATCTTCCCATATCAATTGCAGGTTGAAATATCATACTTTTATTTTTTTTTTTAACTTTATTTACATTTTTTTATTTTTTATTTTTAGGCTATGCTCACACACTGTTAAAATGACGCCCATTTTTATTGTACAGCTATCACTTAACAACAACAAATAACGTTAAACAATGGCTGTTCAATAAAGGCTATATCCCCACAATGTTTTTATTTTGGCTGCTTGATGCCAAACAGCCGTTATATTATAATGAAGACCATTATTTGTATAATGATGGCGATTATTTGGAGTCAAACAGCTAAAAAAAAAGTAATTGTGAGAACAAAGCCTTACGTTGACTGTCAGTATTAAGGAGCAGCGCAGCCGATACCGATACTGAGCCTTCCCTAATGTCTGTTTCTATACACTTGGTAGTGCAGCCTCCATGAATGCTGCAGCCTTATCACAGTGAGGTAGAGAGAACAATTATTGACAGTCATCACCACTTTAATACAGTTATATTACCAAGCTGCTGTAAATCTACTAGCCAGTATGTCATTAGTAGCAGGGCTTCTTGGATTTTTAATACACAGCAATTGATCGACTACAAACACAGAGACAAGGACAGAGAAATTTGGATTCTATTGCAAAGATATAAGGGAAAAGTTGTTCAAAAAGTTTCAAAAAGGGTCGAATAATCATGTCTAAGGCTGCATTTACACAAAGCGATAATTCGCCCAATTGAATGATTAACGATTTCGAAGTAACAATGTGTTTTTTTTATAACCATCAGCGTTTAGACAGAACAATATATCGTTTGGAAAAATCGTTATTTCGATCGTTTTAAGATCGCTTAGGTCTATCTCACACATAGGATGAATCTGTGAAAGACTGTTTACACGAAGCGATCTGCGAATTTTTAGTGAACGACCAACGACGTTTTGAGAACATGTTGAAAGATGAAAATGAACGATTTCTCGCTCGTCGTTTGATCGTTCACTGTGTTTACAGGATTATTGCTTAAATGCGATCATTATCGTGAAAATTAGAATGGTAATCGTTCCATGTAAATGCACCAATGGCTGTTATGTTATAAAATGCCATTGAGAACCATTACCTTCACAAAAAAAAAAAAAAAATTTGGAATACTGACACATTTTACCAGAGATGGTAGGCTTGTGAAAATTACAATGCAGAGTAGTAAATAACCCAGGAAGTCATAAAGCATCCCAAAGAACGTCCAGAAAATTTCATCCTCACCAACATTAAGCCAGTATTCACATCAGGCCGCAATAATGAGTAGAATGACTTAAAAAGGGATCAAGGAAAATCAGAGCTATCAATGCAGCCATAGGTGTCCTTCTCGCATATAGAAAAATAACCAACCCTAGCCAATTGCCAAGTGGAATTCAAATTTAGACCAAGAAAAAAAGACCGACATAAACAACCTATATAGCGTAACTAATATAAAGTAGTAAACTTTTTAAAGACAAGATACCTTATGTGTCGCACTATATGAAAATAAAGATGCCATTTAATAGTATAGTCCCTAGTTGGAGGACTGGAAGGTGCAGAGCTTGTGCCTGCAGCATTGACCATTTGCTGATGAAGACTATATGCCGTAAAGCGTCCTCCTGTACTTGATGTTTTGCACACAATAAAACAAGCATAACTTCACTAGATGTGTGCCGGGATTTCCTTATTCACTATGTCTGGGATGCCATCCCGCCACCAGCACCACAGAAGTGCCGTCTCCTCCATGATACTATGCAGTATTGACCATGACCCTGGGAGAGCAGCCACAGTACGATACAGTACAGCAGCCTTTCCCACAATGCAGATTGGCCAACAGCTTCTTGTATGTGTGTTACCTTCCTCCTTGACGCCGTTCCTGCACTGTTAGTCAGAGTAATCTTCGCTCCAGTGCTCTGTATGGCTATGTTCACACAATGTTTTTTCAGCTCCGTTTAAAATAACGTCCGTCATTTTGAGTCCAAAATAACGGACGTTATTCAGCTGTCTAGCCTCCCCTTAGTGCAATGAATGGTGTGTGTACATTATTCTAGTTTGGGGTTACTAATTGGACTTTGGATGCGGCTTAATTGAAAAGTCCATTGAATTTAGTAAAAAAAGAGAAAGAACGGTGACAAAAGAAAAACTGTGCGTGAACAACTAATAAAAAATGTCCACTGTTTGCAATAGACGTCTGAAAATAACGATCATTTTCATTATTTTGACGTCCGCGGTAAAAACGTCCGTTATTCAATGCATTGTGTGCATTAGACATCCGTCTTCCCATTGACTTCAATGCATTGCCATTGCAGTCAGTTAAATCGCGACAAAAACGGATGTTTTTTAAAATATCAAAATTTCTCTATTTTTGACATTGTGTGAACATAGCCTAAGGAGCACTGCCACTTCATCCGGCCCACCTGCTACATTGCTCCTAACAGTGCACCTGAGTGAAGATTACTCCGACTAACAGCGCAGGAGCGGTGCAGAGGAGGAGGGTAACACACAAACCTTCCTCCTCAGCATCCCTGGCGCTATAATAGATTCGTCTAAACTGCTGATAATTCCCCTTTAAAAGAAGCAGCTTATTTTACTCGGAAACAACACAGCCCGAAAAAAAAAAAAAAAAAATGTAGTTATTATATTTAAGAAATATAGTTTTGATTGAATGAAACTTCATGCACTAATTAATGTAGATACCAGGGGAGCTAGAAAAAAAAAACATACTGAAAAGAACATAAAAGCAAATTAAAACATACTTAACTTTTAACAAATGCAATTCCCCAGACAACAGAATACTAGTAGAACACCCTGTTCTAAGTGAATTATTACTTAATTATGTCACACTTATGCCACAGAATTTTTTTTTTCATAGTTAAAGCAATTCTAGTAAAGTATTAATAAACCTCTTTTTGTGTGTAAGCATTTTAGCAAGAGAAAAAAAAAAAGTCTATAATTATACTTCCATGTAATTACATCACGCATAAAAAATGGGAATGGATTACATGGATAATACTATCATTGGAACATTCAACCCAATTTGAGCTTCCTGTAGATAAAGGGAATAGTTTATTCTTTTATCCTTTAACCAAAGAGGGTATTTGTTTTCAATTTACTATGCTCTAGTGCCTACTGACTTAGTCTCGATTTCCTTACATTTCATTTCACTACAGACTCTGTAATGAGGTTTTATATATTTTGCATATGTTACACAGATTGGATAATATTACTGTGGGGTTTCTATCCAGAAATTCTGCAGGTACTAAGTCCACTGAGGCAGATTCACAGTAAAACATCTTCAGTGAACCATATGGAATTTGGGCCAAATTCTTTAAAGTGACCCTGTCACCCCCTTTTTGCATTCTGACTTCTCTACACAGGTGTAATGGGTAAATTTAGCAATTTTCATACCTTTTTTATATCATACATCATGCTGCTTGTTCAAGTAAAAAGTGATCTTTTATTATCTGCAGATTGTGTTAAGTGGACAGGGCTTCACGGCAACAGTTAGCCCCTCCAACAGCGCCGCAGCATGCCCCGCCCCTCTGTGACATCACCAGCACACAGGCCTGCCCTCTTGAGGCCCATTGAAACAGGCTGGCTTAAAGGGGTTATCCAGTGTGGGGGCACTTTTTGGGGGGGACTGGGGAGGAGGTGGCTGAAATAAAAGACGTCCTCCCCAGTTCCAGCGGCGGGTCTCTCATCGCGGCGCTCCGGTCCCCGGTTCCCGGCCGCTTCCTGGTGTCTGACGCCGCCCGAGACGCTACGTCTCAGGGTCGCTCAGCCACTCAGTGAAGGAGGCGGGATCCGTTTGAAGTCCGCTCGGATCCCGCCTCCTTTACTGAGTGGCTGAGCGGCCCTGAGACGTAGCAATTTAAACTCCAGTTACATCAATAGAACTGAGTTACAAAATTGGAGACAAGATCTGTGCTGTCTCTGGTAGAAAGTGGCCATTTTTTTTAGTAGTGCTGGATAACCCCTTTAACATTTTGTTTTGCATATGTTACACATGCAGAAGGGTATGCTCGAATAAGATAAATATATTGTGGGGTTTCTGCAGGCACTAAAACCACGGCTGCAAATTCACAGTCAATTCACATCAATTTGAGTTCCTGTCCCCACTAGGGCTAAAAAACATAGGCAAATTTAGATTGTGAGTACTAATGGGGATAGGGAAAAAAAATGACGAATTGCGGAATCAGTTGGCGCTAAACAAATAAAAGTATTATTATTATTATTATTATTATTATTATTATTAAGCATAGTATCAAATCTTGACTGAATTATATAGAATTTATTGTGGATTCATTATGAATTTGTTGATGCAAATTTTGGTACAAAAAGTTTTTTTTTCTTAATACTATCTAACTCTCAAACTAACCAGTTTGGAAAGGTAAAAGATTTTACAATATGGTTCCTGCTGTTTAATAAATTGGGAGCATCTTTCAGGTTTTCAGGTCTATATTTATTCTTTGGATCAGTGCTGCACACCTCTTCCCACTGGGGTAGGTGCTCAGTGGTCAACAGGTTCTTCAACCAAGATACTAGTATAGGTAGTAAGACTCTTTAAAGGAGACCTGTCACCCCCCGAGTCGGGGTGACAGGCTCCCGACCTCCGGCTAGATCCTCTTATAGTTACCGCATGTCGCCGAATCCTGCTGCCGTAGCCGGTCCCCGGACAGAGATATCCGGCGCGCTCATGAGAAGCCGGCGCGCGCGCTGTGGAGATGGGTCCGGCGTCCATAGAGAATGAATGGAGCCGTGGGCACGCAGCAGAGATGAGTCCGGCTCCATTCATTCTGTATGGACGCTGGACCCATCTCCACAGCCCGCGCGCCGGCTTCTCACCGGGATATCTCCGTCCCGGGACCGGCTACGGCAGCAGGACTCGGCAACATGCGGTAGCTATAAGGGGATCTAGCTGGGGGTCGAGAGCCTGTCACCCCGGCATGGGGGGTGACAGGTCCTCTTTAAATCATGCAAACAAGTGAAAATTTATTGTACAGTGAAAATATAACCAACTTTACTCCGACCGTTATGATAAGTACATGAGAGCAAGAGACCATGTGAGCAACATTTCGGTCCAGATAGGACCTTCCTCAGGCCGTGGGGTCTCTGTCCAGTGACCACCGATTCTTCTCCTTCTCCTTTACTGGACAAAAACCCCACGGCCTGAGGAAGGTCCTGGCTGGACCGAAACATTGCTCACATGGTCTCTTGCTCTCATGTACTTATCATAACGGTCAGAGTAAAATCGTTTATATTTTCACTGTACAATAAATTGTCACTTCTTTGCATAATTTAAAGAGTGCCATGGTCTTACTACCTATTGAGGTCTATATTTAGGCCCCCCACTAGTTGGTTCACTTTCACCCAAATTGAGCACCAACATTTTGTTGCATTTTTGGCAGGACCCTTTCACATCAAGCCATGCTACTTTTTCCTGGTTGTTTCCCATCATTGAGTGCAGTGAAATGTCAAACACCTACTAAATGTGTAAGGCTATGTTCATACAATGTCGAAATGACAGCAATTTTTTATTTATTTTTTTACAGCTGTCATTTAACGCCAAAAGGTAGTTTTGTGACAGTTTCTGACATGGGCAGAGGTGGCAGCAAAGAGCACTGTGTCAGACTGGAAAGAGTACACCACTTCCTGCAGGACATCCAGCAGCTAATAAGTACTCAAAGACTTGAGATTTTTTAATAGAAGTAAATTACAAATCTTTGGCCCTTTCTGACTCCAGTTGGTTCAAAAGAAAAAAAATTAAATTAGTGAACAACCCCTTTAACGTGTTATAAAGGCCTGTCGGTAATAAATGGTGTTCTTTCCTCCTAACATTTTTTTATTTCTTGGATGCAAAAGTAAGCAATTTTGCAAATGCTTTTTATTAGCAAAATTGCTTGCTTTTGAAGCAGTGCTAGGTTCTTTGTCCCTATTCTTGACAGCTAATTGCTTGGGCTACCAACCAACGCTCTCTGCTCCTGTAGGTGGTGGCTGAGCTGTGACGTCCCTCAGTGGCTGGGACCTGGGGAAGCAAGCTTTGGCTGTTCACAATTCTCTGAGGGTCCTATTAAAAACGGAGCAATTTTTAATGATTAACGACTAACGTTAAACAATCGGAAACGAGATTGTTTATCATTAACCTGAAATCGTTCAGCATATTACACAGAACGATTTTCGTTAGTTACAATAGTTACTACGATCATAAAGATCGTATTCCATGGCCCGACTCTGAGGAGCAAACGAGCACTTTCAGCCCTTGTTTGCTCCTTGTTTTCCGCTTGCTGCTGCCGCTATTTCACTCGGCAGCAGCGAGCGGGCGAGTCCGGGGAGAGTTAGGGGGAGCTGCGGGGGGCTGCCCGGGTGATCGCTGATCGTCCGGGCAGCCCATAGGGTATAGCAGTGGTCTGCTGCCGCCGCTCCTATTCCGCGGAGCATTGGCAGCAGATCGCTGCTTTACAAGTCGTTTGTCTTTCAACATGTTGAAAGACAAATGACTTCAACAATCAGCCGGCATAAACGATGTCAGCTGAACGTTGCCTCCTATTCCACAAGACGATTATCGTCCATAACGGCCGATATCGCCCAAATACGGCCGATAACCGTTCCATGGAATAGGACCTTTATTGGGATTGTTACTATGATCATTTACTCCTTCTAAGGGTCCTATTATACGGGACGATTATCATGCGAAACATCGAAAAATCATTTAAATTTAAACGATAATTGTTTTGTGTAGTTGCAGACAATGATCGAAAAATCGCTCATATGCCGTTGATCGTTAATCGTTTGCTAATCGTGCGCTGTAATTCCACATTCGTTCGCTCAAGTTCCGCATTTGTTCACTAATCGTTCAATGTAATTGCACATTGTCCATTGTTTTGCTGGGATCAGAAGGAATAAACAATCATAGTAACAATCGCAATAACGATCGTGGAAACCATCGTAACTAACAATTATCTTTACGTGTAATATGGTGAACGATTTCAGGTTAACGATAAACAATCTCGTTTGCGATCATTTATCGTTCGTTATTAATTGTTAAAAATCGATCCGTGTAATAGGACCCTGATCCCAGGAAAACAATGAACAATGTGCAATTACACTGATCGATTAGTAAACAAATGCGTAACTTGAACAAACAAATATGGAATTTCAGCGAACGATTAGCGAATAGAGATGAGCGAACCGGGTTCGTGTTCGAGTCAATCCGAACCCGAACAATCTGCATTTGATTAGCTGGGGCTGCTGAAGTTGGATAAAGCTCTAAGGTTGTCTGGAAAACATGGATACAGCCAATGACTATATCCATGTTTTCCACATAGCCTTAGGGCTTTATCCAAGTTCAGCAGCCACCGCTAATCAAATGCCAAAAGTTCGGGTTCGGATGGACTCCAGCATGCTCTAGGTTTGCTCATCTCGATTAGCGAACTATTAGTGATAATTGTAGGTTCAGATCTAAATCAATGATCAACAACATACGAATGATTTTTCGATCGTTGCCTGCAATGACACAGAACGAATAACGTTTAAATTCAAACGATATAACGATTTTTCGCACGATAATCGCCCCGTGTAATAGGGCCCTCAGCCAGCTTCTGCATCTCCGACTCAAATCGCAGATAGCTCCAGTACTTGTGGACTGTACCTGAAGCAATCTGAAATCTCTTTAAGAAACACAAAGATTTCTAGATAATTCTGCACAGCATCGCTACATCCCGACCTTGATCGCCCACCTAACCAGAAAGCAAGAGTGGGATGCAGTGATGCCGAGCTGATTCAGCCAGAAGAGAATGCACTTCTGTCTTTGGATTAAAAATTGCAGTGGCAGTTTTAAAAAAAAAATAATAACAAAAAGTTGTGTGTAATGGAATACTTTCTCGTGCAGTTTTGGGGGTTTAAGAATGTCTGTTTTTTGTTTTTCTTTTTTGCTTGAGTAAAGTGATAAAATGTATTCAGCTTCCATAGAGAAACATCACACAATTCTTCCCTCCCGCTGATATAGCATGTTATATTATGACAATTTATATGACAGTTCTCTTTGAAGCAGCTGTGTGATACACTTAGTTTACTTCTAGATAGAACTGTTATGCCAAATATTAACACACAGAAAAGTTTATACAATGTCTTACAAACTTTGTGTAAATGGCAGGAGTAAAAAGATTTCTCTGGCGGTATGCGGCAATGTTTCTTATTTTTACAAAGAAATTTCAAGTTTGCAAAATTTTTATATCCTGGACCACAGTTTAGTAAATATATTTCCATTGCTGGTATGAGATATATTAGCACATTTCCTATCTGTTTTCAGACTTGTTTGGGGGTTAAAAACTATAGTAAGAACATTGTAGGCTATTTTCTGTTTACACATTTGGTTGAGGGTACTAAAAGGAAATCAGCGAATCACTGACTTCCTATACTGCACACCCAGCACCCAGTGACTTCCTATAATGCACACCCAGCACCCAGTGACTTCCTATACTGCACACCCAGCACCCAGTGACTTCCTATAATGCACACCCAGCACCCAGTGACTTCCTATACTGCACACCCAGCACCCAGTGACTTCCTATATACACACCCAGCACCCAGTGACTATGTATAATGCACACCCAGCACCCAGCGACTTCCTATATACACACCCAGCACCCAGCGACTTCCTATATACACACCCAGCACCCAGTGACTTCCTATATACACACCCAGCACCCAGTGACTTCCTATATACACACCCAGCACCCGGTGACTTCCTATATACACACCCAGCACCCAGTGACTTCCTATATACACACCCAGCACCCAGTGACTTCCTATATACACACCCAGCACCCAGTGACTTCCTATATACACATCCATCACCCAGTGACTTCCTATATACACATCCAGCACCCAGTGACTTCCTATATACACACCCAGCACCCAGTGACTTCCTATAATGCACACCCAGCACCCAGTAACTTCCTATAATGCACACCCAGCACCCAGTGACTTCCTATAAGGCACACCCAGCACCCAGTGACTTCCTATAATGCACACCCAGCTACCAGTGACTTCCTATAATATACACCCAGCACCCAGTGACTTCCTATAATGTAAACCCAGCACCCAGCACCTTCCTATAATATACACCCAGCACCCAGTGACTTCCTATAATACACACCCAGCACCCAGTGACCTCCTATAATGCACACCCAGCACCCAGTGACTTCCTATAATGCACACCCAGCACCCAGTGACTTCCTATAATACACACCCAGCACCCAGTGACTTCCTATAATACACACCCAGCACCCAGTGACTTCCTATATACACACCCAGCACCCAGTGACTTCCTATATACACACCCAGCACCCAGTGACTTCCTATAATGCACACCCAGCACCCAGTGACTTCCTATAATACACACCCAGCACCCAGTGACTTCCTATAATGCACACCCAGCACCCAGTGACTTCCTATAATGTACACCCAGCACCCAGTGACTTCCTATAATGCACACCCAGCACCCAGTGACTTCCTATAATGCACACCCAGCACCCAGTGACTTCCTATAATGCACACCCAGCACCCAGTGACTTCCTATAATGCACACCCAGCACCCAGTGACTTCCTATAATACACACCCAGCACCCAGTGACTTCCTATAAGGCACACCCAGCACCCAGTGACTTCCTATAAGGCAAACCCAGCGACTTTCTATAATCTACACCTAGAACCCAGTGACTTCCTATAATCTACACCCAGCGACTTCCTATAATGCACACCCAACACCCAGTGACTTCCTATAATGCACACCCAGCACCCAGTGACTTCCTATAATGCACACCCAGCACCCAGTGACTTCCTATAATGCACACCCAGCACCCAGTGACTTCCTATAATGCACACCCAACACCCAGTGACTTCCTATAATGCACACCCAGCACCCAGTGACTTCCTATAATGCACACCCAGCACCCAGTGACTTCCTATAATGCACACCCAACACCCAGTGACTTCCTATAATGCACACCCAGCACCCAGTGACTTCCTATAATGCACACCCAGCACCCAGTGACTTCCTATATACACACCCAGCACCCAGTGACTTCCTATATACACATCCATCACCCAGTGACTTCCTATATACACATCCAGCACCCAGTGACTTCCTATATACACACCCAGCACCCAGTGACTTCCTATAATGCACACCCAGCACCCAGTTACTTCCTATAATGTACACCCAGCACCCAGTGACTTCCTATAATGCACACCCAGCACCCAGTTACTTCCTATAATGTACACCCAGCACCCAGTGACTTCCTATAAGGCACACCCAGCACCCAGTGACTTCCTATAAGGCACACCCAGCACCCAGTGACTTCCTATAATGCACACCCAGCTACCAGTGACTTCCTATAATATACACCCAGCACCCAGTGACTTCCTATAATGTACACCCAGCACCCAGCACCTTCCTATAATATACACCCAGCACCCAGTGACTTCCTATAATACACACCCAGCACCCAGTGACCTCCTATAATGCACACCCAGCACCCAGTGACTTCCTATAATGCACACCCAGCACCCAGTGACTTCCTATAATACACACCCAGCACCCAGTGACTTCCTATATACACACCCAGCACCCAGTGACTTCCTATATACACACCCAGCACCCAGTGACTTCCTATAATGCACACCCAGCACCCAGTGACTTCCTATAATGTACACCCAGCACCCAGTGAGTTGGTATAATGCACACCCAGCACCCAGTGACTTCCTATAATGCACACCCAGCACCCAGTGACTTCCTATAATGCACACCCAGCACCCAGTGACTTCCTATAATACACACCCAGCACCCAGTGACTTCCTATAATACACACCCAGCACCCAGTGACTTCCTATATGCACACCCAGCACCCAGTGACTTCCTATAATGCACACCCAGCACCCAGTGACTTCCTATAATGCACACCCAGCACCCAGTGACTTCCTATAATGCACACCCAGCACCCAGTGACTTCCTATAATGCACACCCAGCACCCAGTGACTTCCTATAATACACACCCAGCACCCAGTGACTTCCTATAAGGCACACCCAGCACCCAGTGACTTCCTATAAGGCACACCCAGCGACTTTCTATAATCTACACCTAGAACCCAGTGACTTCCTATAATCTACACCCAGCGACTTCCTATAATGCACACCCAACACCCAGTGACTTCCTATAATGCACACCCAACACCCAGTGACTTCCTATAATGCACACCCAGCACCCAGTGACTTCCTATAATGCACACCCAGCACCCAGTGACTTCCTATAATGCACACCCAACACCCAGTGACTTCCTATAATGCACACCCAGCACCCAGTGACTTCCTATAATGCACACCCAGCACCCAGTGACTTCCTATATACACACCCAGCACCCAGTGACTTCCTATATACACATCCATCACCCAGTGACTTCCTATATACACATCCAGCACCCAGTGACTTCCTATATACACACCCAGCACCCAGTGACTTCCTATAATGCACACCCAGCACCCAGTTACTTCCTATAATGTACACCCAGCACCCAGTGACTTCCTATAATGCACACCCAGCACCCAGTGACTTCCTATAATGCACACCCAGCACCCAGTTACTTCCTATAATGTACACCCAGCACCCAGTGACTTCCTATAAGGCACACCCAGCACCCAGTGACTTCCTATAAGGCACACCCAGCACCCAGTGACTTCCTATAATGCACACCCAGCTACCAGTGACTTCCTATAATATACACCCAGCACCCAGTGACTTCCTATAATGTACACCCAGCACCCAGCACCTTCCTATAATATACACCCAGCACCCAGTGACTTCCTATAATACACACCCAGCACCCAGTGACCTCCTATAATGCACACCCAGCACCCAGTGACTTCCTATAATGCACACCCAGCACCCAGTGACTTCCTATAATACACACCCAGCACCCAGTGACTTCCTATAATACACACCCAGCACCCAGTGACTTCCTATATACACACCCAGCACCCAGTGACTTCCTATAATGCACACCCAGCACCCAGTGACTTCCTATAATGTACACCCAGCACCCAGTGAGTTGGTATAATGCACACCCAGCACCCAGTGACTTCCTATAATGCACACCCAGCACCCAGTGACTTCCTATAATGCACACCCAGCACCCAGTGACTTCCTATAATACACACCCAGCACCCAGTGACTTCCTATAATACACACCCAGCACCCAGTGACTTCCTATATGCACACCCAGCACCCAGTGACTTACTATAAGGCACACCCAGCACCCAGTGACTTCCTATAAGGCACACCCAGCACCCAGTGACTTCCTATAATGCACACCCAACACCCAGTGACTTCCTATAATGCACACCCAGCACCCAGTGACTTCCTATAATGCACACCCAGCACCCAGTGACTTCCTATAATGCACACCCAGCACTCAGTGACTTCCTATAATGCACACCCAGCACCCAGTGACTTCCTATAATGCACACCCAGCACTCAGTGACTTCCTATAATGCACACCCAGCACCCAGTGACTTCCTATAATGTACACCCAACACCCAGTCACTTCCTATAATATACACCCAGCACCCAGTTACTTGGCATAATACACACCCAGCACCCAGTGACTTCCTATAATGCACACCCAGCACCCAGTGACTTCCTATAATGCACACCCAACACCCAGTCACTTCCTATAATATACACCCAGCACCCAGTTACTTGGCATAATACACACCCAGCACCCAGTGACTTCCTATAATGCACACCCAGCACCCAGTGACTTCCTATAATGCACACCCAGCACCCAGTGACTTCCTATAATGCACACCCAACACCCAGTCACTTCCTATAATATACACCCAGCACCCAGTTACTTGGCATAATACACACCCAGCACCCAGTGACTTCCTATAATGCACACCCTGCACCCAGTGACTTCCTATAATGCACACCCAACACCCAGTGACTTTCTATAATGCACACCCAGCACCCAGTGACTTCCTATAATGCACACCCAGCACCCAGTGACTTCCTATAAGGCACACCCAGCACCCAGTGACTTCCTATAACAGGGCTCCAGATGGCGACCAAAATGGTCGCCAATGCGACTGATATTTTGCAAATGGCGCCCAGATTTATTAATCTGGGCGCCATTTGCGACTGGCCCCGGCGGCGGCGCGCTGTCTCTTTAAGTCCGGGTCCCCGGCTGATGCGCGGCTGCCGGGGGTGTCCCGTCCTATCCCCGGCAGCGCGGCGCATCAGTGAGCTGCCTGGGGCCCTGACTTCCGGCACAGGAAGCGCGCGTCAGAGACGCTTCCTGTGTCAGAAGTCACAGCCCCGGCGTACAGGGAGCTCACTGACGCGCCGCGCTGCCGGGGATAGGACGGGACACCCCCGGCAGCCGCGCATCAGCCGGGGACCGCGTCCGAAGAAGAAGAGGATCGCCGGGGGAGCGGGTTGTCAGGTGAGTTTGTGTGTTTGTTTTTTTAAATACTGCTTAGCATAAAGGAAAGGGGGGCATCTATAATGGGGGGAAGAGAAGGGGGGGCATCTATAATGGGGGGAGAAGAGGGGCCATATTCAAGGGGGGGAGAAGAGGGGGCATCTATAATGGGGAGCAGGAGGGGGCATCTATAATGGGGGGGGAGGAGGGGGCATCTATAATGGGGGGGGAGGAGGGGGCATCTATAATGGGGGGGAGGAGGGGGCATCTATAATGGGGATAGAGGGGGTCATCTATAAGGGGAGGGGGTCATCTATAAGGGGAGGGGGTATCTATAAGGGGGGGAGAAGAGGGGGCATCTATAATGGGGGGAGAAGGGGGCATCTATAATGGGGGGAGGAGGGGGCATCTATAATGGGGGTAGAGGGGGTCATCTATAAAAGGAGGGGGTCATCTATAAGGGGAGGGGGTATCTATAAGGGGGGGAGAAGAGGGGGCATCTATAATGGGGGGGAGAGGGGGCATCTATAATGGGGTAGAGGGGGTCATCTATAAAAGGAGGGGGTCATCTATAAGGGGAGGGGGCCATCTATAAGTGTAGGGCAAACTGGCTGCAGACACTGGGAGATAGATATATGCACAATTATTATTATCAGGGCCCCTCAGGTGTCTGTATTGTAGGGGGTCACTTGCATTAGTCACTAGGTGAGAGATATATCTATCTATATACACATCTTGTGGGGGGTCACTATGGCTGCAGTCATAAGTCTAGCTCAGTATGTATAGACTGTTGCAAGCTTTTAAAGGGAACCTGTCACCCCCGGTGCCGGGGTGACAGGCTCCCAACCCCCCGTTAGAACCCCCTATACTCACCTCATCGCGCCGGGTCCCGCTTCTGGAGGTGGTCGGGTCACGGAGATCTCAGCCGCTGCAGCCCGGCGCGCACACTGAGAGATGAGTCCAACGCTCATAGAGAATGATGGAGCGCTGGACTCTCCCGTCATTCTCTATGAGCGTTGGACTCATCTCTCAGCGCACGCCGGGCTGCAGCGGCTGAGATCTCCGTGACCCGACCATCTTCAGAAGCGGGACCCGGCGCGATGAGGTGAGTATAGGGGGGTTGGGAGCCTGTCACCCCGGCACAGGGGTCGACAGGTTCCCTTTAAGTTCAAGTTCAGAAGAGTAAGCCTCATTAAAAGGCTAGCCAAGTGAGGCTGAAGTACTGAGTCAGACTGGATATGGTTGTCAGACTGGATATGGTTGTCAGACTGGATATGGTTGTCAGACTGGATATGGTTGTCAAGTTGCAAGTTTCCATGTTGAACATTTTCAAACTAAGAAAAGAAAGAATCTAAAGGAGGAGGATGCTGCCGCGGCCTCTGCACACAGTAAGTCCCATGTAACATAACATTAATTTTACATGGTTTAAAATGTTGGCGACCAAATATTCTATTTGGCGCCTACATTTTTCAGGTTAGGAGCCAATGGCTCCTAGGTAAATTTTTTAGTCTGGAGCCCTGTATAATACACACCCAGCACCCAGTGACCTCCTATAATGCACACCCAACACCCAGTGACTTCCTATAATGCACACCCAGCACCCAGTGACTTCCTATAATGCACACCCAGCACCCAGTGACTTACTATAATATACACCCAGCACCCAGTGACTTCCTATAATGCACACCCAGCACCCAGTGAATTCCTATAATGCACACTCAGCACCCAATGACTTCCTATAATGTACACCCAGCACCCAGTGAATTCCTATAATACACACCCAGCACCCAGTGACTTCCTATAATGCACACCCAGCACCCAGTGACTTCCTATAATGCACACCCAGCAACCAGTGAATTCCTATAATGCACACCCAGCACCCAGTGACTTCCTATAATGCACACCCAGCACCCAGTGACTTCCTATAATGCACACCCAGCACCCAGTGACTTCCTATAATACACACCCAGTGACTTCCTATAATACACACCCAGCACCCAGTGACTTCCTATAATATACACCCAGCACCCAGTGACTTCCTATAATATACACCCAGCACCCAGTGACTTCCTATAATATACACCCAGCACCCAGTGACTTCCTATAATGCACACCCAGCACCCAGTGACTTCCTATAATATACACCCAGCACCCAGTGACTTCCTATAATGCACACCCAGCTACTAGTTACTTGGTATACTGGACAATGGCTTCACTGCCCCCACAGAAAATCACCCACAATCCACCATTTTCTCTGTGATTTAGTAAAAAGTTACATTTCATTGTGAGCTTTCATTCCTGTACAGTCCTAGCAACTACATATAGATAAGTCAGTCAATATATCAAATTCTATTTGTTTTTTTTTTGTTTTTTTTTATCAATTTAGATAATTTTTAAGGGTCTACATACATTAAATTCCATTATAATAACAACATAATTTATACTCTACAGCTATCAGCATCCAAACATACAGTGAAAGTGCAATAAAATGATCACCCAAATGGTCTGCTCAAAGAAAAACATACAGAAAATATAGGTCACATTATTTAAAGTGGTTATCAAGTGGTTTTTTTTTCCTTTTAAATGAACTGGTTTCAGAAAGTTACATGTATTTGTAAACTACTATTATTTCCAGTCTTCCAGTACCTATCAGCTGCTGTATGACCTGCAGGAAGTGGTGTATTCTCTCCAGTCTGACACATTGCTCTCTGCTGCCACCTCTGTCCAAGACAGAAACTGTCCAGAGCAGTAGCAAATCCCCATAGAAAACCTCTCCTTTTGTGGACAGTTCCTGAAATGGACAGAGGTGGCAGCAGAGAGCTCTGTGTCAGACTGGAAAGAACCCAAACACTTCCTGCATGACATACAGCAGCTGATAAGTACTGGAAGACTTTATATTTTTAAATAGAAGTAAATTACAAATCTATATAACTTTCTAAAACCAGCTGATTTGAAAGAAAAAAAGTACCCCTTTAATGGAGTCAGCAGACTATTTTATATTAGTTCCCTGCATCTGGACACCGTCGTCCTGCGCTGTATATAGTAACTAACCTATAATAACATGTAAGCTTAGCATCCAGACAGTATACTGAAGTTGTCTTTTTCTTGTGACTTCCCAAATTACCCTACCAGTGACCTGCAGTGGATGAGGGGAGTTTTGGTTTTGTAGTAGCTGGAGTGCTATAAATTCAAGACCTTTCACCACTCGCGTTACTTAAAGTGATATTGTCACCACTTTAATCTATGTGCATCACCCACAAGTTTAGATGCTGCACATTTGTTATATACCTGTATAAAACTTGCCTGTATCTTCTCTCTGCTCTAAAATCGCTTCATTTCATCAGTTGAGAGCATCATCTAAGCGGGGCTTCACGGCTGTTGCTCCTCCTACCATGAGAGATGGCCAACTGCCTTGAAGCCCCGCCTAGGTGACACCTTTCACCAAGGAAATGTTTATAAATGTTAATAAAGAGATTTTAGTGCATAAAGAAGACAGACAAGTTTTATACAGGTATAGGCTATGTTCACACACAGTATTTTTGCTCAGTATTTTGGTCCTCATATTGCAACCAAAACCAGAAGTGGATTGAAAACACAGAAAGGCTATGTTCACACACTGTTGAAATTTAGTGGATGCCCGTCATTTAATGGAAAATAATTGGTTATTTTAAAACATCAGCTGTTGATATGAAATAACGGCCATTATTTGCCAAAAAATGGCGGCCATCCACTAAATTTCCACAGTGTGTCAACATAGCCTGGGTGTGTGGACCCAGCCATATACTAAATGTGCAGCATCTAAACTTGTGGATGGTGTGGAGAACTGCACATAGAGTAAGGGGGTGACAATATCACTGTAAAGAGACTCTGTCAGTAGGTTTCTGCGGTCCTATCTTAGGGTACCATAAACTAGAGACAGAGAAGATGAACAGAATGATGTATTACTTACATCATTGTACATGAGCTGATCGAAAGATATTCACCTGAAGAACATGGACAATAAGTAGTCCTCTCCATTATGTGCATGAGCCCAGTAGTCCTGGATATTCATGAGAAGCAGAAAATTTCGCCCACCAGCTGCTGATTGGCAGTTACCTATCCATGCTGTGTATAGGCAGTCAACTGTCATTCAGCACTTGGGGGGCGGGCGGAGGGGTGTGGCAAGAATCCTATTCTCCTGCATATTAGGAGAATGGCTGAACAGAATGATGTACAGTAAGTAATACACTGATCTGTTCAGCATTTCTTTCACTAGTTTATTTTGCCCTCATTTAAGGCGGCATAAACCTAGTGATAGATTCCCTTTAAAGTTAAACTGTCACTGTACAATTTTATTTGGCGACAGTTTAACTCATTCACGTGCATGTATCTATGGTTATGCCAATATGCAATAACCCCAGGAGTACATGCATTGTACACAAACAAGAATGTAGTTTTTATCTTGTCAACAACAAAAAAAAGCAGGTCTTTATGGGAAGCAGCACTCTTGAGGGGTCATTTCTAAAAAAAAAAAAAAAAAAAAACTTTTGTGGTATAAGGCTTCATGCATACAGTTGTTTTTAGGCTCCCTATTACATAGAGCTTAAATGTAGCCCCTGTGGTATTTTATTGGCTCATACATTACCCGTCTCTGATTTTACAAGGAGCTACACAAAGGTTTGTTTACACAGATTGTGACATGCTACAACATACCCAGTATAACAGAGTTAGGCTTCAGGAAATACAGTTTCTCATGGAGACAGCACACACAGAGAACCGGCTGTGCCTATTTTCCTGTGATCTATCCACCACAACGTCACCATGAATAAGCTCTAAGGGGGAGATTTATCAAACACGGTGTAACGTGAAACTCGCTCAGTTACCCCTAGCAACCAATCAGATTCCACCTTTCATTTTCCAAAGACTCTGTGAGGAATGAAAAGTGGAATCTGATTGGTTGCTAGGGGCAACTGGGCCTGTGTCACTTTACACCATGTTTGATAAATCTTCTTAAAAGGCCTTACTCTAGAGAGGCCTCAAATCTATTTACAATGCATACGACTTCTGCTTAGTGTTCCAATTCCACACTTTGCTATATCCACGTTTTCCTGGACTCCTTAGGACCGCCCAGGGGCGTAGCTAGGGGTTCAGCCTAGGGGGAGCGAGTGAGTCTGAGTGGGCCCCCAACCAACATGACCCAGCAGGTGACAAGGATTTCTGAATAATAAACGGTATATTCTTCAACATTATTCATAGTGAATAAGGATAAAGAGCAGTGTAAGAGGCTTCTATAGTTCTCATATAGAACCACAAAAAAATTAAAAGTGCTTAAGATTAGAAAAATATAGCCGCCTTCTTCCACAGACAGCAACACTCTTGTCCTCAGTTTGTGTGTGGTATTCGACTGAAGTGAATGGAGCCAAGTTGTAATACCACACACAACCTAAGAGCAGGGTGGCACTGTTTTAGAAGAAAGCAACTATGTTTTTTGTTCTTAATCATCGTACTGAGTACAAGATGCTGCAAAGCTGGGTGACCTCCATTATATTTAGTACTAGATGCTGGGAAAGCTGGGTGACCTCCATCATACTGACTACAGGATGCCAGAAAGCTGGGTGACCTCCATCATACTGACTACAGGATGCCAGAAAGCTGGGTGACCTCCATTATATTTAGTACTAGATGCTGGGAAAGCTGGGTGACCTCCATCATACTGAGTATAAGATGCTGGGAAAGCTGTGTGACCTCCATCATACTGACTACAGGATGCCAGAAAGCTGGGTGACCTCTGTCATACTGACTACAGGATGCCAGAAAGCTGGGTGACCTCTGTCATACTGACTACAGGATGCCAGAAAGCTGGGTGACCTCTGTCATACTGACTACAGGATACCAGAAAGCTGGGTGACCTCCATTATACTGACTACAGGATGCCAGAAAGCTGGGTGACCTCTGTCATACTGACTACAGGATGCCAGAAAGCTGGGTGACCTCTGTTATACTGACTACAGGATGCCAGAAAGCTGGGTGACCTCTGTTATACTGACTACAGGATGCCAGAAAGCTGGGTGACCTCCATTATACTGACTACAGGATGCCAGAAAGCTGGGTGACCTCCATTATACTGACTACAGGATGCCAGAAAGCTGGGTGACCTCCATTATACTGACTACAGGATGCCAGAAAGCTGGGTGACCTCCATCATACTGACTACAGGATGCCAGAAAGCTGGGTGACCTCCATCATACTGACTACAGCAAGGGTGTCACACTGAGGCCCTCCAACAGAGCTGTATATATATATGGCTCCTGCAGGTCAATGCTGTATATATCTTCAAAAAGGCTGCGGCACTCCAATGATAGTGATAAACTGTGCAAAAATTTATTCACATCCCAAATACAAAAGCAGCCGCGTTTCTGACCGGAACTGTGGTCTTTTTTCAAGCTATTTCAAGCAGTTGCAGTCAGAAACATCGCTGCTTTTGTATTTGGGATGTGAATAATTTTTTGCACAGTTTATCACTATCATTGGAGTGCCGCAGCCTTTTTGAAGATATATACGGACAGCCTGGTGGACCCCTGACTTGCTAGCTGGCACACAGTTGCTCTCCTCTTTTCCTGAGTGCCGCATACATTTTTTGTGTTATATATATATATACACACTGTATATATATACATATATATGTGACCAAATGACCAGGGGGAGCCATTTATATATATACACTGTTAGATATACAGCAGTGACCAAATGACCAGGAGTAGCTATATATATATATATATATATATATATATATATATATATATATATATAGATAGATAGCTACTCCTGGTCATTTGGTCACTGCTGTATATATAAATGGCTGTGTGTGTGTGTGTGTGTGTGTGTGCTGTGTGTGTGTGCTGTGTGTCCTCTCACACAATCCTCACTCTGAACCTGACAACTTCCAGCACCACAGACACTGATGATGATCGCTTACAGCTGCTGCAGCACTTCTTCTCAGTCCCTGGCAGCCATAGATGACAGGATCCCTCCAGCTCTCTCCTCCTCATACCATGCTCTGTCGGACAGTGGGGGAGGGGCCAGCAGCAGAGCAGGAAGCAGCGTGGAGGAGGAAGTGAAGAGAACAGGGAGACGATCCAGCCCTGGCCGGGCACTGCATCCGATGGCTGAGTGGGCCCCTGATGAGCAGGGGGCCCGCTATTGCCAGGTGCTGTTGCCATGTTAGGGGCCCACTACACAGGTGCTAAGGCTGTCTGCAAAAGAAATAGCTGTTGCAGACAGCATTAAGAGTCTGAGACCTCAGTGGGCCCCTGCCTGAGTGGGCCCGGGAGCGACCGCCCCCCTTTGTACCCCTCTATTTTCGCCACTGGGACCGCCTCAATCTTCTGCACCCCACATGGAATCAAACCAAAAACGAACATTTTGACAGGTTTGCTTAACCCATAGCTTAACCCATTACTGAACGTCCTCGTGCCGCTATGGGAGTTCAGAGGGGGGTCGTGCGGCGACCCCCCTCTGAACTTCAGCGATCCCGGGTGCCGCATGTAGCCCGGGATTGCAGCTATTAGCGGGCATGGTCCGATCGCCGTGCCCGCTAATTAAGTACTTAGAAGCAGCTGTCCCCCCCTGCCGGGGTCTGCACCGTAATGGCGCTGATCCCGGCTCGGCATTCTATTGGTTTTGGCTGCAGCAGCCAAAAGCAATAGAACACCGATCTCATGGATTCATGCAGTATAACTATACTGCATGGATCTCTATGAGAGATCAGAGTGCATATACTAGAAGTCCCCCAGGGGGAATAACCCTAACCCCAGGGGGGCTTCTAGTATATGTGTAAAGTAAAAGAAAAATGTATTTTTAATAACACAAAATCCCCTCCCCTAATAAAAGTCTGAATCACCCCCCTTTCCCCATTTAATAAATAAAAATAAATAAATAAACATGTTTGCTATCGCCGCGTGCGTAATCGCCCGAACTATTAATTAATCACATTCCTGATCTCGTACGTTAAATGGCGTAAGCGCCAAAAAATCCCAAAGTGCAAATTTGCGCATTTTTGGTCGCATCAAATCTAGAATAATTGTAATAAAAAGCGATCAAAAAGTCATATATGCGCAATCAAGGTACCGATAGAAAGTAAACATCATGGGCAAAAAATGACACCTCACACAGACCCATAGACCAAAGGATAAAAGCGCTATAAGCCTGGGAATGGAGCGGTTTTAAGGAACATATATTTTCTTTAAAAGGTTTTAATTTTTTACAAGCCATCAAATCAAATAAAAGTTATACATGTTACATATCGTTGTAATCGTAACAACTTAAGGAACATTAAGGAACAAGTCAGTTTTACCCTAGGGCGAACGGAGTAAAAACAACCCCCCCCCCCCCCCAAATAAAAAAAAAAATAAATAAATTTTCTGGTTTCCCGGCACATTTTAGGCAAAAATTACATCTGCCATAGCAAAGTACTATTAGTTGCGCAAAAAATGAGGGCTCATTTGGGTCTCTAGGTGGAAAAATGCAGGCGCTATGGCCTTATATACACGAGGAGGGAAAAACAAAAGCGCAAAAATGAAATCTGGCTGTGTCCCCTAAGGGTTAAAGGGGTTGTCCAGTGAAAATCTTTTTCTTTCAAATCAACTGATATCAGAAAGTTATATAGATTTGTCATTTACTTCTATTAAAAAATCTCAAGACTTCCCATACTTATCAGCTGCTGTATGTCATGCAGGAAATGTTTTATTTTCAGTCTGACACACTGCTCTCTGCTGACATATCTGGCCAAGACAGGAACTGTCCAGAGCAGGAGAGGTTTTCTAGAGGATTCATAGAAAACCGAGACAAAGTTCCTGTCTCGGCCAGAGGTGGCAGCAGAGAGCACTGTGTCAGACTGAAAATAAAACATCACTTCCTGCAGGACATACAGCAGCTAATAAGTACAGGAAGACTTTTTTAATAGAAGTAAATTACAAATCTATATAACTTTTTGACACCAGTTGATTTGAAACAAAAAGATTTTTCTTTAACACTAAATGTAAGGCTAGAGCCGCAAGGCAACCTGTATATGCATGGCAAAAAATTGCATCTATTTGTGCAACTTGCCTGTGATTTGCTGTAAAGAAACTTTATATCAGTTGTAATTTGGTTGTAAAAAAAAAATGACCAAATAAGAGAAAATACACAAGGAGATTACAGTCAGATGTGACATGAACTGAGCTCAGTTCTGATAATGTTGCATGCAACTTGCAAACTGCAATAGATGCCAGTTGCAATGTGACTAATATTCAAGAGGTTGAGCACCAATTTTTTTTTCTTTTAATTCAAGTGGTTCCAGAAAGTGACAAAGATTTGTAATTTACTCCTAATTAAAAATCTTAAATCCTCCACTACTTATCAGATGCTGTGTGATCTGCAGGAAGTGGTGTATTTTTTTCCATTCTGGAGTGCAGGAGAGGTTTTCTATGGAGATTCATAGAAAACTAAGGCAGAGTTCCTGTCTTGGCCAGAGATGTAAATTATAGGTAAATTATAAATCTATATAACTTTCTGACACTAGTAGATCTGAAAGAAAAAGATTTTCACTGGACAACCCCTTTAAGTGCAATGCAATGCAACTAATATTGCTATGTAACCCTAGCCTAATGCTTCAAATATTTTCTGCAAATTACCCATCAATTCTGGATACTGTAGCTGGTTTTATACATTTTTCTTACTGTTCCATTTAGCACTTTTCCTGCATTTAAAACATTGATGAATCTTCCAGTCTACAGCCATCTAAATATAGGCACAAACATAGGCATTGTATAGGCACAAACACAGATGCATTCTGGGAAACGAGTGTCAAATTTAGTGTAAAACAAGCCAACTTGTTTATTTAGTCTTAAAACATAAGAAGACACAAGATTACAGACCACCCTGATTATTTTGTTATAGTTAAAGGGGTACTCCAGCGGGGGGGGGGGACTTTTTTGCTGGGACCGGGGAGGAGGTGGCCGAGAGAAAAGACGACCACTCACCTCCCCGGTTCCAGCAGCGGGTCCCGCATTGCGGCGCTCCGGTGCCCGGCCGCTTCCGGGTGTCTGACGCGGGCCCGAGACGTGACGTCTCAGGTCCGCTCAGCCAGTCAGTGAAAGAGGCGGGATCTGAGCGGACTTGAAACGGATCCCGCCTCCTTCACCGAGTGGCTGAGTGGACCTGAGACGTCACGTCTCGGGCGGCGTCAGACACCCGGAAACAGCCGGGCACCAGAGCGCCGCGATGCGGAACCCGCCGCTGGAACCGGGAAGGTGAGTGGACGTCTTTTCCCTCGGCCACCTCCTCCCTGGTCCCAGCAAAAAAGTGCCCCCCCCGCTGGAGTACCCCTTTAAGCACATTCTTTTCTATAGACAATGTCCTTGTCCACAAGAGAAAAATAGTTCAAACGATATTTTAATTTGATACAACAGAACATTCCAAACATTTCCAGCATCTGGGACTTTGTCGTACTTCTCGATAAAACTTTTTACCGTTACTTATATTTGTGGTGCGGCATACAGAACATAAAATTATTGCAGTCTCCATGGCATCCGAATTATAATTGAATTTGTCTTGGCATGGAAACTGCTACTAATTTAGTAAAACTTGAGAAGTTTCAGTAAGTACTTCTAATATTCAGCGGCACATACAAAGGTCCTTCCAGGAGAATGTGAATTGAGGAACGTATTAATGTAACAGACATATAAATCCCTAACATCACTTTCAGAATTTAATTAATTAACACTCCGGACCTTAATATGTTTATGCATAGAAACCGAAAAGCAATTAGAAGGGAAAAAAAGTAAAATAAAAATAAAAAAATTAAAAAAATTACAATTAAATAATTGCTAGCCATTCAACAAATCCAAAGAGTCTGGTCAACACACTTGTTTAATTCAGTTTATTTGAAACATTCGAAGGGATTGGTGAAGATATTAGGAAACTGAAGTCAATGTATACCTCTGCTCTGAGGAATACCTGAACATCAGGCTCTCAAGCCAATCCTTCTTCTTCAAGGGATTAATGTTCAACAGTCCTCCAGCCTTGAAGTATTTGAGATAATATCCACTTTATTTCAATTCTATATTAAAACATTGGGAAGTGCCTTCCATTCACAATTTTCTAGGCTTACACATTTCAAACCCTTGCAGGTTGTTAGTTATGGTCCAACGTTTTAAATAAATAGATAGCAGGTATACTACCGCCTGCACACTCTTAGCAACGCAACTTAGATATAACAAGATTGACAATGATCATATTGGATAGTTGTCATGGGAAACAATGAGCCCTGAACTGAACCCAACCCTTTGTCTCTGCCTACTTGGACAATCGGCCTTAAATGGCAGCCCTCAGGTGGGCAACATTCCCTACCCTACTAGGTATAGGCCATGTCAGGGGTTAAGCAAAGTCAATAGTCCAACTCTGAGGGCCCTATTCCACAGTAACGATAATCGGCCGGATCGTCCCCATTTGGCCCGATTCGGCCGATTATTGTTCGGTGAAATAGAGAGAACGATCAGCCAATGATCATGTCATCGGCTGATCGTTCATTTAGGGCTAGACCTAAAATCATTGTTCCCCCACCGTGCATCGCTACGGTTGAATAGCGGTGCGCGGCAGGCGACCGACGATTTGAGAAGCAGCAGCAGCAGCATACATAACCTGTCCAGGCTTCTTCTCCGTGCTGTCTCCATCCCCGGGTCCTGCGCGCTCTATCTTCAGAATGGCCGGTCAGCTGACGGAGCGCTCAGCCAATCACAGGCCGGGACCGCCGTGGCCTGTGATTGGCTGAGTGTGGCCTGTCAGCTGACCGGCCATTCTGAAGATAGAGCGTGGGGGACCCGGGGATGAAGACAGCGCGGAGAAGAAGCCTGGACAGGTAATGTATGATGCTGCAAGGGCTGCAAGGACATCAGTAATGATGTCCTTGCATCCCTCGCTCAACGATCATCGGGCCGTGGAATAGGCCCAGTAAACGAGCGGCGATCAAGCAGATCACCGCTCGTTTACATCGTTGATCGTGCCCTCCTCGGCTCATGGAACAGGACCCTAAACCAGTTAGTCACAGATAAGCCACAAATCCAGACAAGCCAAGGGTCAAACCTGGAGAGCAGTAACCAGGACAACAATCAGAACCAAATACAATACAGAATACAAATAGTGTATTTTTTAACACAAGAACGGCCAACGGGTAACTGTACTCACTGTATATAGTGACAGCAGTTCCCTGTGTACCTCATGGGTCTAAAACCAGACTTCGCTCCTCCAGGCTGGGCTGCCCTGCTCTGTGGTGAGTCTGTTGATAAGATGGCCAATATGAAGGAGCATGTGACCATGCCCCGCCCTCTCGTGTCCACTGCTGAGCCTGTAAACGCCTATGGTGGAAACTGGGGGCGGGGCATTGTCACATGCTCCTCTATGTCAGCCATCTTATGGATAGACTTAACACAGAGCAGGGCAGCCCAGCCTTGAGGAAGAGAGTCTGATTTTACCTCTGAGGTACACAGGGAGCTGCTGTCAGTATATACAGAAATTACAGTTACTAATACTATACACTGAGAAATTTTACTATAAAGTGGCCAACTCCTTTAAAGTGTCACTGTCATTATAACTTTCAAAATCAACAGTACATGTGAAATGAAGGAAGTTTGCAATATACATTCATTATTATTTTTGTGTTATCATGCTGTAAAACAAAGCTGTACTTACCAGAAATCCAGGTCCAGTCTATTAAAGTAAGATTTTCTGACTTGTGCCGGTTGAAAAAAAACAGACAGGAATTCCGGCCAGTACAGAGAGTCACGGCTCAATGTGTCCATCAGTCACAAGACTGCCTTTTTTGTGAGCGCTAAGATGGACTGGAATACACAGAACTTCCTGTTTTCTGACTGTTTCCGTTTTTTGAGAAAAAAAAAACTGTCAGAGAACAGGAAGTGCCGTGTTTTCCATGATAACTAAAAAAAAAATAATGAATGTAAATTGCAAACTTGCTTTATATCCCATCTACTGTTGATTTAGATTTTTAAAGTTATAACGACAGTGACACTTTAAGGAATGGGATTTTCAGCTGATAATTACAATTCTGTAGAAACCAAGTTTAAAAGTTTTAGTTGAAGGGCGATTAAATAAAACATAATCTTAGCAAGGGCTGAAGCCGAATAATTAGGACTCAAGAGCCACAACTTTACATCAACTTCACTAAAGTATTTCCATAATATGTCTGAAAAATAAGCTACTTTTTCTTTCTGGGGCCAATCTGTAAAGATTTTTGAATTCTCTAATATATGGAGACTATTAATTTACTACTATACATCAAGAACTTAAAAACTGAAACGGTCATATTTATTAGTCCTTTAAACCTTTATAAAAGATGTATTTAACATTGGAAGGAAAATAATGTGTTTATGCATGTTGTATATTATCCTGATAATGAGTGCAGCAAGCCCTATTCATTGCCATGTTTAATAAGATTTATAGTTGAAATGCTTTCAGAAACACTTTGGAAAAGTTATAGTAATGAACACAACTATTGGTGTTACTACATTCGTATATGTGCATTTAACCCCTTCCCGCATGAGGGCATAACTGTACGTCCTCATGCGGGTGGGGGAGTTCAGAGGGGGGGTCACGCGGCAACCCCGCTCTAAACCACCCTGATCCTGGGTGCTATCTATAGCCTGGGACCGCGGCAATTAGCGGGCATGGTCCGATCGCCATACCCGCTAATTAGCCTTTTAAATGCAGCTGACAAGTTGACAGCTGCATTTAAAATGCTCCTTTGCAGCCTCCCTGGTGTCTAGTGGGGAGGATCGCCCCCCCCCCCCCCCCGCAATATGGTCCCGGAGGAGCGATCCCCGCATCTGACCTGGGCCGGGGTCTGCGCCATAATGGTGCTGATCTCCGCTCGGTGTTCTATTGTTTTCGGCAGCAGCAGCCGAAAGCAGTAGAGTGCCTATCTCATGGATCTATGCAGTATTACTATACTGCATAGATCTCTGAGAGATTAGTGTACTAGAATACTAGAAGTCCCCCAGGGGGAATAACCCTAACCCCAGGGGAATGACCCTAACCCCAGGAGGAATAATCCTAACCCCAGGGGGGCTTCTAGTATAAGTGTAAAAAAAAAAAGTGTTATTATTAATATCCCCTCCCCTAATAAAAGTTTAAATCACGCCCTTTCTCCATTTTATAAATAAACAAACATGTTTTGTATTGCTGCGTGCGTAATCGTCCGAACTATTAATTAATCACATTCCTGATCTCACACGGTAAACGGCTTAAGCCTAAAAAAATTCCAAAGTGCAAATTTGCGCATTTTTGATCGCATCAAATCCAGAAAAATTTAATAAAAAGCGATCAAAAAGTCGAATATGCGCAATAAAGGTACCGATAGAAAGAACACATCATGACGCAAAAAATGACACCACAGACAGCTCCATAGACCAAAGGATAAAAGCGCTATAAGCCTGGGAATGGAGAGATTTTAAAGGGAACCAATCACTTAAAAAACGCATGTAAAGCTATGGGAATGTGCTGTAGCAGCACCCAGCACACTTCCCAAACATGCTTTTATACCCCCCGTCCCTGCAATGTACAAGCCAAAAACGTACTTTATAAACTCGGCGCCCTGTATGTAAATTACCCCCAAGTAGTCCTCTGGGCGGGGAGCTGCGGGCAAGTAGTCACGGTCCCTGGGCGTTCTGCAGTGCTAATCACGCCCCTCTGGGCGTGATTAGCCTGCATAATTGTGGCGGCGTGTCTCTAATGCTAGCACGCCTACGTTCTTGCTGTGCCGCTCATGGGCAGTACAGCGGGTCCGGTCTGCGCCGTACTGCGCAGGTGCAAAATAGCCTCAAACTCATTGCCGGATCTCCAGCAATGAGTTTGAGGCTTTCTGCACGTGCGCAGTACGGCGCAGACCGGACCCGCTGTACTGCGCATGAGCGGCACAGCAAGAACGTAGGCGTGCTAGCGTTAGAGACAGCGCGCCTCCGATGACGCCGCCACAATTATGCAGGCTAATCACGCCCAGAGGGGCGTGATTAGCACTGCAGAACGCCCAGGATTTCATTAAAAAAAATATATATACATTAGAGAATCTGTGTAACCTGCATATGGTTGTGTTCGGACTGACCTATAGAATAATAGTATCATGTCGCTTTTACCATATACTGCATTACGTAGACACAGGAACCCCCCAAACGTTACCATATTGCATTCTTTTTTGCGATTTCACCAATTTATATCTTCATAAATAATATATTTGGAATTCCATCGTACATGTTATGGTAAAATGAAAGACGCCATTACACAGTACAACTATTCCTGTAACAAACAAGCACTTACATGGCTTGTACATAGAAAACTGAGAGTGCTAGAGCTCTTAGAAAGGGGGGAGGTAAAAACGAAAACACTAAGATCAAAATTTGCGCGGTCCACTGGGTCATTTTGGGCCTGGTCCTCAAAGGGTTAAAGGAACATTAATTTATTAAAAAGGTTTTAATTTTTTAAAAGCTATCAAATAAAAACAAAAGTTATACATGTTACATATTGTTGTAATCGTAACAACTTGAGGAACATATATAAAAAGTCAGTTTTACCCTAGGGCGAACAGCGTAAATACAAATACTCCCCAAATTTAAAAAATGCATTCTTTTCCCAATTTCATCACACATTTAATTTTTTTCTGGTTTTGCAGCGTACTTTATGCAAAAGTTAAGCCTGACACTGCAAATAGAGATGAGCGGATTTCCCGAAGTTCGGGTTCGTATGAACCTGAACTATCAGCATCTGACTCCCGCTGTCTGCCGGCTCCATGCAGCGGGTGGATACAGCCTAAGGAACGCCTAGAAAACTGGTATACAGCCATTGGCATAAGCTGTATCCCAGTTTTCTAGGCATTCCTTAGGCTGTATCCACCCACTACACGGAGTCGGCAGACAGCGGGAGTCAGATGCCGATAGTTCAGGTTTATACGAACCCGAACTTCGGGAAATCCGCTCATCTCTAATTGCAAAGTACAATTAGTGGCGCAAAAAAAAAGGGCTCATGTGGGTCTGTAGGTGAAAAAATGCGAACGCTGTGGCCTTTTAAACACAAGGAGGAAAAAACAAAAGCGCAAAAAAAAAAAAAAATTAGTCCGGTCCTGAAGGGGTTATTCAGTAAAAAATATTTTTCTTTCAAATCAACTGGTGTCAGAAAGTTATATAGATTTGAAATTTACTTCTACCTAAAAATCTCGTCTTCCCATACTTATCAGCTGCTGTATGTCCTACAGGAAGTAGGGTATTCTTCTCAGTCTGACACAGTGCTCTCTGCTGCCACCTCTGTCTGAGACAGGAACTGTCCAGATCAGCAGCAAATCCCCATAGAAAACCTCTCCTGCTCTGGACAGTTCTGTTTCGGACAGAAGTGGCAGCAGAGAGCACTGTGTCAGACTGAAAAGAATACACCACTTCCTGTAGGACATACAGAAGCTGACAAGTATGGGAAGACTTGAGATTTTTTTTAATAGAAGTAAATTACAAATCTTTATAACTTTCTAAAATCATTTGATTTCAAAGAAAAAGATTTTCGCTGGAGTACCCCTTCAACTACTAATACTGCAGCTTTTAGTTAATTGCATCCTATTTACTAAGCAATGATACAGTACCCCTTTTCTTCTATAGTTTCCTGTGGACTTCACTAACCATATAATTTTAGCATATGCTAGATGTGTGCATTTTATATCACTAGGTGGGATGTAAGAGATCGCAAGATTTCGCATCTCAGTGAAAACTATGGGATTGAACAAGCTGAAATATTACCTGTTAAAGGGAAAGTATCAGCAGGTTAGACGAATCTAACCTGCTTATAGGTTCCTATAGCACCAGGGATGCTGAGAAAGAAAGTATGTGTCTTACCTTCCTCCTTGGCACCGGTACTGCGCTGTTAGCTGGCATATTCTTTGACTGGCACCGCCCTGCCCCCACAGCGTCGGAAGTACTGTTAGGAGCACCGCCCTGCCCCCACAGCGTCGGAAGTACTGTTAGGAGCACCGCCCTGCCCCCACAGCGTCGGAAGTACTGTTATGAGCACCGCCCTGCCCCCACAGCATCATGCGGCCCACCCGCTCCATTGATATTCAATGGAGCGGCGGGCCGGATGATGCTGTAGGAGCGGGGCAGTGCTCCTAACAGTGCTCGCGGCTGAAGATTGTCCAAGCTAACAGCGCCGAACCAGTGCTGAGGATGAAGATAAGACACATACCTTCTTCCTCAGCGTCCTGAGTGTCAGGGGGGTAGCTAAAGATTGATGGGCCCTGGTGCAAACATTTTTATTCCCCCCCCCCCCCATCCCAACTGATCAGGCACAGTCAGAGGCTGTCCCATTGATTCAATAGGATTTCTTGTGCGCCGCCTTCACTTTCCCCTCAATATACAGTCAGACGCATACAGTCATATATACACATACAGTAACGCACATACATACATAGAGACACCTACAGTTACAGATACACACGTAGTCAGGCATATATATACCCATACAGAGGAACACACACACATGCTGTATACATAAGCACATACATACAGTGACATACACACATACAGTCAGGCAAATACATACATCGAGACACATACAATCACATATATATCCATACACACACACAAGTACATACATACAGTCCCATATACACATCCGGACATAAACATAAATACAGAGAGACACATACTATTACATATACACAGACACATATAGTCAAACACATATATACCCATGCAGCCATACAGGGACACACACATGCTGTTCACAGAAGCACATATATACAGTCTCATGTACACATACAGACAGGCACATATATACCCATACAGGGACACATACATACACACACGCAAAATGCTTTACACTGAAGCACTTACAGAGTCCTCCTCCACTGTACGTTGCCAGGCAGTGTGTGGGCAGAGCTTCCACCTGCAGGGGACGGAACTGCTCAGTAACCCCCTGTGTGCTGTCTCCTCCTTTCCCACTGTCCTTACTGGGACTGGCAACCACATTAAACTTTGTGCAGCAGATCTCCTCCAGCAGCATGTTCCTCCTCCTCCTCCTCCATCATGTAATGGGGTAGGGTCGTCAGCATTCAGTGAGGTTTGCTGCTGCTCACAGTCAGTGTGTTGTTGTGCCACCTGTGACATCAGAGGCCCTCAGTCTGACCCAGGCCCTCAGCAGCTGCTTAGAAAGTATTGGGGGCCTGGGAGAAAGGGAGGGTGGGTGTCCGCTGTGATGCCTGTTACTTTTACAGCCCAGGCGGCCCCCCAATGTACTGGCAATCTGGGCAGCCCGCTGGTCTGCCAGATTGTCAGTCTAGTCGTGGAGGGAGAGCAGCAGTGCAGTTCTCCCAGTGATTATCACAGCCGATTGGGGAGAACTGCAGATTGATAGAAAGTGTTGTTGGTGGGGTGAAGGGCGTCGGCGCCCCCCCCCCCTACCTATGGGTCATAGCGACCGATGCGACTCCTATAGCTACGCAACTGCTGAGCACTATATGAGGCTATCAGCAGGTTAGATTGGTCCAACCTGCTGATAGTTCCCCTTTAAATCCATTTTATTGGGGGACAACCAGGAACCATCTGACAATCATTAGGTGATCATCAGATCCAATCAAAATTGGCAGGATCAGTCAGAAACAGCTTATGTCTGCTGTACATTTGATTCTATTAATTAGGAGGTTGTTTCAGGGAGACATATAAGAAATCCTATATAGCTGAGAATCAAATTCACCGATTCGTAAAAACAGATACATATTTATTTGCCAACTGCAGAAATGTTCCAGAAAATATTTTTTTTAATACATTAAATCCTCTGACAATTTCTTCTGTGATGCCGCATAGATGCCAAATGGCTTTGAAAGAACACACTGAAAATATAAATGTACTTACAACTCAATTTCACAAACTGGCTCCCAATACATAGCAGTTCCATGTACAAGAAGAAAAAAAAATGTAAGCTATTTCTGGCCATTATGTTCTGCTGTGCGGAAAAGCCTGCTACCAAAATGAAATCCTTTTAAGTTTCTTCCTGACAAATGAGAGCGAAGATACTGAACAATTAATAGGAGAAAATAGAGACAAGCTTTTCCATTAAGCAGGTTAGGAAATGCCCTCTATGGCCCTATAAAAAAATATACCAGTAGACAAAAGAAAGAAAAGTAAGGAGAGGAACAGAGGAAGAAAAGATAGTCTGCTACATATTAAACATTATATATATATATATATATATATATATATATATATATATACGATAGATAGATAGATAGGATATAATGTAGATAGATAGATAGGAGATAGATAGATAGATAGAAACAAACAAGTACACGTGAGTAAAGATCACCGGCACTGCTCTCTATCGGTGGCTTACTTGTGGGATATTGCCATGCTTTATGGACTATGCCTCAGTTGCCTATGGGGTGCTCCTCGTACAATAGTGATATAAACAGTCCAAGCAGAGAGAGAAAGATAAGGGCACTCACCCATATGTGGCACAATGACTTCTTTATTCACAACATATGCAGTTAAAAGTCCATGGAGGCATCAAAACATGCGGGCAGACGCCATATCACTTTCACAGCGCTAACATGATGGCCATTTCACAGCGCTAACATGATGGCCATTTCGCGCGCATGCGCGCGAAATGGCCATCATGTTAGCGCTGTGAAAGTGATATGGCGTCTGCCCGCATGTTTTGATGCCTCCATGGACTTTTAACTGCATATGTTGTGAATAAAGAAGTCATTGTGCCACATATGGGTGAGTGCCCTTATCTTTCTCTCTCTGCTTGGACTAGATAGAAACAAAGGTTTCAATAAATTTGACAGATCCATAGTACAAGCAAATATAAGAGACTTATATTCCCAAGTCTGGTCTTCTGTCTTAGTAGTGTAACTAACTAATTCTCCTAATTTATTTGGTTTCTCCCAAACTGCCCAACATCCCAGCAGAATTTAAAGGGGTGCCTGCTGGAAAAGCTGGATCCAGTCCTGGGAAACTGGGAGTAGTTTCTTAGGACTGGAGCCACCTTTTCCAGGCACCCCCTCGAGAGGAGCAGCATGGAGTGGCACAGAGTTAAAAGGCAGCCGTCTGACAAGCCAACGGCTAAGCCCAGCAAAGCACTTCACTTTGCTATTACTGTACTGTATATTCACTTATCCGTAATCCATACTAACATGGATGTAAATATCAGAAGAGAAGAGAAAGAAGCCACAAAAACTAGTGAGGTGGTGTTGGAGGGGGAGGGGCCCAGGACAGTGAGGAGGAGGGAGGCCCTTCCTCTGTCTATACCCTTCTCCCTGTCTTCCATTATCCCTGTTTCTATATAGGGAGGCTGGTGCTTACCCATCTTACTGTATAGAAACACTGACAGGCTGACAGGTGGAGTGAACTGTGTGCGGTACAGAGGGTCAGACGGACGTCGATTTTAGTCCAGCCTTAGGCCCCTGACATCTGTACCGCCAGTAGTGCCCTGGCTGCAGATGATGTTCTGTATCTGTTCTGTTTCATTTAAGGTTCTGTTCTGTTTTTATTTTTGTGGTCCACCAAGTATTGAGAATAACCAGTCCATAGAGTTGTCTGCCCCTTTTTGCACTCAGTCTATTTGATGCAAATTCGGGTGTGCCAGGTTATACGTGGTACGCAAATAGTTGTGAATAAGCATTACATACAAGGTTTTGTGCCACTTTTCCCACTTTCTAGCCTTCCAATCCTGTTGCTACTTCCCAAAAATGTTGCTTTTGTTTCTTAAAAACCTGCTAGCCCAGTGAGCTTTTGAAGTTTTTAGTTATCTACGAGTACCATCCTTACCGGCCAAACCAACCTTTTTAGAAAAAGTTACCAATTTATTGGTAGAGTGTCTGTCTTGTTTTTTTCATGGATAGGTGTCTAGAAAAGAAAAAGAGGAATTCCGACTGGCGATCCTGGCAATAACATGAAAGGTTTCCAGGATAGAGGGGGTTAACCAAACTTGACAGACATATGAGATGTAACTGTAGACGGCCTTGATATTTTTAGAAGTAATTACTTCCCTCCTGTAAAGCATTTGCTAACTTAATATACAAACAGAGATTGCCTCCTTAGCTGGAACCCTTGGAGGAGGTGCACAAAGGTAGTTGTCAGGATGGGAATAGCCGAGCATGTAAATGTTTCCCCAAATGTTGAGCAATATTGAGTTCTATGAGTCAGACGGCAAAATAGTAAACACAGGACTTCCGTGTTGTAGGTCTATATTTCAGCCGTATTAGTTTCACACGCTATTCAGCAAACATGATTTCCTGAAACTGTACTGTATGTCTGACAAGTTTATTGAGACAGTGTCAGTATCACTAATGGGTCAGTGTAACCGTGCACTGAAAGAATATGAGAGCCAGGGGCGTCTATTTAAGGAGCAGATTATCACAGATGTCTTCCACATATTATCATACAGTTCTCCATATTATATTTAAAATAAGTAAGGCTGGGTTCACAGTATGTTTTTTTTTTTTCATCCGTTTTTGCAAAAAACTGCTGCATTTGTGTGCATCCGTTTTTCCATTGACTTCCATTATTTAAAAAAAAAAAAACGAATCAAAGCACATCCTTGTAACATACACAAAAACATGTTTTTGTTTACATAAAAAAAAAACAGATATGTTTTGATCCCTTTTTTATATATAATGAAAGTCAAAGGAGAAAGGGATCAAAACTAGAGATGAGCAAACCAGGTTCGGGCTCGAGTCTATCCGAACCCGAACGTTCGGTATTTGATTAGCGGTGGCTGCTGAACTTGGATAAAGCTCTAAGGTTGTCTGGAAAACATGGATACAGCCAATGACTATATCCATGATTTCCACATAGCCTTAGGGCTTTATCCAAGTTCAGCAGCCACCGCTAATCAAATGCCGAAAGTTCGGGTTCGGATCGACTCCAGCATGCTCCAGGTTCGCTCATCTCTAATCAAAACGGATGCACACAAATGTAGCTGTTTTTCAATCCGTGTTTCACCTGTGTTTTGAATAAACAGATGAAAAAAATGGATTGCAAAAATGAAGTGTTAACCCAAACTTAGGGCCCTGTTACATGGGGCGATTATCGTGCAGAAAATCGTTATATCGTTCGAATTTAAAAGAAAAATTGTCTGTGTCGTTGATCGTTCCTTTAGATCTGACCCTAAAATTATCGTTAACCTTTCGCTGTAATTCCGCATTCATTCACTAATCGGTCAGTGAAAGGCTATGTTCACACAACGTCCTAAAAAGGCGTCTGCTTTTTGAGGTTAAAAAGACGTCCGTTATTGCGTCTTTTTAATATGCTTGACTAAAATGCATTGAAGTCTATGGAATAACGGACATCTTTTGCACACATTGTATTGAATGCGTAAGACGTCCATAATTTAATACAATGTGTGAAAAAGACGTCCGTTATTCCATAGACTTCAATGCATTCAATGCATTCAATGCGTCTTTTTAACCGCAAAGAGCGGACGCCTTTTTCCTTTTTAGTACGTTGTGTGAACATAGCCTAATTCCAAATTGTTCCTTCTTTTGCTCGGATGAGATGGAATAAACGATCACAGATACAATTGTTGTAACAACCATATCTAACGGGTATCGTTATGTGTAATATGGTGAACGATTTGAGGTTAACGATAAACAATTTTGTTTGCGATCGTTTATCGTTAATTGCTAATTGTTAAAAATCACTTTTTGTAACAGGACCCTAGGGGCCCTATTACATAGAGCGATAATCGGCCCGATCTGGCCAATTTGGCTGATTATCGCTCCTTTTATTAGAGACAACAATCAGCCAAGAAAACAATCATCGGCTGATCGTTGATTTAGGTTTGGACCTAAAATCATCCGGCGCCGACCGTGCATTGCTATGTGTAATAGCGATGAGCGACCAACGGCTAACAATTGCCCAAACACCTAACACCTTACCTCTCCCTGCTCCCGGTCTTCTCTCCTGTTATTCGCAGCTTCCCGTCCCGGCTGCAGAAGCGTCTGGGCGGTCTATCAGCTGACAGGCCGCTCAGCCAATCACAGGCTGCGGGAAGCTGCAGAGCACAGGAGAGAAGACCAGGAGCAAGAAGAGGTAAGGTGTCAGGTGTTTGGGCAAGGGATCCATGGACATCGCTAACGATGTGCATGCATGCCCTTATTGCACGATTATCGGGCCATCTAATAGGTCCAGGAAATGAGCACCGATCTAGCTCGTTTACTAAAATGATCGGGCTGTAATCGGCCTGTGTAATAGCACCCTAAGGGAATATGTCTATGTACAGATAACACGTACGCTGTCAATTCATCTAGATGTGTTATATTGCCTCCTAGCTTGAGTCATGTGTTATCTAATATTCATAATAGATGAAGGTTCGATATCAATTCCACATCCTCGTAGTCTTCCTTTTTCCTTCTTCTAACAACGTATCAATCGATTCACCTTTTACTGTAGAATCTTTCCTATATCTCGTTCTGTACGTCTCACCTTGGCGGAGTTTATGGCATGTGATGTTTATGACTTATTTACCATGACTATCTGTCTGCTATGAGGCTACTACAATCATGTTATCACTACTTGACATAAAGACGCTGCTAGTCATTGTATGGCGGTCTTGCCTTGAGCACCCTCTGCTCCACATGTCATCTTTGTCAAACTCTTCTATTATACTGCTTATGCGCCAATAAATAAAGCTTTTGATCAATTTTCGTTCCCCTGCTGTAGGAGTATCCTATCCACTGATGTCTGTGAGATGAAGCAGCAGGGGAGAGATTAAATGACTGCACCATGAACAGAACACCTGCTGGTTTGGGTCCTCGGGGAAGCAACATAAAAGAGTGTAATCCTTGGTTAAAATTGAATTAAGATGGCCTCACATAGAAAAGTAAAGAAGAGGAAAGCATTCCTTAAAGGAGGTTTTTACCATGTTCAGAACCATGATACCATGATAGAGAGATCCAAACCGTCTGCTGTCTGTAAGATGCAGCGATGAGTGCAGGTTTAGCCTTATCTTCTGTGGGATCCCGGTCGGAGTGTATACACATTGTATACGCTCCGGCGGGGATCTCGTACGGGGACGCAAATAACTGACATGTCAGTTTTCTGCGGCCGCAATTCAGTGAATTGCCGCCACAGAAAGACCCGTCATTTCACACAATGAAGCGAGCGGCTCCGGCCGCTTGCTTCATTGTGTGCTGTGGGAGGTTCTGATGCAGGCGCGCGCTGATGTGCCCGCATCAGAACCCCGATGATCTTTCCGGCCGGGCAGAGACCGGCCGTTCCATGACCCGGTCTCATACGTTGTGTGAACATAGCCTTAAACTCATGCGTCTTGAAATATAGCTGTAGCCTTCACAGAGCAACATGGAGGTCTGATTAGCTTTCTTGGTATTACTTCACAAAACTTTTGACATGTCATAGAGACATGTTAAAAGTTTTGATCGGTTGGGGTCTGAGTGTTCATACCCCTACCGATTGGGAGATAGAGCGAGGACAAGACACACTGCTGCAGTCCTCTAACGACTCTGTGTCACGTTATCAGGGATGGGCCCCCTGATGTGGTGGGCCCCATAGTAGCCGCTATGGCTTCTACATTTGTAGTTACGCCCCTGAGCCAGAGCATTGGTCTGCCATTTTTTCCTAATCTGCCTAAAACACCATCAACAATCTCAACCATAAACATTGTGCATTGAAATTTAAGCCTTTGTACATTGTTTGAACATAGACTCAGGCTATGTTCACATTTAGTAAAAAGAGGGGCTGTTGTTTGCAGTGTTAAACATAGTGGCTGTTTGACATGTTCCTGCAGCCATTGCTGCCATATCGGCCGCAGGAACATTATTTCATTTTATTTGGATTGCGGGCACATTTGGGTGTTCCTGCAATCTAAATCACTATAGAACTCTGTGCAATGTACATCCATCTGAGCACCCATACATTGTGTGAACAGTGTGTGAACAAAGGACGTTGTTCCCATAGAGTTCAATACAGTTAATTTCTTTAAAGGGGTTGTCCAGCGAAAATACTTTTCTTTCAAATCAACTGGTTTCAGAAAGTTATATAGGTTTGTAATTTACTTCTATTTAAAATTCTCAAGTCTTCCCGTACTTATCAGCTACTTTATGTCCTGCAGGAATTTTTGATTTCTTTTCAGTCAGACACAGTGCTCTCTGCTGACATCTCTGTCCGAGACAGGAACTGTCCAGAGCAGGAGAGGTTTCCGTGAGGATTTGCTGCTGCTCTGGACAGTTCCTGTCTCGGACAGAGATGGCAGCAGAGAGCACTGTGTCAGACTGGAAGGAATACACCACTCCCTGCATGACAAACAGCAGCTGATAAGCCTCAGGCTTCCGGTTTCAATGGCTACCATGGGGGCTCTGCGATCACTTAGCAGATCCCCAATGGACAGCGGACAGACAATTCTCTCTGTGTAGAGGGAGAATTCTCTGTCAGAAGCCCTATAGATGCTGCGGTAATGCTGACCGCAGTATCTTAGGGTTAACTCTCAGCACCGGAGCCACTGATAGCTGGGACCCACTGCGAATGACACAGGCGCAGCTCCTGCACCTGTGTCATCCTGCAGCGTAAATTAATGTTGCATCAGGCATAGGCTGCAGCGATGTTAATTTACAGTGCAGCGGTGAGAGGGAGTTAATAGGTGGTTCCAATGAGAAAATAAGGAAAGCTATGTTTTGTTTTTGTTTTGTTTTTTTGTTTTTTTTGTAACATTATTTCTTCCTAAATTAACCCATTTCCAATAGGCGCACACCCCATGTTTGTCACTAGCTACCGAATCCACCGCAAACACAACTAACAATACAGAGTTTCAGAAACGCATTAACATAGTAGGTACTGATGAAAATGACTTCAGGAAAGTTATTTCCCTTACCTAGAACAACTAATATACTGTAAACCAGTGATAAGCAAGACAAGCAGGATGAAAGAGTACCATGGGGAAAGAGGTTAATAAAGAATGTATGATTTCAGGGTCTCCCTGGACACATATTGTGAGATGAGAAATAAAAATGCAGTAAAAACAGTAAAACTGCAATAATTATTTGCAGGGACAACATGTATTATGAAGGTGACCTTATTCAGACTGAAACACTGAGGATTTGAAGATCTATAAAAAAAAAAAAAAATTTGAAGAAGAAGAAGAAAAAAAAGTATATGGCTCAGATATACCATTACTTTGTCCTTCATGTAAAATACATTACACCTTAGGAAGCCCATTTCAAAAACAGCACAACATCATGTCCTTCTAAACACAGTAAACATCCGAGAGAGTTTCACATTACAATCTTCAATGACGTTCTCACACGGCTACAATTAAGGGTTTGATCACTAGTTCCAATGCAAGGCCGGGTAATCCTGACGGAGCTCAGTTATGATCCAGGCAAGGTAGGTCTAATTTCACCCGGATGACATTTTTTTATTTTAAATATGGAATTTCCTTAGAAGAAAAAGAACCATGGAATCATTTTCTGATGTACAAGTGAGTCGGCAACTGAGCTGGTAAAGCTGTGATTATATGTCATGTAGAAATAGAAATATCTAAATCCGTTATTAGCTAAATGAGACTTATAAATTAAATTTTAATAAAGAATAGAGAACAATTAACCCCTTAAAGCGACTCTTTACCAACAATTTGCCCCCCCAAAACCGTTTGTACTGATGGATAGCTGCTTTTAATCCAAGACCCTTCTTGGGGTCGTTCAGCAGGTGATGCAGTTATCGTCCTAAAATCAACTTTTAAACTTGCAGCCCTGTGACAAATTGTCGAGGCCTAGATTATCTGTGCCCTAGGCCTGCAACTCCCCTCCGTCCCTCCTCCTCACCCAAATCATCATTAGGAATGCCCCTAGAACAATTTCTTCTAATGATAACTTGTCTGAACACTGCATATGGGCTGTATCGTTAAGGCACCTGTGCAGTGTTCAGACAGGTGATGAATAGGAGAAATCCTGCCCAGGGGCATTCCTAATGGTGAAGAGGGTGGGGAGGGGGAGGGAGAGGGAGAAGCGGTGCAGGCCTAGGGCACAGACACTCTAGGCCAGTGATGGCTAACCTTGATACTCCAGATGTTGCAAAACTACAATTCCCATGATACCTGGGCAGCCAAAGCCATAGCTTTGGTTGCCCAGGCATGATTGGAATTGTAGTTTTGCAACAGCTGGAGTTTCAAGGTTAGCCATCACTGCTCTAGGCCATGCCAATTTGACACAGGGCTGCAATTTTAAAAGTTGTTTTTAGGACAATAACTGCATCCCCGAACAAGTGGACCCCAGGACAGATCTTGGATCAAAAGCAGCTATCTAAAGGTCAGATGGTGGGTACAGAGTCACTTAAAAGGGGAACTGTGTCTTATCTTCCTCCTCTGTGATGGTCCCATGCTGTTAGTTGGGTTAAACTCTGATCCAGAGCACCCTTAGGAGCATTGTCGCATCATTCATGCACTGCTCCTAAGGGTGCTCCAGAGTGGAGTTTCCCCTAACTAACAGTGTGGGTCAGCGGAGAGGAAGAAGGTAACTCACATACCTTCCTCCTCAGCATTGCTGGCGCTATAGGGGACTAGCAGCAGGTTAGATTCGTCTTTAAGGACCAAGCCAATTTTCATTTGGACTTTCCCTGTATCCCCCTCATGCATTGTTTCACCTACAGACCCGCATGAGCCCTTATTTTTCTATCGGTAGCTTGCTTGTGTATTAGCAACTTTTTGAACATTTTGTCCAAAAAAAAAAAAAAGTTGAGATGAGCAAAAAAAAAAAAAATTTGCCCTTTTTAATTCTTTTTTGCGCTCACTCAGATCAGGAATTTGATAATTCCATAGTTTGGGCGATTTCCATGACATGAATTGTCGTTTATTTGGATGATTGAGTTCACAAAGAAGGCAATGACTGCAAGTATCACTTGAATGACTACCAGACCCACAACTAACATTTATCATAGACAAGTCGTAAAGCTATGTTTATGCTTACAGTCCCCATCTTACAATCATCCTCTCCTATAATGAGCTGCTGTTATAGTTAATTACCGGTAAGAGGTATTCCGGGGGGGGGGGGCAGAAAGAGCAGAGTGCACAAGAAGAGCAATGTACTTGGCTCCTTCCGGCGGCTCTATAGGAATGAATAGAGCTGCAGGTACAGTACAGCATAATACAGAAGCCCAATATGGAGATACAGAGGGTACAGAGGTCAGACACCCCAAAGCCCCCCCCCCCCCATCCCATACGATCATCTACTTTTCTTCTATCATGTGAATAGGGGGGAAGTTTCTTTTTCCTCGAATACCCCTACAGCCAAGTGTCTCTAAAAATCATAGTTACCATTGTGCCTCAAGCTCCTGGTCATAGTACATTCTAATAATTTAAATGGTTATTCCATATCAAAATCTTTGGAACTCATCTTGTAAGAGTTGGCGGTAGAGTGATCCAAAGTCCAAACCCATGTTAAAGTTATAAAAAGTATTATGAAGAACCAAGAGTAAAGCTATTGCCTAAGCACTGTAACTTCTTAAAAAGGTTTTAAGGATGTCCCCGCACCTGCATTATGTATTTTATTATGTTTTTATTGCTGATTCAATTATATTAAGATTTTTTTTTTTCCCCGAAAGTACAAAATATAAAGTATTCAGTATCCGTACATTACACACTGTAAGCAGACACTATCAGACTCATGCTGCTTTTGCATGATTACTGGCACTAGGGAAATAACTAGCATTGACAATCCCCTGTAACAGTATTTTGAAGGGCCTTCTGGGAATTGCTTCTAGTGACAGCTATGAATAAAAAGTAGAATAACCAGGAGAGCTCATACATGACTAAATTATGGTATACAAGGAAAAACATAGATACAAGCAAATGAGACAGGGAAACGTCATGCATGGGAGACACATAGAACAATTACGGCCTATAAATAGAGAGGGGGAAAAAATGAGATTTCAGGCAAATCACGGTGCACTAAGTAAATTTAGCTTCAAGACATCTATGTCAAAAATGGCATTTGCTTCCTGATAGTACAAAAGTAAGCATAGAACTAACAAAGCGTCTTCCTTGTCTAGCTTGCTTTTGGGTGCTGGAGGTGGCCAGGGTACCAAGACTGTTTCACGCAGAGTATATAACTCCCGTAGACATGTACGGCAAGTAATGCTTTTTCCAAGTTATGGACATAGCGTAGCTTGTGGTACTACATTGTTTGTGGAAGACCAATTAACTAAGGGGGTTACAGTATATAAACTGCATAGATGGCTGCTGGCTTCAGATGCAGGTCAGACAGTCCAAGACGGCAATGGGGGAGGCAAACAGTACAGAAGGGGTCTGGCAGGCTAGCGTAATCCAAGAAACATGTATGGTTCAGGACACACCTTAAGGCTCTATTACAAGAAGCGATTATCGTCCATATTTGGCCGATTATCGGAAATTACGGGCAATAATCGCTTTGTATAATGCTGCGTTTACACAAAACGATAATTGGCCCGATCGTACGATTAACGATGTTGGAGTAACTATTTTTTTTTTTCATAACGATCAGCGTTTAGACGGTACGATATATCGTATGGAAAATTTGTTTTGCGATCGCTTAAGCCTATCTCACACATTGATTATATCGGCGAACGACTGTATACACGGAACGATCTGCAAATTTTTTGCGAACGATCAACGACTATTTGAGAACATGTTCAAAGATCAAAATGAACGATCTCGCTCATCGTTTGATCGTTCACTGCGTTTACACGTACGATTATTGTTCAAATTCGATCGTTATAGTGCAAATTCGCACAAAAATCGTTCAGTGTAAACGCAGCATAATGTAAGGCAATGATCAGCAGACATGAACGATGTCGGATGATCCTTGTCTTACATTGTCTTTCAAAATGTTGAAAGACAAACGACTGAGGCTAGGTTTACACAGCGTTTTTTCAATCCGTTTTTTTCATCCGTTTTTTGCAAAAAAAAGGATGAAAAGAACAGATGCATTTCTGTGCATGCGTTTTGATCCGGTTTTCCACTACTTTTGTGTTCCTCAAAAAAAACTGATCCATTTTTTTTTACAACAAAGGTAGCGGTAAGTGTGAGTTCGACTGCTATTGACTTGGCGAGGTTAACCTATATGTTGTCTATACCCAAAAGACAATAGAAATATACTGGAGGAAAAAGGGGGGTAATAGGTCCTCTAGACAAGTCTGAGTGAGATAAATGATGAGATGTAATTATGAGATATATAATGAGATAAATGATGAGATGTAAAGATAGATTATGAGATATTTTTACTGATAGATAAGAAATGTAATATATGTTATGTAACCAAAAGCATAATAAAAACAAGTATTAGATCACAAATGACATGGTATATCACGAATAAATAAAGATATGAACCAGAAAAACATGAAAGTAATGGAGAGTGAAAAATAAAAATAAAAATAAAAATGTAAAAAATGGAAAATAGAAAAATAGAAAAAATAATAAAAATAAAAATAAAAATAAAAATAAAAATAAAAAATAAAAAATATGAAATGAGAAAAAATGAAATAGATGAACAGATAAAAAAAGTATGGGTAAAAAGTTAAAAAATTGTGCACATAATTGGTATACCAAATAAACTCAATTCATCAGTACTATATGTTAAAATTCATAATTCATAATGATATATAGTAAATTAAAAGCTGAGTTCATAGTATGACGGCGCTTTTGTACCACTTGGTTGTGTCACACGTGTGTAGATGTGTGCTACTCCAAAACAGTTATAAAGTCTTGAGTGGTGGTACTCATATGGCGAACTGTTCTTATGGCAAATGTGCCTGATATACAGTCGGCTGGAGTAAGTTGGATGATGATTATTGCGTATATAAAGCGATGAGTATACAATTTGCTGATATATTTGTGTGGTGTATGTTACACCTCTCACCGTTCCTGCGAGATGGATAGTCCCCGGAGCGGCTGGCTCGTATGCTCAGATTTGCCGGTCTTGATCGGGCTATTCCTGTGCTGGGAGCAGATGCCGTGCTCAGATGCTGGGAGCGAGTGTCATCCTCAGGTGCTGGGAGCAAATGACGTGCTCGGATGCTGGCAGCGAGTGGCGTGCTTAGCCCAGGTATTTAGGCAAATCGGCGCTCCGCACATGCGCAGTGAGTTGTGTTGCCCGCGGGACCTTGTGGTAGTGTTAGCGCCAAATGGGTGTTTGCGCCAAATAGGTGTTTGGATAAAGCTGCAAGCGTGCTGAGCTTGTAGGTGATGATTCTTAAGCGAGATTCTGTTAGTAGCTGATAAGATATTGTTAGTAGCTGGACGCGTTTCGATACTTTCTTAGTATCTTTTTCAACAGCAAAGTAGAGAATAATGATCAAATCCTGGTATTGGTGAGTATATATATGTAGCAGACTGGTCCTGATTGGTTAGATTTAATTGTAGTCCGGTGATTATCAAGACCAGGTGCACCAAATATAGAGACAATTTGATGAGTTTTGATCTGGTATCATAGTGAATTGATTATAATTAGTAGTAATATTGTAGATTACAAAAAGAAAAGAAAAAGAAAATTCAAACAGTACAATGGACTTAAGCATACTTAGTGATTGGTGTATTCAAAATAAATATTTAGCAACAAGGAGATATTAATGCAGATTATAATTCATAATGAAATAGTGTTCTAACCAATATAGTTTGAGTTATACATATATAAAAAATAGAATATACATTGTATCTTCTGTAATCTGTATTTTATGGTAAAATTAATTGTAATATTGTGTATAAATATATTAAGAACTGGTACGGCTTGCAAAGAATAGTATGGATAATGATGAATTTCTACTATATGGATGTGATAACTTCAAGCTTGGAACAAGTGGTAAGGGAGGACCCCTAGGGATCAATCCCAGAGCCCGTCACCGCGCTGATAGACAGCCTGGGCAGGTGACGGGCTGTGAGAGAGAGCCCCAGAGGTCGGGATCTAGAGGAAACCGAAAATTTCAAGTTCTTCATTTAAACCTTTTGGGGATATAGTTTCAAAATCATAAATAAGGCGAGATTCTGCTCTGGACATAGATGCGATAAAATCGCCTCCTCTCCAACTGTGCTTGACTGATTGTAGGGCTGCAAATTGAATTTCGGAGATGTCACTGTTATGAAATTGTTTGAAGTGTGCAGAAAGAGGATGTTTTTCATTGCCTTTTTGTATATTGTAAAAGTGCTCATGTATACGGGTTTTAAGTTGTCTTTTGGTTCTACCAATATATTGTTTTGCACATGGGCATTGGATGATATAGATGATTCCCTGTGTTTGGCATGTAAGTAATTCGGATATGTTCCATGTGTAGTTGTTCACAGTGGATGTAAATTTGGATGTTTTTCTTGGAAATTTGGTGCGTTTACAACAGGAACAGGTGCCGCACCTAAAGAAACCTTGTGTGGATAGCCATGTAGATGATGGTTGTTTGTATGACAGATCTTTGACAGTGGGGGCTACTCTAAGGCCAAGGTTGGGTGCCTTCGTGAAGATGATTGGTGGTTTGGGTGGTAGTAGTGCTGCTAGTGTCTTATCTTGGCACAAGATTGGCCAATTTTTTTGTATGATTTTCTCAATCTGTTTATGTTGTGGATTATAAGGTAGTATGATTTTGGAAATATTTGTGTTACTAGAGATGATGTTTGGAGATAGTGGTATTTTGTTGAAATAGGTGGTTCTATCTGTTTTCCTAATCTTATCCAGGGATTTTTGAATAACGGTGTCGGGGTAGTTTTTTACTTTGAATTGTTCAGACAGAATTTGTGCTTCCTCTTCAAAGTTGGCTTCTATGGTACAATTTCGTTTGAGACGTCTAAATTGGCTCGTAGGGATATTGAGGAGCCATCTGGGGAGATGGCAACTGGAGAAAAGAATAAAGCTGTTTTTTGCTGTGGGTTTGGTGTATGTTTGACACATGAGTTTGTCTTTTTCAGCTGTAATAAGGAGATCTAAAAATTCCACTTGTTGTTTGCTAATATGAGGTGTGAATTTTAGGTTGAAATTGTTGATGTCGAGAGCAGAAATGAAACTGGTAAGGTCTGTTTGTGGGCCTTTCCAGATAAGAATTATGTCATCGATATATCGTTTCCAGACTAATAGATTCGAGTTTAAGTGTGGAGTAATTGTGATGGATTCCCAGAAAGCCATGAATAAGTTGGCATAACTAGGGGCAAATCTTGTGCCCATAGCTGTACCTGTGAGTTGATTGTAATAATTGTTGTTAAAGTAAAAGTAATTATGAGTGAGTATGAAATGAATAGCTTGGAGAGTGAATTCTATCTGATTTGACGGCATGGTTGTTTGTTCCAAAAAATATTTGATTGCAGTTAAACCTTGTTCATGATTAATAATCGTGTATAGTGACTGGACGTCCAAAGTGGCCATAATGTGGTCTGGTTGCCAAGCAAAGGTCTCTATGAATTGAACTACTTGTGTGGTGTCTTTGATGTATGATGTTGTGGTTTGAACTATCGGTTGTAGTATACGATCAATGTAGTTAGATAAATTTGATGTCAGAGATTGAATACCTGATATGATACCTGATATGATCGGGCGACCGGGGGGATTTTGAGGATTCTTGTGTATTTTTGGAATACAATAGAATACGGGTAATCTTTTTTGGGTTCCTGTGATAAAATCATATTCTTTGGTGTTGATAATTTCTTCCTCAACTGCTGGATCACAGAGATTTTTTAATTCTGTTTCGTATGTGTTGATTGGATCGGTTCTGAGTAGTTGGTATGTGGAGGTGTCGGAAAGTTGTTTAAGACATTCTTCATTGTATTGAGTGGTGTTTAAGATGACTATTCCTCCTCCTTTGTCAGCTGGGCGTATGGTAATATTATTGTTGGCTTGTAACTCTTTGATTGCCTGTCGTTCTTTGTATGTGAGATTATTTCTAAGTTGTGTATTGTGTCGTAGATTGCGAATGTCGGTTTCTACTGTTTTCTTAAATGTAATGATCTCCTGACCCGCTTCATGTCTCGGATAAAATTTGGATTGCAGTGTACAGTTGGTGTGAATATAACAGTCTTGTTTTTTGTTTTGTAGTTCTAAAGGATTTTTAATGAAGTATTTAGTAAGACATAATTTCCTAATATATTTCTCTAGTCCTATATAAGTGTCAAACTTATTGAGTGAATTGTTGGGTGCAAATTTTAGACCTTTGTTCAAAAGCGAAATTTGGGGATTGGTTAGTTGGATAGAGCTAAGATTGATGATGGAATCTGCTAATGTGTCTTGCCCATTTTTCTCGGTTGATGTTCGATTTGGTCTACGTCTGCGGATTCGTTTACGAGTGGTCTTTTCTTGGGTGTTGTGGTGTCTAATTGTCTGTGTGGGTGTCCTTGTGTATTGTGTTTGGCCATTGGATATGTTATTGGATATTGATACCTGTGTTGAGTTGTTGTCTGGTATCTCGACTGCGATCTGTGTTGAGTTGGAGAGTATTGGTAGTGCCGGGTCTGATAATGGGTGGATGATTGGTAAGGATGTGATGCATGGTGTCGTGGATATAGATTCGGTGATTTGGGACTGTGTGAGTAATATGATGGGTGACGTGTGTCTGGTTTGTATGGAGGAGGGTGAGTGGATCTCTCTAAAAAATGACGATTGGTGGTTGATGCTAACGGGGCATATCTATTATGGGTCGGGATATCCAGTAGTGGTAATGACGTGGCAGAGTCATGTTTATTTGTGGTCGGAGGAGGTGCATGTGTGTGATTCTCTTGCCATTTGATTTTTCTGGCTTTTTTCTGCATAATCTCCTGTTCTAATTGATCAAGCTTTTTGCAAGCACTAGTTTGGTACCTCGTGTATTCTTCTGTTATTGGGTGTGTCTCTAATTTGTTTTTGATGGTGGAAATCTGGTTGTCTAGTTGGACTAGTAGTTCTTGTCTTCTGTCTATTACCATCTGGACTAAGGCAATGGATTGGGCTTTAAAAAATGATTCCCATTTGTTGGTGAATTCCTCATTTATTAAATCATTAGCCGGTACTTTATTTAATGTAAGTCCTTTTGGTAGTAGGTCTAATTCTAAGTAGTGATTGAGGCTTTTAATTTCCCATTGTTGTCTTAATCGTTTATGGAGTATTGTTTCAAGATCTCTGAATGTTTTTGATAATGAAGCATCTTTCGTGGTGTCGGGGTGTTGTATAGTGTCATTGAATGAAAATTCTGCAATTGTGCGTTTTTTGGATTCTAAATGGGACCAAATGTCCATATTGATGACTATTAGCAGGTACTTCAAACACTAAAGGGTATGGAAGTATACAACAAAGGTAGCGGTAAGTGTGAGTTCGACTGCTATTGACTTGGCGAGGTTAACCTATATGTTGTCTATACCCAAAAGACAATAGAAATATACTGGAGGAAAAAGGGGGGTAATAGGTCCTCTAGACAAGTCTGAGTGAGATAAATGATGAGATGTAATTATGAGATATATAATGAGATAAATGATGAGATGTAAAGATAGATTATGAGATATTTTTACTGATAGATAAGAAATGTAATATATGTTATGTAACCAAAAGCATAATAAAAACAAGTATTAGATCACAAATGACATGGTATATCACGAATAAATAAAGATATGAACCAGAAAAACATGAAAGTAATGGAGAGTGAAAAATAAAAATAAAAATAAAAATGTAAAAAATGGAAAATAGAAAAATAGAAAAAAAAATAAAAATAAAAATAAAAATAAAAATAAAAAATAAAAAATATGAAATGAGAAAAAATGAAATAGATGAACAGATAAAAAAAGTATGGGTAAAAAGTTAAAAAATTGTGCACATAATTGGTATACCAAATAAACTCAATTCATCAGTACTATATGTTAAAATTCATAATTCATAATGATATATAGTAAATTAAAAGCTGAGTTCATAGTATGACGGCGCTTTTGTACCACTTGGTTGTGTCACACATGTGTAGATGTGTGCTACTCCAAAACAGTTATAAAGTCTTGAGTGGTGGTACTCATATGGCGAACTGTTCTTATGGCAAATGTGCCTGATATACAGTCGGCTGGAGTAAGTTGGATGATGATTATTGCGTATATAAAGCGATGAGTATACAATTTGCTGATATATTTGTGTGGTGTATGTTACACCTCTCACCGTTCCTGCGAGATGGATAGTCCCCGGAGCGGCTGGCTCGTATGCTCAGATTTGCCGGTCTTGATCGGGCTATTCCTGTGCTGGGAGCAGATGCCGTGCTCAGATGCTGGGAGCGAGTGTCATCCTCAGGTGCTGGGAGCAAATGACGTGCTCGGATGCTGGCAGCGAGTGGCGTGCTTAGCCCAGGTATTTAGGCAAATCGGCGCTCCGCACATGCGCAGTGAGTTGTGTTGCCCGCGGGACCTCGTGGTAGTGTTAGCGCCAAATGGGTGTTTGCGCCAAATAGGTGTTTGGATAAAGCTGCAAGCGTGCTGAGCTTGTAGGTGATGATTCTTAAGCGAGATTCTGTTAGTAGCTGATAAGATATTGTTAGTAGCTGGACGCGTTTCGATACTTTCTTAGTATCTTTTTCAACAGCAAAGTAGAGAATAATGATCAAATCCTGGTATTGGTGAGTATATATATGTAGCAGACTGGTCCTGATTGGTTAGATTTAATTGTAGTCCGGTGATTATCAAGACCAGGTGCACCAAATATAGAGACAATTTGATGAGTTTTGATCTGGTATCATAGTGAATTGATTATAATTAGTAGTAATATTGTAGATTACAAAAAGAAAAGAAAAAGAAAATTCAAACAGTACAATGGACTTAAGCATACTTAGTGATTGGTGTATTCAAAATAAATATTTAGCAACAAGGAGATATTAATGCAGATTATAATTCATAATGAAATAGTGTTCTAACCAATATAGTTTGAGTTATACATATATAAAAAATAGAATATACATTGTATCTTCTGTAATCTGTATTTTATGGTAAAATTAATTGTAATATTGTGTATAAATATATTAAGAACTGGTACGGCTTGCAAAGAATAGTATGGATAATGATGAATTTCTACTATATGGATGTGATAACTTCAAGCTTGGAACAAGTGGTAAGGGAGGACCCCTAGGTCGCCCGATCATATCAGGTATTCAATCTCTGACATCAAATTTATCTAACTACATTGATCGTATACTACAACCGATAGTTCAAACCACAACATCATACATCAAAGACACCACACAAGTAGTTCAATTCATAGAGACCTTTGCTTGGCAACCAGACCACATTATGGCCACTTTGGACGTCCAGTCACTATACACGATTATTAATCATGAACAAGGTTTAACTGCAATCAAATATTTTTTGGAACAAACAACCATGCCGTCAAATCAGATAGAATTCACTCTCCAAGCTATTCATTTCATACTCACTCATAATTACTTTTACTTTAACAACAATTATTACAATCAACTCACAGGTACAGCTATGGGCACAAGATTTGCCCCTAGTTATGCCAACTTATTCATGGCTTTCTGGGAATCCATCACAATTACTCCACACTTAAACTCGAATCTATTAGTCTGGAAACGATATATCGATGACATAATTCTTATCTGGAAAGGCCCACAAACAGACCTTACCAGTTTCATTTCTGCTCTCGACATCAACAATTTCAACCTAAAATTCACACCTCATATTAGCAAACAACAAGTGGAATTTTTAGATCTCCTTATTACAGCTGAAAAAGACAAACTCATGTGTCAAACATACACCAAACCCACAGCAAAAAACAGCTTTATTCTTTTCTCCAGTTGCCATCTCCCCAGATGGCTCCTCAATATCCCTACGAGCCAATTTAGACGTCTCAAACGAAATTGTACCATAGAAGCCAACTTTGAAGAGGAAGCACAAATTCTGTCTGAACAATTCAAAGTAAAAAACTACCCCGACACCGTTATTCAAAAATCCCTGGATAAGATTAGGAAAACAGATAGAACCACCTATTTCAACAAAATACCACTATCTCCAAACATCATCTCTAGTAACACAAATATTTCCAAAATCATACTACCTTATAATCCACAACATAAACAGATTGAGAAAATCATACAAAAAAATTGGCCAATCTTGTGCCAAGATAAGACACTAGCAGCACTACTACCACCCAAACCACCAATCATCTTCACGAAGGCACCCAACCTTGGCCTTAGAGTAGCCCCCACTGTCAAAGATCTGTCATACAAACAACCATCATCTACATGGCTATCCACACAAGGTTTCTTTAGGTGCGGCACCTGTTCCTGTTGTAAACGCACCAAATTTCCAAGAAAAACATCCAAATTTACATCCACTGTGAACAACTACACATGGAACATATCCGAATTACTTACATGCCAAACACAGGGAATCATCTATATCATCCAATGCCCATGTGCAAAACAATATATTGGTAGAACCAAAAGACAACTTAAAACCCGTATACATGAGCACTTTTACAATATACAAAAAGGCAATGAAAAACATCCTCTTTCTGCACACTTCAAACAATTTCATAACAGTGACATCTCCGAAATTCAATTTGCAGCCCTACAATCAGTCAAGCACAGTTGGAGAGGAGGCGATTTTATCGCATCTATGTCCAGAGCAGAATCTCGCCTTATTTATGATTTTGAAACTATATCCCCAAAAGGTTTAAATGAAGAACTTGAAATTTTCGGTTTCCTCTAGATCCCGACCTCTGGGGCTCTCTCTCACAGCCCGTCACCTGCCCAGGCTGTCTATCAGCGCGGTGACGGGCTCTGGGATTGATCCCTAGGGGTCCTCCCTTACCACTTGTTCCAAGCTTGAAGTTATCACATCCATATAGTAGAAATTCATCATTATCCATACTATTCTTTGCAAGCCGTACCAGTTCTTAATATATTTATACACAATATTACAATTAATTTTACCATAAAATACAGATTACAGAAGATACAATGTATATTCTATTTTTTATATATGTATAACTCAAACTATATTGGTTAGAACACTATTTCATTATGAATTATAATCTGCATTAATATCTCCTTGTTGCTAAATATTTATTTTGAATACACCAATCACTAAGTATGCTTAAGTCCATTGTACTGTTTGAATTTTCTTTTTCTTTTCTTTTTGTAATCTACAATATTACTACTAATTATAATCAATTCACTATGATACCAGATCAAAACTCATCAAATTGTCTCTATATTTGGTGCACCTGGTCTTGATAATCACCGGACTACAATTAAATCTAACCAATCAGGACCAGTCTGCTACATATATATACTCACCAATACCAGGATTTGATCATTATTCTCTACTTTGCTGTTGAAAAAGATACTAAGAAAGTATCGAAACGCGTCCAGCTACTAACAATATCTTATCAGCTACTAACAGAATCTCGCTTAAGAATCATCACCTACAAGCTCAGCACGCTTGCAGCTTTATCCAAACACCTATTTGGCGCAAACACCCATTTGGCGCTAACACTACCACGAGGTCCCGCGGGCAACACAACTCACTGCGCATGTGCGGAGCGCCGATTTGCCTAAATACCTGGGCTAAGCACGCCACTCGCTGCCAGCATCCGAGCACGTCATTTGCTCCCAGCACCTGAGGATGACACTCGTTCCCAGCATCTGAGCACGGCATCTGCTCCCAGCACAGGAATAGCCCGATCAAGACCGGCAAATCTGAGCATACGAGCCAGCCGCTCCGGGGACTATCCATCTCGCAGGAACGGTGAGAGGTGTAACATACACCACACAAATATATCAGCAAATTGTATACTCATCGCTTTATATACGCAATAATCATCATCCAACTTACTCCAGCCGACTGTATATCAGGCACATTTGCCATAAGAACAGTTCGCCATATGAGTACCACCACTCAAGACTTTATAACTGTTTTGGAGTAGCACACATCTACACACGTGTGACACAACCAAGTGGTACAAAAGCGCCGTCATACTATGAACTCAGCTTTTAATTTACTATATATCATTATGAATTATGAATTTTAACATATAGTACTGATGAATTGAGTTTATTTGGTATACCAATTATGTGCACAATTTTTTAACTTTTTACCCATACTTTTTTTATCTGTTCATCTATTTCATTTTTTCTCATTTCATATTTTTTATTTTTTATTTTTATTTTTATTTTTATTTTTATTTTTATTATTTTTTCTATTTTTCTATTTTCCATTTTTTACATTTTTATTTTTATTTTTATTTTTCACTCTCCATTACTTTCATGTTTTTCTGGTTCATATCTTTATTTATTCGTGATATACCATGTCATTTGTGATCTAATACTTGTTTTTATTATGCTTTTGGTTACATAACATATATTACATTTCTTATCTATCAGTAAAAATATCTCATAATCTATCTTTATATCTCATCATTTATCTCATTATATATCTCATAATTACATCTCATCATTTATCTCACTCAGACTTGTCTAGAGGACCTATTACCCCCCTTTTTCCTCCATTTTTTTTTACAACGAAAGTCAATGAAAAAACTGATCAAAACGGATGCACACAGATGCATCCGTTTTTTGCAAAAAAAAAAAAAACGGATTGCAAAAAACACAGTGTGAACCTAGCCTAAGATAGCAACGATCTGCTGCAGTCGCCCCATGTAATAGGAGCGGTGGTAGTAGACCACTGCTATCTCCTATGGGCTCTCCGGACGATTTAAAGAGCCCACACTTCCCCTCTGCACTTACCCGCTCACTGATAACACATGTAATAGCACCAGCAGCAAGCGAGCGCTGACCTGACAGGTTGGTGCTCGCTTGCTCCTGGAGATTGCAATAGGGGCTTTAGTGTAGACACACAAGGAAACAGCTACATTTAGGCAGAAAGGTGGAGCAAGTTTAGAGGGGTTATCCAGCGCTACAAAAACATGGCCACTTCTCCCCCTATTTTTGTCTACAGTTCAGGTGCGGTTTGCAAATAAGCTCCATTTACTTCAATGGAACTGAGTTTCAAAACCTACACCCAAACTGGAGACAAGACAGGGGGGAAAGTGGCCATGTTTTTGTAGCGTGAGACAACCCCTTTACATAGGTGCAGGTAGAGCAGGATTGGAGAGGGCAGAGATAGGTGGAGACACAGTGTCCCTTTGAATCTCTGGAATCAATAAGGAAGGACCATGAGAAGTGAGGACGCTTATGGATACCAGCTGACCCAGGATGAGTGAGCATTGCAGTGAAGGAGTGCCAGGACAAAGCCCAAGGCAGCGAGCAATACGGGCATAATGGGACCAGGACAGCGCAGGTGGTGAGTACCAGCACCGTTACATAGTGCAAATGCTTTGTAGCTTCATCTGTAGGTAAAGTATTAGTACAGCACAGACTTTTGTATAATTATTTCAGGTGATCTGGCATCATGATTCATTTTTGCCCACTGATATGGTTTTCTAGTTCTGTCTACATTTCCCATGATGCCTCTGACTTTGCTGAGGTGGACTATCATCCCTGCATGTTCTCTAATCCTCAATTCACCAAGTAATAAATCAGTAACATAGAACTTCTGTCCATTAAATGGGCACTGTAGCTACAAATAACTTTTGACAAGTCAGACATGCCAAAAGTTATTGATCACAGTGGGTCTTACTGCTGAGACCCCCTTTAATCAGGAGATGGGTTCAGCAGCACGATCCACTCCCCAGCTGGATGCTAATTCTGTCAAGGTAGTCTCAGAGACTTACATCAACAGAATTAGAAGCCCGCCAAGGAGTGGATCACACAGAGCATGGATCTCCAAACTGCGACCCTCCAGCTGGTGGAATTCAACCTCGATGCTGGTGGAGTCTGAGATTGAGCCTCTTTGGACTGCCGCTGCTGTGCTATACTGGCACTGCCCACCTGTTGCTTGCTTGTTGCTCCCTCTGGTTCTCTATCTTCTTGTTCACCTTTCCCAAGAGATCTGCTGCCTGTACTGGAGCTAATCCGACCTGTATCCTGTATGTTTAAAGGCCAGGTCTGCTGGCTGCAGTGCTTCTTTAGGCTATGTTCACACAACGTATAAACAACGGCCATTATTTGGCACTCAAAACAACGGCCGTAATTTTATATGAAAATTTAAGTCTATGGACAACAGCTGCAAATAGTTTACATAATCATTATTTCGACGCCCGTGGGAAACAACGCCCATTGCTTAATACATCGTGTGACACAATGGCCGTTGTTCGCATTGACTTTTTTTCATACAAAGAACATTGTATAAACATAAATCTAATGATCCTTGATTTTAATATTTGACTGATTCATTCCTGTATACATGTATGTATGCCGGGGGAAGGGTGCAGAAAAAGCAAACTAAACCTTGTAAGGCTGGGCTTACATATATCTGCTGATCCGGCGTCCTTCTCTTTTGACAACTTATGCCACAACTGATGGCAGAAATGAATCAGTTTTCATCAGTTGTCCTATACTTTCTTTTTTTTTTTTTTACATTAAAGGAGAAGGCCAGCGAAAATTTTTATTAAAGTATTGTATTGCCCCCCAAAAGTTATACAAATCCCTTATATATACTTATTACAGGAAATGCTTATAAAATGCTTTTTTCCCTCCACTTACTACTGCATCAAGGCTTCACTTCCTGGATAACATGGTGATGTCACTTCCTGTATAACATGGTGATGGCACTTCCTGGATAACATGGTGATGTCACTTCCTGGATAACATGGTCATGTCATTTCCTGGATAACATGGTGATGTCACTTCCTGGATAACATGGTGATGTCACTTCCTGGATAACATGGTGATGTCATGACCCGACTCCCAGAGCTGTGCGGGTTGTGGCTGCTGGAGATGATGATGGCAGAGCGATGCTCAGTGTCCCTCCAGTGCCCTGTGTCCCTCAGTGTCCCCCTGCCATCATCCTCTCCAGCAGTCACAGCCCACACAGATCTAGGAGTCGGGTCGTGACATCACCATGTTATCCAGGAAGTGACATCACTATTTTATCCAGGAAGTGACATCACCATGTTATCCAGGAAGTGACGAAAGAGAAATAGGGGTGCACAGCGGGTGTGGGTTATAGGTGCTTTTCACGGACGGGTTTGTGTCCCCAATAAATCGTAATAGAAAGACTCCGTAGCACTCTTTTCATGCAGCAGTGATCAAAAGTTTATTTACAGCGTGATAGGAACAAAGCCAGGTATATATGCAATAAATGATGCACGTAAATAGTTATATTGGTAGAGGCGACTTAGGACGTTTCGACCCAACTCGGGTCTTTTTCAACGTCGCTGTGGGTAGTCCGGGCAGGAGTGCTCCTGGCGTCCTCCTGTGCGTGGCAAGCGCTGTGACATCACCATGTTATCCAGGAAGTAACATATCCATGTTATCCAGGAAGTGACATCACCATTTTATCCAGGAAGTAACATATCCATGTTATCCAGGAAGTGAAGCCTTGATGCAGTAGTAAGTGCAGGGAAAAAAGGCACTTTATGTGCATTTCCTGTAAAAAGTGTATATTGGTGATTTGTATAACTTTTGGGGGACAATACAACACTTTAATAAAAAATTTCTCCTTAAACATCAAGGCCGCGCGCCAGAATGCAGCAGGCAGCGTTCTGACATATCGCGGGTCCGACGATCCGTGCATATGAGTAGTTCCTATGTTACTGAATAGTTAGATAAATTCACAGAGAACAAGGACACTTGCACATATTCACCTTTTATTATCCACGCAATTACAGAGCTCCACTATCACATTCAAGAGCGGCTAGAATATACAAAATATCTATTTCTATAAATATTTTATTTCCTGAATTATATTGAATAAATATCAATAACATTAAAGTGTTACTTCGACCATTCACAAATATTACAATTTCTTTTAAACTTAATATGACTTCTTTGCTTCATATCTTCAGTGCCCTAATAGGTAATATCACTAAACCACTATACAGAGCTATTCCTCCCTGCAGTCCTTTCCCTGTTTATTGCACCATAGCTCTACGGCAGCCTTAACAGCAGCTGTTTGGCACAGTTCATTCATATTCAGCTTGTTATCCACAGACATCCTCGATGTTAATCCATCATGGCACACTGGCTTATTAGTCACATAAAAAGAGAAAAATGCCTAATGCAGGCATGAATCCTCTTCTATGGAGGACAAGTAGAATAGATGGTCATTTTGACATTTTGGAACACATTCTAATATAATATTGTTATTCAGTTTATTTTACCATCGTAGCTGCTTGACATCCTGTAGGACCTGTTTATTTTCAGATGATCGAAGGGGGAAAAAAAAGGGTTTGTGGTAGTAAAGTATAGCAGAAAAAAATTTAGCTTAACAGCCGGTTATCTATAAAGGATAAATCTAGTTGAGTACAATATTAAGGATCTAAATTTGCAAAATAGACCCAAAGGTTCTGTATTCGCACATGCCTATAAATATCCCCAATATACTCTAAGAAGGGCCTGCTTTGACTTTTTTTGACTATTTTTTTTTCTTCCTCCATTCACACATCACTTCTACTCAATGCAACCATAAAACACATAGGCCCAGATGTACTTAAAGAGGCACTGTCACCATAAAAAAACTTTTGACATGTCAAAAGTTTTGATCAGTCCGGGTCTTAACCCTTAGACGACCCTGGACGTAGGGTTACGTCATGGAAGTCTGTCCCCAGACGACCCATGACGTAACCTTACGCCCTGGGTGTTTCTCACGCTATGAAGCGTGCTCCGGAGCGGAGCGCGCTTCATAGCAGGTGGGGGCCGGCTGCAATCAGCAGCTGGGACCTCACCGGTAATGACACGCTGCAGCGATCGCGCTGCCGCGTGTCATTAACCCCTTAAACGCCGCGATCACGGCGCGACCGCGGCGTTTAAGTGTAAGTGACAGGGGGAGTCCCCTGTCACTTACCGATCGGGACCCCCGCAGTGTGACTGCGGGGGTCCCGATCGTTGAAACGGACTGCCGGAGGTCTCTCACCTGCCTCCGTGTGGTCCGATCGGCGATCTGCTACACTGAGCCTGCACAGGAAGGCTCAATGAGCAGGTGCCGATAACACTGATCAATGCTATGCCTATGGCATAGCATTCATCAGTGTAGAAATCTAAGTATTGTATGTACAAGTCCCCCAAAGGGACTTCAAAAGTGTAAAAAAAAAAAGTTCAAAACACTATTACACTACCCCAAAGCCCCTCCCCCAATAAAAGTCTAAATCACCCCCCTTTCCTATTATATAAATAAAACATATAAAAATGAATAAATAGATAAACATATAATATACCGTAGCGTGCGTAATTGTCCGATCTATTAAAATATAACAAGCGTCATTGTGACCGGTAAACGGCGTACACGAAAAGAGGGGAAAAAGTGCGCAGATTACCGATTTTATGTTACATTATATATTAAAAAAAATCAATAAAAAGTGATCAAAACGTCCGATCTTCACAAATATGGTATTAATAAAAACTAGAGATCATGGCGGAAAAAATGACACCCCATACAGCCCCGTAGGTGAAAAAATAAAACCGTTATAAGCGTCACAATAGGCCCATTTTATTAATATTTAATTGGCAAAAAAAAGGATTTCATAAAAAAATATATATATAACGTTAGAGAATCTGTGTAACCTGCATATGGTTGTGTTCGGACTGACCTATAGAGTAATAGTATCATGTCGCTGTTACCATATAGTGCATTACGTAGACACAGGAACCCCCCAAACGTTACCATATTGCATTCTTTCTTACGATTTCACCTATTCATATCTTCATAAATAATATATTTGGAATTCCATCATACATGTTATGGTAAAATGAAAGACGCCATTACAAAGTACAACTATTCCTGTAAAAAACAAGCATGTAGATAGAAAACTGAGAGTGCTAGAGCTCTTAGAAGGGGAGGAGGGAAAAACGAAAACACTAAGATCAAAATTTGCGCGGTCCACTGGGTCATTTTGGGCCTGGTCCTCAAAGGGTTAAAGTGTCACTGTCGTTTATTTATTTATTTATTTTTTGCAGAAATCAATAGTACAGGCGATTTTTAAGAAACTTTGTAATTGGGTTTATTAGCCAAAAAAAATGCATTTTTATCATGAAAAAACTGTTTGAAGCTTTTCCCCCTGTCTTAATCGTTTTCTATGGAGAGGGGAGGGGTGGAGGGAGATGAGGCACCAAAACAGGACAACAAAGAGTCAATTTACAGCTATATCACCGGGCTATCTCAACTGAAGTCAACACTGACCTCTCTGACCTCTGAATACTGGCTTTCATACAGCTCCCACTGTGTAATCCTTTGTTCTCTGCTCTCTGCTGGCGACTAATCTCCCTCCTCCCCCCTCCCCCCTCCATAGGTTACACAGGGATCAACTGATGTAAAAGGGTCAAGATTTCCTGATTATAAGCAGTGGATGGGAGAGAGAGGATGGGGGGGGGGGCTGGAGAAAGTCTTTTTGAATGCAGATAATGGCATATTTGCCTAATAAACCCAATTACAAAGTTTCTTAAAATCACCTGCACTATTGATTTCTGCAAAAGAATGTGCCGGGAGAAGCCACGCTCAGGGCATTCCTCTCCCGACTCTGTGTCACGTGACTAGACGAATGTAAGTCTATGGGGCGTGTTTTTTTTTCACTTACAGTGTCAGTGACAGCGGTACAGTCCTCTCCTCGCTTATTCTATTGATAGGTTAGGGTCTAAACACTCAAACCCTGACTGATAAAAGGGTTACACACTGCTGCTATAATGTGCCTGCACTCACACTCAGCTATACACACTGCTGCTATAATGTGCCTGCACTTACACTCAGCTATACACACTGCTGCTATAATGTGCCTGCACTTACACTCAGCTATACAAACTGCTGCTATAATGTGCCTGCACTTACATTTAGCTAAACACACTGCTGCTATAATGTGCCTGCACTTACACTCAGCTATACACACTGCTGCTATAATGTGCCTGCACTTACACTCAGCTATACACACTGCTGCTATAATGTGCCTGCACTTACACTTAGCCATTCACACTGCTGTATAGAAAAGTTTCTGTCACTGTCTTCCTGCACAGCTCTGTAATTCTCACTTCCTGATTGGTCCATGCTGAACACACCCCTTCCCCATTGCTGTCATGTGACCACACAGACCCCTTACAACAGCCCTGCTTCTCTATTCTAGCCTGTTGCACTACGCTACTGCATTATGGGGATTTACAGCCCCATCCTGTATCTACAAACTGCTACTGTGTTATCAGGGTTATGCAGTTACTATACATTATACTCCACATGCTGATTGCTATACTGTACAGTAACTTATAATATCACATATTCAGCTGTTTCGAAATGATTAGTTTCATTTGTTTTACATGTTATTCAGAATTTAAAAAATCATTATTTTTGGGGTGTGGAATCAATTGAATTTCAATAATCACAACACTTGATAAATGTGCCAAAAGATTTATTTTAAATTCTAGTGATGCTTTAAATTCATAGTTTTTTTTTGTTTGTTTGCTTTTACTATGGATTAAAAAACATAGAAGACATTTTTTTTTTAGCACATATCTTTTCTAAGATGTGTTTATAAGCAAAGCTGTGACAAGTCTCACACATAGGCTTTTTAAGTGTCCCCTGGCTGAACCTTAACAGTCCAAAAAAAGGCTGCAATGGTTAAATCAGGACCAAAATGTTTGTTTGTTTGTTTTTCTGAAAAACACAGTCTGATTCCTAACTGGAGTTTTTTGTGTCCTCATCACTTTTTACCCCCACTGACTTCCGGAAAGGAAACAACTCTTAAAAAGGTGATCAAGGCTTTAAGGCATGAAGGGTTGAATTTTTAAACTAGTTATTTTTCGCAGAAAGACAATTGCAAGTCAATTAGGCTCAAACCGTTTAACTTTTCACTAAGTGACAGACGTCATTTAACGACAAATAACGCTATTCATATAAAAAAAAAAAGCCATGGTTATAAAATAAACAACGTCACTTGGACAGTTCAATGGATTTAACCCTCTCCCGAAGTTGCACAGTAAATTAACATTGCTGCAGCCTATGCCTGATGCTTCAGCTACGTTAATTTACGCTGCAGGATGACACAGGCATAGAAGCTGCGCCTGTGTCATCCATGGTGGGTCCCAGCTATCAGTGATAGCCGGGGACCCGCCGCAACTCTCAGCATCAGAGCCGTGCTCAGGTGCTGAGAGTTAACCCTATAGATACTGCAGTCAGCACGACCGCAGTATCTATAGGACTCCTGACAAAGAATTCGCCCTCTACAGAGGGAGAATTCTCTGTCCAGTGTCCATCGGGGCTCTGCAAAGTGATTGCAGAACCCCGATGGTAGCCATGGAAACCAGAAGCCGCAGGCTTCCGGTTTCCTGGCTTCTGAGGCTGGCGGGGGGAAGGAAGACTGGGAGCGCGCTGAAAGGAGGGATGGCAGGACGCACGCCGGGCATACGGCCATGCGCTCTGCCCCCTCTCCTCTCTCTCCTGCCGCTGTCATAAGATTGTAACAGCGGCAGGGGACAGAGGAGAGGAGGCAGACATAGGAACATCAGCTTATGGGTTCATTATTATCCCATTAGCTGATGTCCAAAAACGACTTGGGCCTTGAGGAATCAATGACCCATGGTCGTGAAAGGGTTAATATTAGGGCTGGTCAATGTACACACGCAAACGCACACACATACAGATGTGGAGATCTTTAACTTAAGAGTCAAGTTCCAATTTTCAGTGATTATATACAGGGTGGTCCAAAAGTAGGTGGACAGTATGTGTAATAGGGTTATGAAGGTTATGACAATTGCAAGTCAATTAGGCTCAAATCATTTAACTCTACACAAAGGGACAGATGTCATTTAACAACAAATAACGCTATTCGTATAAAAAAAAAGCTATGGTTATAAAATAAACAACGTCATTTTGACAATGTGTTAACATAGCCAGTGGCGTAGCTACCATGATTGCAGACAATGCAGCTGCTATGGGGCCCGGGTAGTAAGGGGGGTAAAGGGGTAAAGCTATCATGGTACCCCAATCACAGGATACCAATCATGGGTACCAAGGGGGAGATTTATCAAACATGGTGTTAAGTGAAACTGGCTCAGTTGCCCCTAGCAACCAATCAGATTCCACTTTTCATTCCTCACAGACTCTATGGAAAATGAAAGGTGGAATCTGTTTGGTTGCTAGGGGCAGCTGAGTCAGTTTCACTTTACACCATGTTTGATAAATCCCCCCTTTATAACCCTATTACACATATTGTCTATCTACTTTTGGACATATATATATATATATATATATATATATATATATATATATATATATATATATAGATATACTTAACAAAATCAATGAAGTGCTTGCAATAAATATTCATGATTACACCTTATAAATGATAAAACAAAATGCAACAAAAAATAATAAATGAATATTGGGTACCTGTCTTATTGGTAACTGCCATTGACGATAAACCAGGCAGCATAGCAACATAAACCATCCAGAATAAAATAGCCTTCATTCTTAAGAGGAATCATGTGACCCAGCATCCAATTAAATCTGTTTGGAAAAAAAAATCAATAGTATTGAGTTTTTAATACAGCTTCTTAAATATATTTTTTAGTATTATATTTTTTTGTGTTTTAGTACAGTACAAGAAGAATCACATAGTCACAAAATACAGTGAGTTCAGAGTGCAAAATACTGTGTACAGGAGCAATAAAATAAGTGTTACCAGTAAAGGCCCAATTACACACTGCTGCTATAATGTGCCTGCACTCACACTCAGCTATACACACTGCTGCTATAATGTGCCTGCACGCACACTCAGCTATACACACTGCTGCTATAATGTGCCTACACTTACACTCAGCTATACACACTGCTGCTATAATGTGCCTGCACTCACACTCAGCTATACACACTGCTGCTATAATGTGCCTGCACTCACACTCAGCTATACACACTGCTGCTAGAGAGATTATCTACCAAATCAGGCAGAGGTCTCCTGGGTAATAGAGCTGACGAACTAGCAAACACTAGCAGGTGAGCCCGTTCCACCTGCATAGGAATCTCAGGAGTCGACTGGGACACCGGAACGTCAGGATTCTGGAAGACCGGCGCCAGCTGGTGATGGCGACGGGACAGGCTTAGTCGCCGTTCATGCCAGACCTCCTCCTCTCTCTCAGAAAAACGAGTATCGACCCTGGTGGCCAGTAGGATGAGTTCGTTCAGGGAGGTAGGTAGGTCTCGGGCAGAAAGCACGTCTCTCACCCGACTGGACAGGCCCTTCTTGAAGGTGGCTATTAGAGCGGCCTCATTCCCGTCTAATTCTGCCGCCAGGGTGCGGAACTGGATGGCGTAGTCACCAACAGAGGAGCTCCCTTGAGAGAGGTTGAGGAGAGCAGTCTCAGCTGAAGAGGCACGGGCAGGTTCCTCAAAGACGGAGCGAAACTCGGCCAGGAAGGTTCGGAGATTGGCAGCAGCAGGGTCATCTCGGTCCCACAGAGGCGTGGCCCAAGCCAGAGCTCTACCCTCCAACAGGCTGATGATGAAAGCCACTTTAGAGCGCTCGGTGGAAAACTGACTACTTAAGAGTTCAATATGCATGGTGCATTGAGTCAGGAATCCTCTGCACAACTTGGAGTCACCAGCGTATTTGCTTGGGAGAGCCAGTCGAAGTGTCGAAAGAGCAGCAGGAGGTGGTGTGCGCTGGGCTGTAGTATGCTGCTGTAAGGCGGCAGTGAGTTGCTGGATCTGCTGCGACTGTTGCTGGATTTTTTGAGCCTGTTGGGTGACCACTCGGGCTATGTCGCGGATATCAGGCACCTCGCCGGGATCCATGGTTGGAGCCTACTGTAACGCCTGGAGTAGTGGATCTACTGGACCATCACTAGCGATGGTATTAACCGCACCAGGGAGCGGAGTCTAAGGGGCCGCTGGTTTTCACCAGAGCCCGCCGCAAGGCGGGATGGACTTGCTGCGGCAGGCGACCCCCAGGTCGCTACCCCTGGCTTGGTTGCTAGTGACAGCAGGCGAGGCGTGGCAGGAGCAGTAGGCAGAAGATCTGCAGTGCAGGCAGAGGTCTGTAGGCTTAACCGCAGGTGGCAGACAGTACTCAGGAACAATGGGTAAGCAGCGGACAGGGACTAGGGACGGGACAGCGGACAGGGACTAGGAACAGGGACTGAGGTCAGGAACAACAGGGAGCTGGGCCAAATGCTATGGAAAGCATGTAGAGGCTCCAACACCTGTAGTGGGGCAGGGCTGGAATTTATTAGAGAGTGTGATGTGCAGCAACCAATTAGGGGAGGACTGCCCCTTTAAATCTGAGACAGCTGGCGCGTGCCCGCCCTAGGAGGCGGGGATGTGCGTGCCGGCCGGCACAGCGGGTGACAGGAGCGGGGCGAGGTAAGGCGCCCCCCAGGGCCGAACTAGTAGCAGCGCCGGGTCCCTGCACATGGACCCCGGCGGCTGCATGGAGAGGTCGCGGCGGCGGCCCGGAGCACGGGAAGCCGTCGCGGCCGTGACAGTTCGCTCAAGTTCCGCAGTTTTTCACTAATCGTTCAGTGTAATTGCACATTGTTCATGGTGTTGCAGGGATCAGAAGAAATAAACGATCGTAGTAACGACCATCGTTCTGTGTAATATGGTGAGCGATTTTAGGTTAACGATAGACAATCTTGTCTGCGATCGTTTATCGTTAGTCGTTAATCGTTAAAAATCGCTTCATGTAATAGGACCCTTACACAATGTAAATGCATCATCTATTTGCAGTAATTGATCATTTCATTGCAATAATTAATTATTTAATTGCCGTCCAAATGTCCTTTATTTTGTTAAAGCAATGAAACTTAATGGAAAAAAAAAATAAAAATTCTGGTCACATGACCTACCCACAGGAAGATTCAATGGAAACTCCCTGAGAAGTTTCCCAGGTTAAATGCATATCGCACCTTCTTCTCAGGTGGCTGGAACTTTCTAGTTAAGTTTGGCCTTGGCCAGAGTAGTGTAAAGAAGTGTCTGCCAGCTTTGCAACTGAGTAGTCTATAATGCTAAGCCCTACACAAGCCTTAGGCCTAGATTATTTCCAGTGTCCTGTAACCTGCTAAAAGCCAGACACCAAAGTGGAGTTTAGGTTTCATCCAGAACGGCCTTCAAACCACGTGAGAAGACACTTCTACTACCCGCACCTACTCCTAATCCACACAGGGAAATTTATCAAGCCATTTATTAAGCCAGGAAAGGTAAAAGTTTTTAAGGACTCTCTTGTCACAAATATCTCTGTAAAGGGGCACTCCAACCTCCAACAGCTCCACCACAGAACACCCTCCCCCCCGGCTCCGCGTGTAATTGCACCGGCAGCGAATGGTTAATGAGGAGCAAGCGAGCGTTCCCTTGCTCGCTCCTATTGCCCCATGTAATAGGGGCTTTACTGACAGCAGCTCACTGTGTACCTCATAGAGCTAAAATCAGATTCCTCTCCTGCATGCTGTGCTGTCCTGCTCTGTGGTGAGTCTGTCCGTAAGATGGCTGACATGTAGGAGCATGTGACTAGCACTGCCTTCAGTGTCCTCCATAGGCATATACAGGCTCAGTGGTAGTCACTGGGTGACCGGTAGAGATGAGCGATCTTTTCATAAGTTCGTTCCCACCGGACTTTCGGATTTTTTCGGACAGTTCGGTCCGACTGAATTTCGGATTTCTTCGGATTTCATAGTTTAAAGCATCTATATCATACGGGGGTAGTGTATTTGGTTGAATTTAAGACTCTACATGTCAGTAACATCATTATCTTTTAAATATCTCAAGGTCTATTTTTTTTTAGACTTCAATATTCTCCATTACAGGGTCTATGCAGGAAATTCACCATTACAGGGTCTATGCAGGAAACTCACCATTACAGGGTCTATGCAGGAAATTCACCATTACAGGGTCTATTCAGGAAACTCACCATTACAGGGTCTATGCAGGATAAAGGTTTTATTCTACACACATGCACGAGGTATATTTGTGTTTTAGGATAACACATATGTTATATACACTCTTACAAGTATCCAACTATTGTACTTGGAATGGATATCTGTAGAGCACTTTTTTTTAGAGTTTTATTCTACACACATGCATGAGGTATATTTGTGCCTCAGGATAACACCTATGTCATATACACTCTCGCAAGGGTGAAAGTATAGTACTTATATACTTATATAGCACGTTTTTGTTCTGTGCACCCTTTGCTCTCCTATGCCTAATCTATCTATCTTTCTCCCTCTCTATTTTTCTCTCTTAATCCCTATATGTTTCTCCTCTACACTTTCCTAATAATGTTTTGGTCTTTGCTTTTGTACAATATTTTCTCAGTAGTCAGTACAGCAGGGTACAGCAGCAGCATTTTGTCACTGACGAGCTCTGTGCACTGCTAACAGTCTCCTTCCTCTCTCTCTGCAGACTATGTCGTGCGGTCATGTTACCGCTCCTCTTAAAGCAATACCGACGTCACACAGGGGGTGGGCTAGTGCAAGATCCCTGCTGATTAGATGTTGTCCGGGCATCATGGGAAAGCGCTTTTCCCGTCTGGAACACTTCCTGCTTTCTAAAATGGCGGCTGCCATTTTAGAAAGAAAGAAAGAAAAAAATTTTGGATCGGACTTCCAAAAATCTGAATCCGACTGGACTCGGACTCGGACCGGCCGAACCTGTTTGCTCATTTCTAGTGACTGGGTATGGTCACATGCTCCTCTATGTCGCCAATCTTAAAGACAGAATCCCCACAGCCTAGGGGAGGGGAGTCTGGTTTTAGCTCTGAGGTACACAGGGAGCTGCTGTCAGTATATGCAGTGAGTACATTTACTAATACTATACACTAAACTATTTTACTATAAAGGGGCCATCCCAGTTAAGGGGCTACTGCTAAAGGGAACTGTAACTAAATATTTCTTGTCTTCTTCATCTATCGTAGCGCCTGTGTCTCATCAGAAGTGTTTGCCTGACAATAAAAAGTAAAAGTTGTTTTATAAAATCCTACCGCCAGTAGTCTAATTCCTACACTTTGCATCACTGAAGCAACTATTTCAAAAGTATCCATTTAAAATCCAGTGTAATGGTTTAATATATATACACAAAGCAGCCCAAATACTTTGATCACTGAGGCCTACTGACCATGCAGTTCCAGATTTATCGCATCATAAGGCTATGGTCACATGTAGTATGAGACCAGCCGGTCTCAGAAAAGATCATCCCGACCAGTACTGTAGTACCGTCTGGATGATCTTTAGCGCCGCTGAGTTCTGATGCGGGTGCATCCGTGCGCAGAACTCCCCACAGCACATAAAGGAGTGAGAGGCCGGAGCTGCTCACTCCATTGTGTGAACTGACAGGGTTTTCTGCGTCCGATTCCCACTGAATAGCGCCACTAGGGATCCCAGCCGGAGTGTATACTATGTGTATACACTCCAGCTGTGATTCCCTCAGCCTGCAGCACTATGTAAGTACTGCAGAAATCACGGCCGTTGTAACAACAGTTGTGATTTCTGCGCAAATTATGTAGTGTGAACATAGCCTAATTAAAGCGACTCAGTACCCACAATCTGACTAACACCCCCCCCCCCCCCAAACTGGGGGGGGTCACATTATGGGTACAGAGTTGCTTTAAGAAAGCAGGACTCTATTGTCAATTACATTGAAGAAGATAAAACACCACTGAATTCCCCTGTAAAGTACTGTCATATTTAGTATGTGTTTTAGGTTAGTATCTTACTCCAAAGTCTAATGCTGCGTTCCCTTTCCCCGCTGCTCTCCCACCTGTTCACCATCAAAACAATCTCTCCGCTCGCACCAGGCATTCAGACTCAAGCCGGCAGACAGTGTGTCTCTGCCAACTGTCACTTGCTGCCGTTATGCTTTTGTACTATACCGTAGACTAATACGCTATAGCTGACAGACACACGAACAACATTTTTTACGACTCGCTAAAGAACTGATTTTATATCTAGCCCTTACGTTTCAATAAAAACCATGTTTACTGTCTCCAATACACACTACATGCTACGTTAATAAATTATATGAATCTTAGTATACCTTAGACACATAGGGATTTGACCAATACAGGCTAAACTCGCAGAAGGACATGCATAAAGAGATATTTATAAAACTAGAGAGAGTGTGTATGGATGCATCAATGTTTGCATATATAAACATAGAAGATTGTTGGCAGAAAAAGCGCCTCCATCCATCTAATCTGCCCAGGGGCGTAGCTAGGGGTTCAGCCTAGGGGGGGCGAGTGAGGCTGAGTGGGCCCCCAACCAACGTTACCCATAGGGAACCCCAGCAGGTGACAAGGATTTTTTTGAATAATAAAGGGAATATTCTTCTACATTTCTTATAGTGAATAAGGATACAGAGCCATGTAAGAGGCTTCTACATCTGGAATATAGAACCACAAAAAAAGTAAAAGGGCTTAAGATTAGAAAAATATAGCTGCCTTCTTCCACAGACAGTCCCACTCTTGTCCTCAGTTTGATTCTCCTGGTGGCTGCAACCTGTGGGTGACAACCATCAGCCCTGAAGTTCCAGCAATACATCTGTCTACAGCGGCAGGTATCGGAGGATTGTACTACTGTACTACAACTCCCAGCATACCCTGAGGGCTGCAGACTGTCAACCTGGAGCCCCCCTTCCTGGACCAAGTGCATGCTACTGGTATATATATATGGTATTACCAATAATACCAGTATACAAGGGGGAAATATCGCCACAACCACTACCATCACCACCATATTGTTACTGACTAAATCCTCTATACTAAATCCAATAAAACACAGTACCAGATTACAAGTAACAAATAACACCACTACTTACTGACTAATACCAGCACATACCGACTAATACCAGCACATACCGACTAATACCAGCACATACCGACTAATACCACCACATACCGACTAATACCAGCACATACTGACTAACACCACTGCTGCAACTGAATAATCCACTGTACACAGAGCAATATCACCTCTTCAAGTCATTTAGCAGTAGCCCCAGCTCTACACAGGTTCTATACACCATATACATTACAGTGCAGATATATTTAGTGACTCACAGGGGACGTCTTCTCTGATCAGAGTTCTTCCCTTTTCATCTTCTTCTCCATCTGCCCTGGGCCGTTATGAGAACTTCTCCGAGCCACGAATCCACAGAATCTGCCAGACATACATATTAGGCTCCACACTCTGGCACCATCCTCATCTCTCTACGCACTGCACATCTGTTTTGGCCCCTTTACACCCTTGTTTAGTGGGTAGGCTGACTCTTATAGATGGCTCCCCCCTGTATTGCCCCCTTATAGATGCCCCCCCTGTATTACCCCCTTATAGATGGCTACCCCTGTATCCCCCCCCTTATAGATGGCTCCCCTCCCCTGTATCCCCCCCTTATAGATGGCTTCCCTCCCCTGTATCCCCCCTTATAGATGGCTCCTCCTGTATTCCCCCCTTATAGATGGCTCCTCCTGTATTCCCCCCTTATAGATGGCTCCCCCCCCCTGTATCCCCCCCTTATAGATGGCTTCCCTCCCCTGTATTCCCCCCTTATAGATGGCTTCCCTCCCCTGTATTCCCCCTTATAGATGGCTCCCCCCCTGTATCCCCCCCTTATAGATGGCTCCTCCCCTGTATCCCCCCCCTTATAGATGGCTCCCCTCCCCTGTATCCCTCCATTATAGATGGCTCCCCCCCTGTATCCCCCCTTATAGATGGCTCCCCTCCCCTGTATCCCTCCCTTATAGATGGCTCCCCCCCTGTATCCCCCCTTATAGATGGCTTCCCTCCCCTGTATTCCCCCCTTGTAGATGGCTCCCCCCCTGTATCCCCCCTTATAGTTTGCCCCCTGCACAGCAGATTAAAAAAAACAAACACACAACTCACCTACCAGCGCTCCCCCGTCGCTGCTGTCCTCTCTTCTGCCCCCAGCTGATGCGTCCCTCCCTGGGGGATTCCCGGGCAGCGCACACATCCGGAAGCTGAGTGTGCGCCCAGGCCGGGACTTCCGGTACAGGAAGTCCCAGCGACGCGCACTAAGGTTCCTGATACGTGCGCTCCCTGGGAATCCCCCAGGGAGCGACGCATCAGACAGGGGCAAGATTGCCTCTTGCGGCCGCAAGCAAGACCGTGCTTGCGGTCGCAAGAGAGGCATAAAGGAGGGGGTGGGCTCGGCGGTTCGGGGGGCGTGTGCGGATGCGGAGCGCAGCCTCTTGTGGCTGGAGGCATAACGCTGCCTCCGGCCACAAGAATGATTGACACAGCCAGGAGCCAATGGCTCCTGATGCTGTGTCAATCACATCCTGGCCCAGTCGGAACTGTATGCGCTCATTAGGAGTGCGAGCGCATACAGTTCCGGCCACTACTGACGTGTTAATGCTGTCTGCAAAAGCAATAGCTTTTGCAGACAGCATTAACTGTCTAAGACCTCAGTGGGCCCCTGTCTGAGTGGGCCCGGGGGCGACCGCCCCCCACCAAATTTCGCTACTGAATCTGCCCTTTTAGTATTTCCCTTCTTATTATCTCAGGATAGATATATGTATATCCCGGCAGGTTTACATTCAGTTATTGTAGATTTACCAACCACATCTGCTGGAAGTTTGTTCCAAGCCTCTACTACTCTTTCAGCAAAGTAATATTTTCTCACGTTGCTTCTGATTTTTCCCCCAACTAATTTTTTACTAAAAACACTCCCCTCCTGAACCTTATTTAGTCCTATAACATATTTAAAGGTTTCAATCATGCCACTCCCAACCCCAGCCCCCCCCCCACCCCCACACACGTTCTCTTCTTTCCTCCAGACTATACAGGTTCAATTCCTGACGTCTTCCCTAATAGGATGTATACCTGACACCCTCCACCATTTTTGTAGCCGTCTTTGGACCCGTTCTATTTTATCAATATCCTTAAGATGAGGTCTCTAGAACTGGACACAGTATTCCAGATGTGGTCTCACTAGAGTTCTATACAGCCGGATCACAATCTCCCTCTTTCAACTGGTTATACCTCTAGTTATACAGCCCAGCATACCATTATATATACAGCCCAGCATACCATTATATATACAGCCCAGCATACCATTATATATATACAGCCCAGCATACCATTATATATATGCAGCCCAGTATACCATTATATATATACAGCCTAGCATACCATTATATATACAGCCCTGCATACCATTATATATACAGCCCAGCATACCATTATATAAACAGCCTAGCATACCATTATGTATACAGCCCTGCATACCAATATATATTATATATACAGCCTACCATACCATTATATATACAGCCCAGCATACCATTATATATACAGCCTAGCATACCACTATATATACAGCACAACATACAATTTGCTTTCCCCACTGCCTGGCTGCACTGATGACTTTAAGGCTGTCAGAAATCACTACCCCTAAATCCTTCCCCTCTGCAGTCTTTACCAACACAGAATTGTTTATGGTTCAGCCAATCACTGTTATGGGTGGCAATTCCCAACTGTCCAGCATGTTGCAGTAAGTAAAGAAAAGAGGACCATGGTGGAGACCAGACACTGGGGGAAACCAGCAGCACCAGTAGAGCAGCTGGGTAAGTATGACTCTCTAGTATTTTCTCTGCTCATTCTGAGCTAAATAGTCAAGTGGGCAGGTGCTACTCATATACAGAGAGCTGACAATGACTGACTAGTACAGCCCACTTGAACCAGAATGAGAGTTATAAAAGTTATTCTGGAGCCTAATCCACAAAACTTTATATCAATCAGCTCAGCTTCTCCTGCCCTTTAACCTGATGCCTTTAGATCAGTGGCATAGCTACCATAGAGGCAGGGTAGGCAGTTGCTATGGGGCCCATGCAGGAGGAGGGCTCAGGGGAGGTAAGAGCATGTGTCCTTCTGCTTAACCCCTTATGTACTGCAGTGTGTAATTGACCCAATGTTTACTTACATGCTGCAACACAAAAAAGGGTTAACAAGCAGAAGACAGAGATCTCTGCTTCACTGCACTGATAACCTCTAACCTCTCTTCTCCAGCTGGCAATCAAGTAGGAAAGGAAAGTGTGCAGAGCTCCTTGCAGAGGTCATCAGTTATCAGTGCACCAGCAATAAAGCATATATTGCTTTGTGTTGTGCGTAGGCAAGGGGGGCCCCTTAAAAATTTTCTGCTATGGGGCCCTGTGAATCCTAGCTACGCCCCTGCTTTAGATTGAACTATATTTTGAGGCTTTGTTCCCACAATGTCTTTTTAGGCAAAATAAGGAATGTTTTTTGAAAATGACGGCCATAAATAACTATCATGATTATCATTGACAGCCGTCATTGTAATATAACAGCCGTTATTTTCAAAAGAAAGACATTGTGGAAACATAGCCTCAAAATGTAGTTCAATCTTAAGGCAGTCTTTTTTTAGACTTAGGGGGAGATTTATAAAACATGGTGTAAAGTGAAACTGGCTCAGTTGCCCCTAGCAACCAATCAGATTTCACCTTTTATTTCTCACAGACTCTTTGGAAAATGAAAGGTGGAATCTGATTGGTTGCTAGGGTCAACTGAGGCAGTTTCACTTTACACCATGTTTGATAAATCTCCCCCATTGTTTTTAAACAGGAAATGTTAACCTGAACAAGAAGAAGCAGTCACGCCACACCAAAAGCTAAAAATTTAATTGTAGATATAAAAAAACAAAATATTTATTCAAGGTTACAAGTGTTTTGCTGCAACGATTCTTGCTTTTAGAAACGTCATAATACAGAACTTAAAGGTGTACTCTATAGAAAAAAACATTTACAAATCACCTGGTACAGGAAATTTATACAGATTTGTAAATTACCTCTATTTAAAGGAGAAGTCTGGCCGGGAATTATAAACCACTACGGGCAGGGGGGTGGGGAGGAGGAATTGAAAAACGCAATACGCATATATTGGACCCTGAGGCCACCCAGCCCCGCACGCGTCCAGCTCCTGCTACCTGTCTTCTGAGCTCTGTGTTGGCTACGTCATGACCACGCTGATAGATGCCCCGCTCAGCCAGTCAGTGACTAGAGTGGGACACCGCTGCAGTCACTGATTGGCTGAGTGGGCTAAATCCCACCAGTCTGTGACGTGGATCCCGGGTCGTGACGTATCTGGAACCAGGGAGAAAAAGACACCTGGTATGGTCCAGGGGTTTCATGGTGCGCGAGTTCAGGGACCAGTAAGCATATTGCCTTTTTCAATTTCGTAGTGTTTTTTTACTCCCCTCCCCCGTCGGACCTCTCATTTAAGCATTGTTGTTTCATACCCTAACAGCAGAACACTAAAGCTAGTCCTATACATAAAATTATTTTCCAAAATAGCCACTTCCCCAACAACTTGCCCAACATGTAGTACGAACACTACCTATTACATGCACTGACAGCAAGCGGGGAGGAGCACGGGGCTGTGAGGAGCTGCGGGAGGGGGTGTCCATAGAAGACATGTCAGTTTTGTGCAGCTGCTATTCATTGAATAGTGGCCACACAAAACTGCCAGTTCACACAATTGTGTGCTATGGTGAATTGGGATGCAGGCAGACGCGAATGTGCCCGCATCCCAATCCAACAGAAATTAAGTTCTTTCAATACCGGTCGGGATGATCTTCACTGACATCAGACGTTCTGTGACTCGACCGGGTCACAGAACAGCTGGTGTCTCACGCTGTATGAACCCTGCCTAAATCTTTAGCAGGTGAGTCAATCAGGTGTGGCCTAGAGTGTCTTTGCCCTAGGTCTGCTACGCCTCTCTTTTCTTCCTCCCCACCATCCTCATCATGAGGAACACCCCCAGGAAGGATTTCTATTCATTGCTCGTCTAAACACCTGTGTCCAGGGCCATTTTACCAGCTGCTGCTGCCCTAGGCGCCAACCCTGAAGTCGCCCCATCTTCACTCACCAATTAGCATCATGATTTTCTAGTTTCTGAACATCTAATCAGTCTTAGGCCGCGTTACTACATTTACTGTGCGTACTGTGGGGGAGATGTATCAAACATGGTGTAAAGTGAGACTGGCCTAGTTGCCCCTAGCAACCAATCAGATTCCACCTTTCATTCCTCACAGACTCGTAGGAAAATGAAAGGTGGAATCTGATTGGTTGCTAGGGGCAACTGAGCCAGTTTCACTTTACACCATGTTTGATAAATCTCCCCCTGTGTTTACTGCATATTGTCTGAAGGAATTCTCACCATATGATTGGTAGATTGGTAGGTAATAGCTCCAGGTGTCACATTTAACAACATTATACTGTGACTGGATAAAAACCCCCATAGCAGACCTGACCAATACCACCATACCCCCCCCCCCCCCCTCAAAAAGACGCCTTTAAGAATATACATTTGTGGTTTTTTTTAATCTAATTATTATATTATAATTTGTGACATAATGGAATAGAAAAATCATTCCAAATCATAAAGTCTGTGTATATATGTTTCAATGTACAAATACTTAGAACCTTTTGTCACATCAAGGAAAACTTTTTTTTAACAGTTTTTTTTTTCCATTAAAGTATCAGTTGACTGTTTTAACATAGAAATACAAAAAAAAGTAGGCCTTTCTTTTGACATGTTCAGAGGGAAGGAAAACCTTAGTAACAATGACAAGTTCAAGAGACTTTTCACATTTCTTTTACTCCTTACATGTACAAGAAATCTATGGTTAAAGAAATAAAAAGACGCACACAGCCACTTCTGTCCAATTACCCTTTCTCTGTCATTTTCAGCTTTAGCTTCTTAATTTGTGAAATTCTATGTGGTTTATTTGTTCCGTGAAGCCTCAGATGTACCATGCAATGAAATTGCGCCTGACATAGGAGAAATCTTTTGCCACTGCTGTGTTTTTGTATAGGGCCCCGAGTTATCAGAGGCTGTAAAATAATCACAGCTTGAGAACTCCATTCTCGTGAATTACACAGCGTTCAATGCGAGGCACAATTACACTGTTTTGTAATGTCAGGCCTTGGAAATAAATGCATAATGCCGTGCACACAAATGTTAAAAACTATATATTCTAAATATCAGCCTCTTAACGTTGCCACAAAATTGTTATGGTTCTGCTTTATTTATCGGCATTGCAACCTAGCGGAATTGATCAAAATAATTAGGTAATTGAAACCATATTTACACATCTAAAAGATTTTCACAGCTGCCACATTGTCACATTCTTCAACAATGAACGAGAGGGGAAGTACAAGGAAGCTGAACGATTTCGGGAAAAATAAGTTATTTATTTAAAGGCCTTCTACTTGTACCTGCTATGGCGACTAGCAATACATAGGGGAAATAGGGGAAGTTAACCCCTAGACGACCTAGGAAGTACCGGTACGTCCTGAGCTATGAAGCGCACTCCGGAGTGGAGCGCGCTTCATAGCAGGTGGGGGCCGGCTGCAATCAGCAGCCGGCACCTCACTGTTAATGACACGGTGCAGCGATCGTGCTGCAGCGTGACATTAACTCCTTAAACGCCATGGCCGCAGCGTTTAAGTGTGAGTGACAGGGGGAGTCCCCTGTCACTTACCGATCGGGACCCCCGCAGTGTGACTGTGGGGGTCCAGATCGTTAAAACGGACCGCCGGAGGTCTCTCTTCTGCCTCCGTGTGGTCCGATCGGCGCTCTGGTCAATGCTCTAGCTCTAGCAATGATCAGTGTAGTAAATGAAAGTATTGCATGTACAAGTCCTCCAAAGGGACTTAAAATGTATAAAAAAAAAGTTAAAATCACTATTACACTACCCCAAAACCCCTCCCCCAATAAAAGTTTAAATCACCCCCCTTTCCCATTATATAAATAAAACATATAAAAATAAATAAACATATAATATACCGTAGCGTGCGCAATTGTCCGATCTATTAAAATATAACAAGCGTCATTGCGAACGGCAAACGGCATAGGCAAAAAGAGGGGAAACAGTGCGCGGATTATCGATTTTATGTTACATTATATATAAAAAAAAAATTATAAAAAGTGATCAAAACGTTCGATCTTCACAAATATGGTATTAAGAAAAACTAGAGATCACGGTTGAAAAAATGACACCCAATACAGCCCCGTAGGTGAAAGCGTCACAATAGGCCCCTTTATTAATAATTAATTGCCAAAAAAAAGGATTTTATAAAAAAAAAATATATAACATTAGAGAATCTGTGTAAACCTGCATATGGTTGTGTTTGGACTGACCTATAGTATAATAGTATCATGTCGCTTTTACCATATAGTGTATTACGTAGACACTGGAACCCCCCAAACGTTACCATATTGCATTCTTTTTTTACGATTTCACCTATTTATATCTTCATAAACAATATATTTGGGATTCCATCATACATGTTATGGTAAAATGAAAGACGCCATTACAAAGTACAACTATTCCTGTAACAAAAAAGCCCTTACATGGCCCTGTAGATAGAAAACTGAAAGTGCTAGAGCTCTTAGAAGGGGAGGAGGAAAAACGAAAGCGCAAAGATCAAAATTTGCGCGGTCCACTGGGTCATTTTGGGCCTGGTCCTCAAAGGGTTAAAAAGCCCATACTCTATTTGGCCACGTTTACACCTTGTATTTTGACATTAAACAAAAGCCTTTGTTGCAGGTTGCAACAACGGCCATTGCTTAATGACATCGATCAATTACATTTCATTACAGTGTATAGAAACACCGCCGTAGTGTATGCACGCTGTATACACTACGATTGTGGTTCTCTGCGGCCATAATAACAATAACTGACAGGTCTATTTTGTGTGGCCACAATTCAGTAGACAGCGGCCGTACAAGATAGCCTGTGCTCACAATGTAAGGTTCGGCTCCTAGCCGTACATTACATTGCGGTCTATGGCAAATTGGAGTGCGGGCAAAACCATAGTGTCCACCACTGAGCCTGTGTATGCCTATTGAGTACACTGGGAGGCGGGGCATGGTCACACATTTCTCCATGTCGGCCATCTCATAGACAGACTCAACAGGGCAGTACAGCCTGAAGGAGGAGAGTCTGATTTTAGCTCTATGAGGTACACAGGGAGCTGCTGTCAGTATATGCAGTGAGTACACTTACTAATACTATACACTGAGCAATTTTACTGTAAAGTGGCCAACCCCTTTAACCATTGAACGTTATGCCAAGATAGCCCAAATGAAGCAGAAAACCCAAACCAACAGCTGCTGATTGGTAGTTATCTATCTATTATAGACAGTCACCTGTCAATGAGCAGCTGGAAGGAGGAGGGAGGGGTGTGGCAAGAATCCTATTTTCCTGCATACTAGGAGAACGGATGAACAGAATGATGTCAGTAATACACTGATCTGTTCAACTTTTCTATCACTGGTTTATGCTGCTCTTATTTAAGGTGGAAAAAACCTACAGATTTCCTGTAACCTTTTTTTCTATTAAAAAACCCTAAAATATTATATGGTAATACAATTTACAACTCTATACCTAATATGGCCTTCTTAAGCAATAGCCTCAAGTACTGCTGACCCTCAGAAACTAATGTCATCATATATTAAGTTCAAACCAACCATCATAAAGGTCCGCAAAGAAATATGTCCTTTAAAAATCATAGCAAATTAAATCATATTTATATATATATATATATATATATATATATATATATATATATATATAACAATGAAACTGTAAAATATACTGAACTGACAGCATGTGCTTTGGGAGGAGAACTGCAGGCTACTGGCAACTCCATATATTCTATTATTGTTTCTATTTAGATCACTTGTAGGAAGCATGTTTCATTATATTCCCTCCCATGAGATTACCAGGGAAATGTAGTATATTTAGCAAAATTGCCTTGTAATAAAAAGCACTTTGTTAAATGCCTAAAAGTGAACAGAAGGAAACATGAAAGTAAATGTAATCTTCAGCACTGACTGGTGGACTGTATAACTGTATATATATATATAAAAATTTAGACCATACTCAAATACTCTAGAAAAAAAGACAAATATAAGGCTTCTGGCCTGGTTCCCATTTTTTCCTTGTTTAGTCCTCTACAGCTTCTCTCCCTGGTCCTGTTCCATGTGCTCCACTCATTCTTTATGGGAGCACTGAACATTGCTAAACACTGAACTCAGAAATGTTCAGCGGCTCCATAGAGAATTAATTAACCTCTGGCCGAGCATGCATAGTGCATATCGTTCATTCCAGGGTCAATTTTGTCCCCATTCTCTGAATAGATGGGGTCCCAGTGGTCGGATCTCCACTGACCAGCTTGTTACTCACTATCCTGTGGATACGGGATAACATGTATTCCTATCTAATTATAGGAAAAGATGGGAATACACTTTAGGGTATGTTCACGAGCGCAGATTTGCAGGCAAATCTGCAGTGTTTACTAAGGGTCCTTGTAGATGACCCGATATGCGTCCGTCTACGGGCCGTCAATGAGATCAGCCATTGCTTTTGGTGCCTTTACAAGGCGTGAACATTTGCAAAGCTGGGTTGCAAAAGCAATTGCTGGAATGTTAGTGCCGCCATTTATCCATTGTTATGGGCTGCACATCTGCTGCATACTGTATGTCCATTGAGATGTGCAGCCGATGATGTTTTAAGTAGCTGCACAAGAAAAAAAATTCGGAGCGGACTTCCAAAAATCCGAATCTGACCGGACTCGGACTTTTGGGTAAATCCGACCCGGATCCCATACCGGCCGAACCGGTTCGCTCATCTCTAAAGATCACATCAGCCAACTAAGGGCCATTTTGTCGCTCGTCAGCTGATCTCATTTGCTCATGTGCCGATTATTGGCTGAAGGAGTGGTCCTAGCAATGCTCATTAGAGATAATTGTCCTGTGTATGGTGCATTTACACAGACAGATTTATCTGACAGATTCTGGAAGCCAAAGCCAGGAATGGACTTGAGAAGAGAAGAAATCTCAGTCTTTCCTTTATGACCTGTTCTTTGTTTATAGTCTGTTTCTGGTTTTGGCTTCAAAAATCTGTCAGATAAATCTCTCTCTGTAAACGCACCATTGAAGGACCTTAAAACAAATAATTTGCAGATCTGCTGCAGATAAATTGTTGCAAATCTGCAGGTGTGAACATACTCTAAAGGCCCTTTCACATGAGTTGAATATTGCTAACAAGCTTTCCTGGGAAAGCTCAATTGGCCAATAATCGGCCTGTGCAAAAGTGCCAGAAATCAGCCGACAAGTGTGTCAGCTGATTTATTTTGTTCACCCATTAAAATCGTTATTAGCCCCATATCTCTCTGTGTATTTTAAGAGGAAATATCAGCAGGTTAGCAGAATCCATGTCAGCCTAAAGGCCCTATTCCACAGAACAATTATCGTCCGTATGCAGCCAATATCAGCCGTTACGGTCGATAATCGTCCCGTGGAATAGAAGGCAACGATCAGCCAACATTGTTCATGCCAGCTTATCGTTGCAGTCGTTTGTCTTTGAACCATGTCGGAAAAAAAAAAACGACTGTAATAGGAGCGATCTGCTGCCATTGCTCCGTGGAATAGGAGCGGTGGCAGCAGACCGCCACTATCCTCTATAGGCTGCCCGGACAATCTAGTGATCACCCGGGCAGCCCCCTTGCAGCTTCCTGCAGCCCCTACCGCACTCACCCGCTTAATGGGGCCTTAAGGTTCCTCTATCTTGGGAAGAAAAATGTAACTTTTACTTACAGTATATATATTTTTGTTCAATCTGTTATCTACGTAAAATTATGGTAGACCTCTTTTGGTCTACCTTTAAGACTATTGTGAACTTATGGAAGTGGTAACAAAAACTATAATAAATTATATAACTTTAATAAGCTATATAAATTCCTACCACACCTGCTCATACCACAATAATCCATTTAAAGCGACTCCATACCCACAATCTGACCCCCCCCCCCCCCCCCAAACCACTTGTACCTTCGGATAGCTGCTTTTAATCCAAGATCTGTCCTGGGGTCCGTTCGGCAGGTGATGCAGTAATAGTCCTAAAAAACAACTTTTAATCCGTCAGTGCTGTGTCTAACGGCCGGGGCATACCTTTGTATATGCATTAGGCTGGCACCACCTCTATGTCCTTCCTCCCCACCCTCCTCATTATTAGGAATGATACAGGAACATTTACTGCTGTTTCAGCTTTGCACAAGTGTACTAAAGATCCAGCCCATGTGCCAGGCTGCCACAGGTGGGGAATAGGAAGTGATCTGCCTGGAGTATTCCTAATGATGAGGAGGGTGGGGAGGAAAGACAGAGAGGGTGTGCCAGTCTAATGCATATACAAATGTAAGCCCCGGCCGTTAGACACAGCGCTGCAGGATTAAAAGTTGTTTTTATCACTATAACTGCATCCCCTGCCGAAGGGACCCCAGGACAGATCTTGGATTAAAAGCAGCTATCCGAAGGTACAAGTGGTTTGGGGGGGGGGGGTCAGATTGTGGGTACGGAGTTGCTTTAAATTAATTTAACAGATGAACAACAATCTTTAAGGCTATGTTCCCACAACCAGGTCGAAACTGATAAATTGTGTGAAATTAAAGTGTCACATGTCAAAAGTTTTGATCGATCCCGGTCTGAGTGCTCTTCCCCCACTCCCTGACTGCAGCGTGTCGTCTCCCCACTCTGTGTAAAAGAAAAAAAAAAAGAGTCTGGCTCCATAGACTTAAGGCCCTATTCCACGGGCCGACTGGAGGAGCAAATGAGCGCTGTCAGCACTTGTTTGCTCCTCATTCCCCGCTCACTGCCCCTGCTATTCCTTGGCAGTGAGCGGGTGAGTCCGTGGGGAGCTGCGGGGGGGAGGGGTTGCCCGGGTGATCGCTAGATTGTCTGGGCAGCCCATAGCATATAGCAGCCTCAGAGCGACAGCAAAAAACAAACGACTACAACGATCAGCCAACATGAAAGATTTCGGCTGATCGTTGCCTCTTATGCCACGAGACGTTTATCGGCTGTAAACCGAATACGGACGATAATTATTCCGTGGAGTAAGGCCTTAAGGGTACGTTCACACTACGGAATCTGCATGGAGACTTCAAGCAGATTCCACCGGATGGCCTCTGCTTGAAGTTCTGCCCATTCTATAGAGTCAGTGATATTTGCTTGTGAATTCTGGAGTCCGCCAAAAGAATTGACATGTCTGACTCTAGGGGACGGGCGGCAGAACCTGCTTGAGGTCTCTGCGCAGATTCTGTAGTGTGAATGTACCCTTATATTATGAGCAGTGAACAGAGCGGACATGGACCGCATTGCAGTACCTTCTCTCTAGCTCATTCTCACAATCATTCTGAACACTCAGACCCGGACCGTTCAAAACCTTTGACATGTGAAAAGTTTTTACAGTGACACTTCAAACATATTTCAAATTTACACGCTTATCTGACAATGTTTAATGGTTACAGTTTAGGGCTATGTTCCCATAGTGTCTTTTTAGGTAAGACAACAGACTGTGGGGGAGATTTATCAAACTGCTGTAAAGTGAAACTGGCTCAGTTGCCCCTAGCAACCAATCAGATTCCACCTTTCATTTTCCAAAGAGTCTGTGAGGAATGGAATCTGATTGGTTGCTAGGGGCAACTGAGCCAGTTTCACTTTACACCATGTTTGATAAATCTCCCCCTGTGTCTTTAAAATAATGGCCGTTATTTTAGAATGACATCCATAAACAGTGATCATGATCATTATTAACAGCCGATATTATCAAACAATGGCCGTTTTTTCACCAAAAAAAAAAGATGTTTCGTGATCATAGCCTCAAAATGGAAACCAGGATGTAATTATACCCATGGGTGGGAAAAACAGCATAGTAATCTATGTAATATAAAAATTACGGCCATCTTTCATAACAACGGCATTGTGCAAATAACGTCCGTTATAAAAGACGGCCTTCATTTTTACATAGTGTGAACCAAGCCTAGTATACTTACAAACAGCCCATTTGTACCCCTTTACATATACGTATATGGTGCACGTATCAACTTTGCTTTATGGGACAATCCCTTTAAGTAGTATTACATGGAAGACGATCTGGGAACAGTTGTCTTTTCTCTCTACAGTGGTGACAAAGTGTTATCAATAGGAAAACTGCTAGTTCCAGCAGTGCTATAAGGGAAATAGTAAGGTGTTGAAATTGCACACTTGAAACTTTGCCATTCTTTAAATCTGCCTGCTTGAGACAGCTGCCTCATTATAGGATCGGACCCGGCTTTATCAGCAACCAGTGAATGCCTTCTATTTCTGAAAAGCTGCCAATGCATATAATCCTGACGGTCACATAGCCAACATTAAGGGGGCAGCTTTAGCTCCTTCAATGTACCCTGTGATGATCTAACGGCACCTAATAATGTTATTTACAATCACGCCGGCATTCCTTCCATTCACGTCCCGTCTAATATGTACCAGTTACTCTAGTCTATATTATCGGTTACCTACCTAATGGAATCGCCTCCTCTCATTTGGTGGTATATAGTGACTAATAGCGTTGTGTGTAAATTTTCGCTTCAAGCTCAACATTCTTAAAGGGTGTCGGGTATCAAGTTTATTATCTGTTCTAAACAAAGAGCGTTAAATATCTTATTCCTGGATGGATGTTTCGATGCGGTGCAAGTACAGAAGCTTTGAGATACGACACGTGACAAACTAAACTAAAGATGCAAATATTTAGGTAAAGTGATCGAAGGAACTAATTATACAAAAGTAGGCCGAGAAGTTTAGAGGGACTGGTGGCAGCTGTTTTCCTTCAGCAGGTCCCTGAAGTGCTGATCTGCCTGTGCCTAAGTTTCCTTTCCAGTGATCAGATGAACCGGCTGGCATTCCTCGCAGTTCATGAGCAATTTCTAAGATTGTTCCTATTCCTGCTTATTTTCTGTAGGGGTTTGCACCCTATGCTGCTGTCAATAAAAAAGTCACTTGCTCCTTCCTTCACTTTAAAGGACATCTGTCGCACTCTAACGTCTGCCCAATGTCACACGGTGATAGTTGGTGTGGGATAGTGCTGGAACTTTGATACATTGGAACATTTGGAATATTCTTCTTTTATAGTAGGGTAAATTTTACTGTTTAACTATTTCCAATCCAGACAATTTTTTGTGAAAGGAGTAGCTGGTCTTACACATTTTCAAGTATATATCTATCTGTCTATCTAATATATATCTCAAGACAAGGTAAAGATACACTAGAACAGAATGTCACCTATTATTCATACTCATCAAGACATTACTGTGCCAAGGGCAACTCCAGCGGGAAAAGAAGATTTCTTTCAAATCAATTATTTTCAGAAAGTGATTTGTAAATATTTAAAGGGGTACTCCAGCGGGGGAAAAAATTTCAAATCAGAAAGTGTCAGAGATTTGTAAATATTTAAAGGGGTACTCCAGCAGAATTCTTTTTCTTTCAAACCAACTAGTGTCAAAAAAGTGTCAGAGATTTGTAAATTTACTTTCATTTAAAAATCTCAAGCTTTGCAGTACTTATCAGCTGCTGTATGTCCTATATATGGCATACAGCAGCTAATAAGTACTGGAAGACTTGAGATTTTGTAAAAGAAGTAACTTACAAATCTGTTTAACTTTCTGACACGTTAATTAGAAAGAAAGAAAAGAATTGCTGGAGTACCCCTTAAAATATTTACATACTGTATTTCCCGTCGTATAAGACGATTGGGTGTATAAGACGACCCCCAACTTTTCCAGTTAAAGGCTATGTTCACACAACGTAAAAGTACGGCCGTTGTTGCCATCGGCAACAACGGCCGTACTTTGTGCGGTGTGGACATAGCCTTCTTTTCTGTGGGATCCCAGCCGGAGCATATACACATCGTATACGCTTCTGCCGGGATCCCATACGGGGCCGCAAATAACTGACATGTCAGTTTTCTGTGGCCGCAAATGAATTTTGCGGCAGTAGGAAACCCTGTCAGTTCACACAATGAAGCGAGCGGCTCTGGCCGCTTGCTTCATAGTGTGCTGCGGAAGGCTCTGATGCGGGCGCGTGCTGATGCGCCCACATCAGAACACTACAGCCAGAACAGATCATCCAGCCGGTACTGCAGTACCGGCCGGGATGATCCGTGCAGAGACCGGCCGTTCCGTGACCTGGCCGGGGTCACGGAACGGCCGGTCTCTAATGTTGTGTGAACATAGCCGAAATATAGAGTTTGGGATATACTCGCCATATAAGACTACCCCTCTTCCAACACACACCAAATAAAAATTTATAAAAAACATCAGACAGCAGCGAGATCTGAGAGGCAGAAAAGGAGGTACAGTACTACCGGTAGGATACAAGGGGGGGGGGGGGGGGGGGCGGACTGGTAAAAGAGGTGGGTTTTTCTGGGCACAGCGCCGCTCTACTATATCTCTTTTTTCCATACCCCGGACGCCTGCAGCTTGCTCTGCTCTTCATACAGTCGCCACATACAGCAGAGATGCGGATGTTTTTGAGCTCCCCCCACTGTATCAGGCAACTGGAGAGTCCATTTCTGAAGTTTTTCAGCACCTGCCCTGTAAGACGACACCCGGCGTATAAGACGACCCCTGACTTTTGAGAAGATTTTCCTGGGTTACAAAGTAGTCTTATACGCAGGAAAATACTGTACTTTACATCAACCATCTATTGATTCCGCTTATTGCTGTGTGGTGTATAAAAAAAGCTACAAATATTCAAAACTATGGGGGAGGTTTATCAAACATGGTGTAAAGTGAAACTGGCTCAGTTGCCCCTAGCAACCAATCAGATTCCACCTTTCATTCCTCACAGACTCTTTGGAAAATGAAAGGTGGAATCTGATTGGTTGCTAGGGGCAACTGAGACAGTGTCACTTTACACCATGTTTGATAAATCTCCCACTATGTCTATAAAAACTGCAAGCAGCCTCTACCTCATGGGTTTTTTTTTTGCTTTTAGAACAACACTGCAGGGTAATAGGTTGAACTGGATGGATATATCCTTTTTAGCCTTATAAAATAATGTTTCTATATATGTTTCAAGAACTGGAAAGTATTAATCCTAGGAGACAGATACGCCCTCCGCAAACAATTAGTTATTCAATGTAAGGACATTACACTCATTTGGTCTTGAGCAGGAAATGATTCACTGTGCTGATTCACTACAAGTCCCAGAATCTCATGTACAGCTGCATCTACCACATGTATTTTAAGAGAATGCCATTTGGAGATGAGGAGAAGGTTGCTGTTAGGGCATTCGTGCAATAAATCTACAGTATGCTAAAAAAAGAAAGCTTCACTTTTAATGGTTTATATTTTAGGGGGAAAAAATTCCTGAAAATTGATGTTGATTTAATTTCACAACGACATGTCTGAGGATAATGACGTCTCGTTTTATTCGGCCATAAAAAGCTGGCCCTGTAGGAGGACACATCGTTCTTCACAGACAAGTCGAGCTTTAACTTTTGAAAATATTTGTTATATTTGGCTGCAATGTACAGTACATAGAGTTAAATATCTTTGTAGCTATAACCCAGAACTGTATCCGCAATTCTGATTGGCTGCAACAAGAACCAGGGAACAGATTGGTAACAGATAGATTTCTAATAACTTTACTGATCTTCTAGAATTAAATTTATGAGCGTGTATACATTCCCTGTACTGTAACACCCATAGGTTACACTTTCTGAATGTATACAACCTCTACATATATAGGCTAGGTTCACACTAGGTAAAATTGATGTCCACCTTTCATTATAACAACCGTCAGGCTTTACAACCATGAAGGAGGAAGAGAGACTGCCCATCACTCTGGGGGAAGAAGAGGCCATAGTGGCGCAATATGTCACTGCCTCCCATAGACTGAGAGGAGCGTGATACGCCATGAACTCCAATACCCTGATCCCGCCGGTATCTCCCCATCCCGCCATCGCTTTGGCAATGCTGATATGTTATTTAGCCTGCCAATAAAGCTGATTTTGATTAGATAGAGAGATAGATAGATAGATAGATAGATAGATAGATAGATAGATAGATAGATAGGAGATAGATAGGAGATAGATAGATAGAAAGATAGATAGATAGATAGATAGATAGATAGATAGATAGATAGATAGGAGATAGATAGATAGGAGATAGATAGATAGGAGATAGATAGATAGGAGATAGATAGATAGATAGATAGATAGATAGATAGATAGATAGATAGATAGATAAATAGATAGATAAATAGATAGATAAATAGATAGATAGATAGATAGATAGATAGATAGATAGATAGATAGATAGATGGATAGGAGATAGATAGATAGATAGAAATATAAATAAATAAAGAGATAGATAGATAGATAGATAGATAGATAGATAGATAGATAGATAGGAGATAGGGTGCGTTTACACAAAGAGATTTATCTGACAGATTTTGGAAGCCAAAGCCAGGAATGGATCTCAAAAGAGGATAGATCTCAGTCTTTCCTTTATGACCTGATCCCTGTTTATAGTCTCTTCCTGGCTTGGGCTTCAAAGATCTGTCAGATAAATCTGTCTGTGTAAACGCACCATTAGATGGATAGATAGATTTTTAAAATATTGATATTGATAAAACAAATATCTTTTCCATTGATGAATAGACACTGACACACACACACACACACACACACACACATACACACACATACACTGTGTAGACCACCCTGAATAAACCTCTGAAACCAAAAATGACCCATGTGATAAAACGCCACCTGTCTAGCATAGTTTTGTTTATGGGACTCCCATTTACTTCTGTTTTAACAATGAAAACACGTGTTTCAAAAACTCAGATCTTTTTAAATAGGTGAAGTTATTGCAGCGTTACGGGGCGGCTGCACGGGGCGATATCCTTAGAGCTGAATGGATTTCTTGAGGATTTCGTTTTTTCCTAGGACGGGGTGTGTGGCTTGAGATCAGCCCTGGCTGTGTGACTTCTAATGGCTGGACCCTTTGGCTGGGAGTCAGGAACTTTTAGTAGTATCAGATGGAAGGGAGCTGTTCCGGATCCTGTGCCATCACATAATGCTCCGATTAGCCGTGTCTCGGAGCCTCGTACCGCTCATCGCCCCGTGTTCTGCCAGTCTCATTAACCTTTTCAACATCACACTTTATAGAGGAGATTGCACTTAGGTCAGTAATTGGGAAAGCAGCGGCATGGCCTGTTCTGTCATCGTAAAAAGCCCCGTACAGTTGTCAGTCCGTGACGGGAGCCAAAGAGTTAAATGAAGGCAGCAAGGCCGATGAGTTGGCTGTTACAGTACATCAATAAATAGTGATTAGCACAGGGAGAGGATGGGAAAACAGCCAAACATTTGGAAAATGTGACATTGAGGAGGAACCCATTGGGAGGAAATGATCAACTGGATTTTCTCCTGGGACGGGATCAAAGGAGCAGAAAACCATTAAGCGTCACTTGTAATCCCTGAAAATTCTACCGGTTTTATGTGTCTGAATATGAACTATGATTAATATTGCCGCAAGGACTGTAGCGGGGCTGTGATAGTCAGATGTAGCAGAGATGAGTTTGTCATGCACTTTTGTGTGTTTGTTACCTGACAGTGTTCTACTACAGTAATAGGGAACCTTGGCTCTTCAGCTGTTGCACACTACAACTCCCATCATGCCTGGACAGCCTAAAATAAAGCTGTTGACTAGTGTGTTTGTTACCTTACAATGCTCTACTACAGTAATAGGGAACGTTGGCTCTTCAGCTGTTGCAAAACTACAACTCCCATCATGCCTGGGCAGCCAAAGCTAAAGCTTTGGCTGTCCAGACATGATGGGGGTTGTAGTTTTGCAACAGCTAGAGAGCCACGGTTCCCTATCCCAGCTCTACTACATCTGAACAGATGTAACAAAGGGGAGTTTTAATAAGGCACAGTACAGTAATTCTATTAGAAATAAATTAAAGGGCAACTGCAGCAAATTAAGAGTACTTAAAGGGCAACTCCAGCTATTTTTTCTTTCTTTCTTTCTTTCTTTCTTTCAAACAACCGTGTTAAAAAGTGCCAAAGATTCATAATTTACTTCTATTAAAAAAAAACAACAACTCAAGTCTTCCAGTTCTTGTCAGCTACTGTATGTCCTGAACAGAGACATAGATATGCAGGACCTACAGCAGCTGATAAGTACTTGAGATTTCTTAATAGAAGTCACTCATGGTCTGTTTACACAAAACGATAATTCGCCCAATCGATCGTTTAACGATTTCGAAGCAACGATTTGGTTTTTATAACGATCAGCTTTAAGGGTCCATTTACACAGAAAGATTATCTGACAGATTATCTGCCAAAGATTTGAAGCCAAAGCCAGGAATGGATTTGAAAAGAGGAGAAATCTCAGGCTTTCCTTTATGACCTGATCTCTGTTTAGGGTCTGTTCCTGGCTTTGGCTGTCAGATAAATCTCTCTGTGTAAACGCACCATTAGACGAATAAATAGTTAGAAAAGTCGTTAGAAAATTTGTTAGAAAAATCGTTATTGCAATCGTTTTTAAGATCGCTTAAGCCCATCTCACACATTGGGTGAATCTGTTAAAGACTGTTTACACGAAGCGATCTGCGATTTTTTTAGCGAACGACCATTTGAGAACATGTTGAAAGATCACAACGAACGATTTCTCGCTCGTCGCTTGATCGTCCGCTCTGTTGACACAATTATCGCTCAAATGCGATCGTTATCGCGAACATTCAAACGATAATCGTTCCGTGTAAACGCACCATTACAAATCTATATAACTTTCTGACACCGGTTAATTTAAAAAGTAAAAAAAATAATAAAAAAAAATCGCTGGAGTTGCCCTTTAAGTGCACTTTAAGAACAAACGACACAACAATACAGCGACGAATGAAACTCAATACACAGATAAAACTTATAACATTACATAACAGCATTCACTAAACACATTAGAAGTATTCGGATACGGTTGTATAATTCCCCGGAACGTCTTCTTACTTCCAGTGCAGATGTGAGACAGTTGGAGAGAGTCGTAGGTAATGATGTGTGACAGATTACTGTTAACATGTAATCCGGTTATTTGGAGGGGGGATTTATAGAGTGTTGCTAGAATAATCAGCTGACATCTCATGCAGTGCACTTCCCATCCCAGACCTGCCACTAATCATTGCTGTGCCCCAGTCCATCTGATGGGAACTAGAGAGCGCAGACACATCCAGATCAATAGATAAGATGACAGCAGGGTTTTGCATCCGCTTATTGTAGCTTCGCTACTTTCTGGATCTAACAGGCATCGCCAATCATTTTTCTGCGCCGGATGAATTACTCCAGCCTGAACACCAATTAAAAAATCCTCAATCAGGGCCCTGTCTAATTAGACTCCAGCCTTATGTCACCTAGCCCATAGCCTGTACATGCATGGAGAATCTGGGATCTTCCTAATGCACAGCTATTCTGGATCTCTTACTGAGAAAGGATCTGGATAAACTTTACACAGACACATGATAAAGAGCAACATTTTCAGGCTTTGCTATTAGCTTACCTTTCATGGAGGGGGTTGGAGTTAAATCCCACAGTCAAAATGATACAAAGCTGCAAGTGCTGAACTTAACTGGATTCAGACTCCCAAAGAGTGGGAGAGGGTAGAATGAGCTGTGTCCTTATTAGTCTCCCAGTGTGATCCTCCCACTCAGTCAGCAGACAGGACGGCCACCAACACAGATAACCAGCACATTGCGCTGCTTAACAAATTCACAGCAATCTCCCCCTTTTAGTAGCAGCTGGATACGGTGGAGAAGCTCTTCTTAGCTCTGTGCGGGCCTGTGTTACTACAGCACTACAGTCTGTCACCAGCGCAGGTGTTAAAGGGACATTCTACCTATTGTCTGTCTTATGTACAGCTATTAGGCAGTTGAATGCAGGGTGTTGTTCGCTGTTATCAGTTATTTCAGAGTGGGGAGAGAACATAATTTAAAAAGAAATTCAGTAAGGTAGCCACAACCCCCTCCCCCATTTATCGTCCGTTTAACTAGTTAGGAAAAACTCCCCCCCAAAAAATCCACATTTTTGTGAATGAATCTTTTACTTTTTAAAATTTTGCACCGAAGTATGGGAAAATTCGAAAGTATATCTGTTCTTGATAGATGACCCCTAATATAGCTCCAAAAGGTACAGTTATTTTACGTTTAAATAGGTTATCCAGTGCTACAAAAACATGGCCACTTTCTTTCAGAGACAACACGATTCTTGTCTCCAGCTCAGGTGCGGTTTGCAATTAAGCTCCATTCACTTCAATGGAACTGAGCAGCAAAACCCCGCCCAAGCTGGAGACAAGAGTGGTGCTGTCTCTGGAAGAAAGTGGCCATGTTTTTGTAGCGCTGGATAACCCCTTTAAAAGTTAGGGCCCTATCCCACCAGACGATTATCGTTCGCATAATTGTTAACGATTAACGATCTCAAACGACCGCTATTGCGAAAGACATGAAAACGTTCACTCATTTCCATGGAACGAGAATCGTATTTGCTATCGTTTTTTCTTTGCTATCTACTACGAACGACGTCTTATTCAATGCGAACGATTTGCGAACGAGCAACGATAAAAATAGGTCCAGGTCTTATAAAGTGATCAACGATTTCTCGTTCGGTCGTTAATCGTTAGCTGCATTTCAACCGAACGATTATCGTTTAGATTCAAACGATTTAACGTTAATCTGAACCATAATCGTCCGGTGGAATAGGGCCCTTAGCTAAAGGACAACTCCGGCGACGGCATAAAAAAAAATCACAGACACACACTTTATAATCACCATCCCTCCGTTGATGATCGCCGCTTGAATCTCCTGCCGGCCACATCCCCATTAGCTCTGGCCGGCTTCTTCAGATGCCCCTCACTTCTGGGTTCCAGTGATTGGGAGAGAAAAGGCTGCCGGTGGGCATGTGCAGCGGCAGCTTTTTCATTGGCTGGAGCGCATTACATGGCTTCCAGCTTGCTCAGCAGCCTTTTCCTCTCCCTTTCATTTAGTGGAAGACACTGAGGAGGAAGAAGAGTAGAGTTGAGTAGCATAAAGAAGAGTTGGCTGAAGGAGTCTTAACACAATGTAGCAATGTACTCTGCCGGAATTTGGAAGAAATATACTGTAGTGAGAAGTTACTTGTACCCGTGTATAGACTTTGGTCTGACCACCTTGTGCCCTACAGTGTCAAGTGACTTATCCTCAAAGCCGCAGTCGTGGTTATCTGGGCGAAGCTGTTTCCGGGGGTGTCCCAGTTACCTGCACTGCAAGATAGTATACGTAGACATTCTTGGTAGCTTTGTCCTATCCAGGCTAGTTCCTCTGTGTCTCAGGATACTGCACTGCACTTTTTAGACTGGTTCACGGCATGGGCTAGCATCTTCCTAGACTCTTCTCCCCCTTCTCCCAGTGTTTAGCACTGCATAGTAGATATAGTAGGAATACTCAAAGAACTGGTTGTCTCTAGCTGCATCTGCATACACACATGTCTTAGACTAGACTACTCCAAACTGAACTTCCTCACGGAGTTAACTAACTCCTCCTACTGTGTGAAGAGCAAGGATAGTTAGAAAAATAAAGAGCATCTCCTATTGGCCAGCACAGGACACCTGGTACAACAATAACATTAACCCATTGCTAACCTCAGCTGTGTGACCAAGAACAGAGGTGTAAAAAGAACACTGACATCTAGTGGTGAAACTATAGAATACTACCCTCATCACCACTTAAAGCTTGGAAAGAATTTTCCTGGATTCAGGACCACTGGGAAAAGCCATGTTAATAGGACATAATGAAATGAGAGTCTTCAGTGGCAAAGGAGGTGTCAAGAAGTTTTACATCTGCCGTTGGCTATACAGTATAAGGCCAAGTTTACACATTATGGCTATGTTCACACTACGTAAAACTACGGCCGTAGTTTTGAGGGGTGGAACATAGCCTTATTTTAAATGGGATCCCGGCCGGAGCGCACACACATCGTATGCGCTCCGGCCGGGATCCCATGCGGCGCCGGAGAAAACTGACATGTCAGTTCTCTGCGGCCGGAATTCAGTGAATTCCGGCCGCAGAAAGACCTGTCAGTTCACACAGTAAAGCAAGCGGCTCCGGCCGCTTGCTTCACTGTGGGCTATTGGAAGCTCTGATGCGGGCGCGCACTGATGCGCCCGCATCAGAGCTCCACGGCCGGAAAGATCACTTAAGTACAAGCCGGGATGATCCGTGCTGAGACCGGGGTCACGGAATGGCCGTATGTTCACAGCGTGTGAACATAGCCTGTATTTGTATTTAAAACAACGGCCGTTGTTTGAGGATTCAACAGCCGATGTTATTTATTCACACTGCTTAATTGAATGCAAGTGTATGGGACATCGGCCGTAGTGCATATACACTGTATGCACTTTGGCTGTTGTTTACTGGGGACGCAAAAAATAATTGACAGGTCTATTTTCTACAGCTGCAGTTTGGTGACATAGAAAATACGGCTCCCAGCTGTGGTCAATGGTCAATTGGACAACCAAATGTGCCCACATTCCAATTACAATAAAATTATGTTTATCCACCGATACTGCAGTATTTTCTGGGTGAACATATAAAACAGCAGCCATTGTTCTTAAACCGTGTAAACATACTGTAGCCTAAGGGGGCAATTTAAAGTGAAACTGTCTCAGTTGCCCCTAGCAACCAATCAGATTCCACCTTTCATTCCTCACAGACTCTTTGGAAAATGAAAGGTGGAATCTGATTGGTTGCTAGGGGCAACTGAGACAGTTTCACTTTACACCACCATGTTTGATAAATCTCCCCCTAAAGATTTATCACAGATTTAGTGGAAGAGGACGTCCAGATGTTGGGAGAAGTGATTGGTTTGTTTGCAGGGAAGCAGGCAGAAGGTAGGTATCATAGTGAAAGTCTGGAGAAACGACCCTCTCCCAGAAAAGTTGCCTAAAGAGGTTGACCACTTTATAGTAAAGTATTATAGTGTACAGTATTATTATGTAAGAATACCTAAAAAAAAAAAAAAAATTGCCCAAAAAAGTATAGCAAGTACATATCTTTTTCAGTACACTTATTGAAATATCCAAAATTCATATTCATAAAAAGAAAAACTGATGAACCAAAACAACATACAGACACTATACAAATAACATATATGCAGTCACTATCATAAGACTGTAGATGAAGATGGGAAGGTCACTGCATGATTTATCATACTAACAAGAGGTCATCCGCAAATGTGAGTGTACGTTTTGGGAGTGTGCCAGGATCAAGTTGTCAGTCCCTTGACAACTTGATCCTGGCATATTTTCTGTATCAGGGCTTTATAGTGGTAGACCACAAACAAATATTCTCTCCTGGTGCCAGAAACTGCCAGAGATCACTAATTTACTTTTATTTAAAAATCTCAAGTCTTCAAGTACTTATCAGCTGCTGTATGTCCTTCCTGCAGGAAAAGGTATATTTTTTACAGTCTGGAGACCAGGAGAGGTTTTCTATGGGGATTTTGTCATGTATTTACCTGGTTGCTCTGCAGTGGTGCAGAGGCAGAGGCAGGCTGACATTCCCATACACGCCCAGCCGGCTGATGCTGCAGATAAGCAGCCTATCAGCGGTAGGGGGCAGGAGCACAGAGCCAATCGCGAGCTGCCAGGCGCTTCATGCAAATCAGGGGTGGTGGATTTAAACAAGCAGCTGAGGTTCCATGGCTGCCAGTGATAGTTTTGCTACACCAGCATTACTTTGTGTTCTGACTCCCTGTGTTCCTGACCTCTGCATTTGTTTCCTGACTTTGGCTTGTTATCTGATTTTGTACCTCGCTCCTGACAGTGTTTCTGACCTCAGCCTGTTTAAACGGTATTCCCTTTGTATTGTGATTTTGTACTGTTTTGCTATCTTGGATTTGACCTCTGGCTTGTTTTCTGACTGTGATTTTGGTTCTGATTTGTGGTTTATATGTACCTGGCTGGTTTGACTTGGACTGCTGACTTTTCTCCTTGTCTGGCCCTGCACTTAGCAGCGTAGGGACTGCCATCCAGTTGGGGTCTGCCACCTAGGGCAGTACGTCCAAGTAGGTAGAGACAGTGGGCTGGGTTCAGTTAGTGATCACTGTTCCCCTATGGACGTGACAGATTTGCTACTGCTCTAGACAGTTCCTGACATGGACAGAGGTGGCAGCAGAGATCACTATGTCAGACTGGGTGAATACATCACTTCCTGCGGACATACAGCAGCTGATAAGTACTGAAAGACTGCAGATTGTTTTAATCCCTTAAAGAGTCACTGTCGTATTTTTTTTTTTTTTGCAGAAATCAATAGTCCAGGCGATTTTAAGAAACTTTGTAATTGGGTTTATTAGCCAAATCTGCCATTATCTGCATGTAAAAAGCCTTTTCCCAGGTCCCCCCCTCCTTCCTCTTTTTCATCCACTCTGAAAGATCTGAGAATTGTGACTTGTTGCAGGAGACGTCCCCTGTCTGTTCTAGGGAGAGGGGAGGGGGGAGGAGGAAGGAGGGAGTTAGCCGGCAGCAGAAAGCAGATAACAGAGGATTACAGGCACGGAGCTGGGTGACAGCTGTAATCCGAGCTCAGACAGGTCAGTGGTGATGGTCAGAACAGATAACGGGTGAGGGATTTGTAGATTAACTCTTTGTTGTCCTGTTTTGGTCTTTTCTTTAGCTCTCTCCATAGGAGAACAATGAAGACAGGGGGGAGAGCTTCAAACTGATTTTTCATGATAAAAATGCATTTTTCGGATAATAAACCCAATTACAAAGTTTCTTAAAATCGCCTGGACTATTGATTTCTGCCAAAAAAAAAATTCACGACAGTGACACTTTAAGGACCGGGCCAATTTAGTTTTTTTGCGTTTTCGTTTTTTCCTCCTTGTGCTTAAAAGGCCATAGCACTTGCAATTTTTCACCTAGAAACCCACATGAGCCTTTATTTTTTGCGCCACTAATTGTACTTCGCAATGACAGGCTGAATTTTTGCATAAAGTACACTGCGAAACCAGAAAAAAAATAAATGTGTGGTGAAATTGAAATAAAAAACAAAACGCATTTCTTTTATTTGGGGGATATTTGTTTTTACGCCATTCGCCTTGGGGTAAAACTGACTTGTTATCCATGTTCCTCAAGTCGTTACGATTACAACGATGTATAACATGTATAACTTTTATAATCTATGATGGCCTGTAAAAATTCAAACCATTGTTAACAAATATATGTTACTTAAAATTGCTCCATTCCCAGGCTTATAGCGCTTTTATACTTTGGTCTATGGGGCTGTGTGAGGTGTCAGTTTTTGCGCCATGATCTGTTCTTTCTATCGGTACCTTGATTGTGCCTATGCAACTTTTGATCGCTTTTTATTACAAGTTTTCTGGATTTGATGCAACTGAAAATGCGCAATTTTACACTTTGGGATTTTTTTACACTTATGCCCTTTACCAAGCGAGATCAGGAATGTGATAAATTAATAGTTCGGGCGATTACGCACACAGCGATACTAAACATGTTTATTTATTTTATTTATAACATGAGAAACGGGGGTGATTCAAACTTTTATTAGGGGAGGGGGCTTTTTATTAATAACACTTCTTTTTTTTTTTTTTTTTTTAACACTTATACTAGAAGTTCCCCTGGGGTTAGGGTTATTCCCCCTGGGGGACTTCTAGTATAAGCACTCTGATCTCTCATTGAGATCTATGCTGTATAGATATACAGCATAGATCAATGAGATAGGCACTCGATTGCTTTTGGCTGCTGCAGCCAGAAGCAACAGAGTACCAAGTCGGGAACAGCGCCATTACTGCGCAGCCCGAGCCGGACGTGTGGATCGCTCCTCCTGGACAACGTCCCAGAGGAGCGATTTTCCCCCCACACTAGACACCAGGGAACAGCTGCATCAGGTAATCGGATGCAGCTGTCATCTTTGACAGCTGCATCCGATTACCTTATTAGCGGGCACGGCGATCGGACCATGCCCGCTAATAGCCATGGTCCCAAGCTACATGCGGCACCCGGGACTGCGGCGGTTCAGAGCTCCCTTAACGACCGCAGGACGTAAATATATGCCTGCAGTCCTTAAGGGGTTAATAAAAGTAAATTACAAATCCCAGGCACTTTCTGGCACCCGTTGATTTGAAAGAATTTTTTTTTTTTTTTTTTGGGTGAACAACCCCTTTAATGACTTGAATAAAACGTCAGGGGGAGAGAAATATGGAACGTCAGTGATAAGGTGCTTTGTAATGTTATATCATAGAATTATAATATTATATAGAAATTTTTTGCTTCTTAAAACAATTTTTAACACTTGATAGGAGAAAGGAACTTAATGACTTATCTAAAGGTGCTTTTTTTTTTCTCTATAAGTAGAAGCTGAACTCTGGGTGTGATATGTATGCTTTATTCCTTCTTCACACTTATGCCTTCTGTCATTTGGAAAGCAATGAAACATATCCCTGTGTGTGGCATTAGCTTTACAGGCGGCTCTGGGGACTACTGGCATTTATGGGTTTCCTATTAAAAAGCTCTTCCTCAGGAGAAGGCTCTGCCTTACTCTGTAATCTCATCCCAGCTCGAGTATCTGACATCCAGTCTAGCAACTGTCTCCCTAGGATATTCCAAACTGTACTTTTCCTGGTTCCTATGACAGGCTGTTCAAACCAGGATCCGGAGTATTTCTGCTATGACAGCTAGAATGTTATTCAGAGGTGGAAGCAGGGGAAGTGTCCTGTCCGCTGCCTCCAAAATAACCCTATCATGTGACAAAGATTATTTTCATTTTATAGTAATAATTCGTCTTTGGTAAGCAGTTAATATTCCCAGTTACAACTTAATAGCTTCCTTCAGACACGTTTTTGACCTGAAAAAAAAAAAATAAAAAATTCACGTTTCATTTAGTTCTTGGGGCATTTTGTTAACCAAATAGGTATTAGTATATGTGTTTTTGTGGTGTTCACTTTAAAGGGGAACTCCGGCGAAAAACCTTTTCTTTTAAATCAACTGGTGTCAGAAAGTTTATATAGATTTGTAATCTTCTATAGATTTGTTACTTCTATTTAAAAAATCTCAAGTCTTCCCATACTTATCAGCTTCTGTATGTCCTACAGGAAATAATGTTTTCTTTTCAGTCGGACACAGTGCTCTCTGCTGCCACCTCTGTCCAGAGCAGGAAAGGTTTTCTATGGGGATTTGCTACGGCTCTGGACAGTTCCTGTCTCGGACGGAGGTGGCAGCAGAGAGCAGTGTGTCAGACATAAAAGTAAAAAAAAAAAGAAAAAAACATTTCCTGCAGGACATACAGCAGCTGATAAGTACTGGAAGACTTAAGATTTTTAAATAGAAGTCAATTACAAATCTATACAACTTTCTGAAACCGGTTAATTTGAAAGAAAAAGATTTTCCCCAGAGTACCACTTTAATGGCTGTCTATACAACCTTTACCTAATATGTTCCCAAAGGTGGAACATAGCCTTCAAAATGTTCTTATATTTGTATACCTAAAAACGGAATGTACATCATATATAAATTGCATATGGTTATTTGCATTTTTCCCCGTTGGAAATTACATAAAAAAAAAACATCCTATACAAAGTATACTGTGCGGGTAGACAGTCAAAAACATCAAATGAGCTGCCCCATTGTGTGAATGGGAGGGGATCATTCATATGCACTGACGTGTTATATGTAAAGCAATACACCTGGAAAGCACCGCAGAAGTGTTGTGAGTGAACCCGGCTCTAGATTGGTCATTGTACTATTTATATAAAGCAATAAATGGAAGACACACATATAATAGAAGCTTCAATTCCCAGTGCAGACTCCCAAACTATAAGCCTAAAACAACTTGGTCTAATGAATTAGTAACACACAAGCCTCCAGAGTATGACAAGGAGCGCTGCATCTGTTATCCACATGTTAGATACAGCCTGCACCACTGGAGCGCATTTTATTCTGTGAGAAATTAAAAAAAATTAAAAAAGGGGGGTGGAAGTTTGCTAGTTTTTAATGAATTTATTTTAAAGGGTCCTTCACAAAGTGTTTTTTTTTTTTTTCCAGGAACTTTTTCATCTATAGACAAAAAGCCAGAAAAAATGGCATACACAGAACTATCACACATCCATTTAAAGGGGAACTGTAAGCAGGTAAGATGAATCTAACCCGCTGATAGCCTCCTATAACGTACAGTGCGCCGAGGAGGAACATATGTTTCCCTTACGTCCCATTGGCATCACAACATATGGGTAAATTCGCCCCTGCGAGCCCCTGGGACGAAGGAATATTTAATGAAAAAATAACAATAAAATTTTAATCCCCTCCTCCATGAGGTATAAATAGGCTCCACCTCCCCCTAGACCTCAGTCTTTTTTTACTTCGTTGCTGTTAGCCCTAGGGGACTTTGTCCCTCCTCCGTTTTTATGCTTTGTTTACCTGTTGCATTCAGGTTTTCTCTCCAGGTAATGATTGCTGGGATGCCGCTGGAGCCGGTGTCCAGGTAGTATCCTGATATTTGCTTCTGCAGGTCTTAGCTTTTAAGTTTTTCTTACCTAGTGCGTCTTGGAACGCACTCTGCGTGTCACCCGAGCCGCTGGCTTTTCTTCCAGTCGCATTCGACTGTGGAACGCATCGGCGCTGCGTGCGTCTCAGCACTGCGGCATCAGCGTCATGTCACTTCCGGGGGCCGGCAGCGGCGCGCGCTCTCTGCATGCTGGATTAGCTGTGTGTTCAAGGCAGAAGGTAAGCTGTTGCTACCTCTAGGTCTGGCTGTCTTCCTCTGGAAGGATTTTCTGTGGCTCATTTGGATCTAATAGAAAACATCTGAGTGCAAAGTGCTGTGATCTCTCTTCTATATACTTAAAAGTAAGTGTTGCTGCCACCTAGTGTCTCTTTCCGATATCACTCTAGCCAGGCTAGTGGTTTATATGTATTGTAATACATTGATTATTTGCAGATGTCTGAAATGGAGACCAGTCCTGCTGCTGGTAAAAGACCTTCTAAGGAAGCACTTCATGTGCCGAGTGTGAGACTCCTCTACCTGACGGCTATGGATACCGTAGGAGGATCATTTTTTCCAGATAAGATTCATCCTTTCTTTCATAAAAATATTTATGAATGCCTAAAAATATTTATAATGCCTAAGTACGCTGTCCTTCATGCAGACCTAAACCTATGAGGAGCCTGATGTTCAGGATGTAGTTGTATGGGTCAAGTACTATGTGCAAAAGACTTTAGCGGCTAATGAGAATCGCCGCCCGTGTCCTAAGTTAAAGACCAAATGGAGTATTTCTCTCTCTATTCCCAGCCTTTGAGTATATTACTTTATGGCTGTAGGATTATGGTCATTTTCAGTTTTACTGTGATTGATGAAGTTAAGTCATCATCTTCTTCTGAAACCTCTTCTACTTCTGAAGATGAGAAAGAATTATTCAGGGGGTATTTCACAGCTGATAGAATTCACAAGCTCTGCTAAGCTGTGCAAGCTGAAATACACCCTGAGGAAATAGAAGAGGATAGGATTGGTCCTCCTCAAAAAAGCCTAGGGCTTTTTCTGTGGGTAAGACTTCATTGTCTATGTTACAGGCGCAATGGAAAGAACCGGAAAAGGCTCCGGGTTTGAGCAAGAGGTTTAAGAACTTATATGTTCTCAAGGAAGAACAATGTAAGGACTGGATTGAGCCTCCAAAGGTGGACCCGGCCATAGCCAAACTGTCGAAATGTATTGTGCTGCCTGCGGAGGACGGATCCAATCTTAAGGATCCGATGGATAGAAGGGTGGAGGTAGCCCTCAAGAGATCATATACGGCAGCGGCAGCCCAAGGGGCAGTCTCCATTTCTTCTTTTGAGGTTTCTAGAAGCCTAAGAAGATGGCTGACCAAGGTCCAGGAAAATTTGGAAGGTAGAGCTAGCAGGGACAAGGTCCTTCGCTCCTTAAAAAAAGGTCATTATGGCCATTGACTTCCTCTGCGATGATGCATCTCAGGGAACCAGGTTAGCGTAAAAAAAAAAAAAAAAAAAAAAAAAAAAACTAGTACGCTCTCAACCGCTGCCGAAGGGCGCTATGGTTAAAACCCTGGGTTGGAGATGCTAACTCCAAAATTCAGCTCTGTAATATGGAGTTCCAGCCAGGTAGGCTGTTTGGCTCTGAGCTGGATAAATTAATGGAGGAATTGTCTGACAAGGAGGGGAAGTCCCTACCATTGTCCTATAAGAGCGGTGATTCCTTTCGCAGAGCAAAATCTCCTCAGCGAGGCAAAGGGAGATACCAATACAGAGGTTGAGGAAGAAACTATTCCAGAAGAGGTTCCGAGAAGCAGCAGAATAAGGACACCAACAAGAAACCAGACTTCTGACGCAGAAGCTGTCCAGTGGGAACACCCCTGAGTTTGTTTCTCCCTGCCTGGGAAGAATTAAGAAAAGATCACTGGGTGTTAAATATTATTCAAAATGGTTATGTCCTTCATTTATCATCTCTTCCTCCTCCAAGATTTCTTCTGTCAAGAAATCTTAAGCCAGAAAGACACTTAGTCCTACAGACAGAAATTATTTACCTCCTTTCCATTGAGGCTCTAGAGGATGTTCCTCTATCCGAGATCGGTCAGGGAGTTTACTCCCCAGTGTTTCTAGTGCTGAAGCCATCTGGAAAGTGGAGGCTTATTATAGATTTGCGATATCTCAACAGGTGCATCGTAAAGAAGACGTTCCACATGGAGAACATAAGATCGGTAAAATCTATCCTCCAGGAGGGAGATTTTATGGTCACCATAGATCTACAAGATGCATATCTTCATGTACCGATTCTGAAGGCTCACAGGAGAGCCTTCGCCATCCAAATACAGGGGAAGGTAAGACACTTACAATTCAAAGTCCTTCCATCCGGAATACCTCCGCACCCTTTGTTTTCACAAAGGTAGTGTCACCATGATGGTTCGCTTCCGTTTACAGGGGATAAAGTTATCCCTTACCTGGACGATTGGTTGATTATGACTCAGACTCAGGATCTTCTGAGAGTTCAGTTGAACTATGTCCGGGACATACTTCAACAATTAGGTTGGCTCATCAACATAGAGAAATCAGACTTAATTCCTAATTCCTCCTCGTCAGGTATCCATAAGAACATAAATGCGCTTTCTAGGGCTCCTTGCCTCAGCTGCGGACGCGGTGCCATGGGCGTTATGGCACATGAGATTTCTTCAGAGAGAAGCACTAACAGTATGGAACCGAGGACTGAAGGACTTGGATGCGATGATGTTCTATCGACTCAAACAAGACATTCTCTAATGTGGTGGAGACAAGTCAAACATGGAGTTTTATTTTCAGAACTACACTGGATAACCATCACGACAGATGCTTCAGGAACAGGTTGGGGAGCTCATCTGACAGTCATCACGACTGCAGGATCTTGGAGTCAACAGGAATCCGCTCTGCCCTCCAACATGAGGGAGCTCAAAGCGATTTACCTAGATCTTCTTCATTTTTCTCCTCCTATTTTACAGAGAGCAGTCAGAATCCGGATGAACGACATGACCTGTGGGGCGTACCTAAACAGGGAGGTACCAGATCCCCTTCTCTCCTCAGGGAAGTAGAGAAGATTTTTCTGTTGGGCAGAAACCAGAATAACCAGACTCTCTGCGATTCATATCAGGGGTGTCGACAATATATTGGCGGATTGACTGAGTCGAGGCCTGACATTACCGGGGGAATGGTCTCTCTCAAGGAGAGTGTTCATTCAGTTAACCCAGAGGTGGGGGCCTCCTCAGAGAGACCTCATGGCATCAGCAAGCAATGCCAAACTGAGGAATTTCTGTTCCCTTTACAGGGCAGACAATCCCACGGTAGTGGACTCAATGACAATACCATGGACATACCAGCTGGCGTATATCTTTCCTCCCATAGCCATGATTCCCAGAGTTTGACGAAGATCAGTCTAGATCAGTCGTCAGTAATAATAATAACTCCCTTCTGGCCGAAGGGGTCATGGTTCACCCTGCCCATGAATATGAGCAAAGGGGAATTTTGGAGATTACCTCTGCATCCGGATCTAATATTCCAGGGTCAACGTCTGTGCAGGAATCTTTCCAGCCTCAGCTTGACAGCTCGGAGACTGAGAGGACCGTATTAGACTCTAGTTTTTCTGAGAAGGTATAGTATACTCTTTCTCACGCTCGTAGTTGCACTACAAATAAATCTTATGCACGGATTTGGAAGATTTTCAAGATTGGTGTGCAAGCAGGAGTATTGATGGACTTAAACCTTCTACTCCACAGTCATTGAAGTTTTTACAGGAAGGCTTCTATAAAGGATTAAAACCTAGTTCCATCAAGGTGCAGATAGCAGCCCTCTCTGCACACCTAAACTCACGTTTCTTTCAGATCTTGGAGGTAAAGAATTTTGTTAAGGCTAGACTAGGCCTTACCTGGTAAAGCAGGTAGACCCATGGGACTTATCCTTTGTGTTGAGACGCCTGTGTCTTCCTCCCTTTAAGCCTTGGGAGGAAGTAGACTTCAAGTTAACATTGAAAGTTTCTCTTTTACTAGCCATTACCTCTGCTAAGAGAGTTGGAGAACTTCAAGCCCTTGACTCCGCACCTCCATACGTGATTTTTTTCCCAAGACAAAGTTATCCTTAGGTTCCTTCCAGGATTCCTGCCTATGGTGGCTTCATTTGCCAACATCAACCAGCCAATAGTATTGCCTGTATTTTCTCCTACTGGATCATCTAAAGAAGACTTGGATCTTTCTTTATTGGACGTATCCAGAGCTATCAAGATCTATCTACATAGAGTAGGTGATTTTCGTAAAGACGAGAATTTCTTTATCCCTTTCACAGGAACGAACAAGGGGAGAAAGGCTTCAAAACCTTCAATATTCAGATGGATCTGTGACTCCATTGCCTTATGTTACTCCTCTGCTGATCTGGATCCACCAGAATTTACCAGGGCTCACTCTACTAGAGCTGTGGCCTCCACTTGGGCAGAGCGTGCCGCTGTGCCACTTGAGGACATATGCCAGGCAACTACCTGGTCGTCTTTGACTACCTTTGTGAGATATTTCAGGCTGGATACTTCTTTCTTGTCAAGAACAACCTTTGCAAGATCTGTTCTTAATGCGGACGTAATAAATAACCCGCCCATTGGGGATAATGCTTGCTAATTCCCCATATGTTGTGATGCCAATGGGACGTAAGGGAAGCTAAAATTATTATGTTAATTTGTTTTCCCTAAGACCCATTGGCATCACAAGACTCCCTCCCTGTGTTTTATGTTTCTTTATAATTAGACTGAGGTCTAGGGGGAGGTGGAGCCTATTTATACCTCATGGAGGAGGGGATTAAAATTTTATTGTTATTTTTTCATTAAATATTCCTTCGTCCCAGGGGCTCGCAGGGGCGAATTTACCCATATGTTGTGATGCCAATGGGTCTTAGGGAAAACAAATTAACATAATAATTTTAGCTTCTTACTTTCCTCCTCTGTGCCTTTCCTGTGCTGTTAGCAGTTTACTCCTCAGTACAGAGCACCGTTAGGAGCACTGCCCCCCCCCCTCTAAAGCCCAAGCCAACCTCTCCTTTCAATGATAATATATGAAGCGGATGGGCTGGCTCGAACTATGAGGGTGGGGCAGTGCTCCTAGCGGTACTACACACTATGGATTACACTGCTAACAGCAACGGCACCGAGGAGGTAAGTAAGAGACATACCGTCCTCCTCGGCGCCCATTGCACTTCATATTTTCCTATAGACTCTCAGCTGGCTCAACATCTGCCTGCTGCATTTTTAAACCAAAAAAATGGTATGGGCCAACTTTACCATATTTATTGGCCGTTTTTGCACCAGCACTAGACATGAGCGAACCTGGAGCATGCTGGAGTCCATCCGAACCCGAACTTTCGGTATTTGATTAGCGGTGGCTGCTGAAGTTGGATAAAGCCCTAAGGCTATGTAGAAAGCATGGATATAGTCATTGGCTGTATCCATGTTTTCCAGACAACCTTAGAGCTTTATCCAAGTTCAGCAGCCATCGCTAATCAAATGCCGAACGTTCGGGTTCGGAACGACTCGAACCCGAACCCGGTTCGCTCATCTCTAGCCAGCACCTTTTAGCTAGATCCGAAATATCCCCAAGGCATAAGGCCCAAGAGAGGTGAGATAGGTCTGCTCGTCTGCACCTTTGTATTTTAATCTGGACCAATAAAAGTTTTGTTTTAAAGTTTCCACGTCCCGGAGGCCTGGAGACCTCACCTATGGTTACTGCTAAACACATACAATATGGCAATACTGTGTGTGTGTGATTGATATGATCAGAGGATTGCAGGGGCAAATCCCCTAGTGAGGCTAAAAAAAAAATAAAATACGAGAAAACAAATATAAAAAAATGCTTTATATATATTATAACTAAAAAAAAAAAAATGAAAAAGTAAAAAACCTACTACACATCATTTGTACTGCAACAACCAAACCTACCTGTGCAAAAAAAAAAAAAAATATCTGTTTTTGAGGGCACCTCCAGACACAGGGTTTTTTGCCTCCAAAAAAATAAAGCCTAAAAAAACGGCCAAAGATTATCTTTTTTTTTGTTTTTTGTTTGGGTGTTTTTGACTTTAGGTACAAATGTCTTTGGCCTTTTTTGAGATGAACAGCAGAAATTCCATTGAACTCTATAGAAGAGAAATACCACATGACTAACATAAAAATGATATGGTGTTTGTTTTGCCAAAAAATAGCTAGTGTGAAACTAGCCTGATGCGACAATGCCATGAAAACAAACAACAAAAAAACAATCAAAAATTGCTCTTTCCTGTTTATTATTGTCTAGGAAAATAACAATTTCTTAAAAAAAAAAAAAAAAAAAATGAATAAAGCCGAAATTCGACATAAGTTGCAAAAATCTTTTTTTTTTTTTAATTCCCTACTAGAAAAATGTAAGTAACTTAATACATTATTTGTAGACCGAAATGGCCCCTACTACTGTCGCTAAAAGCCATAAAAGTTTGATGTTTTCTTCCTCTCTGTAGATGTAGGTCACCTATAGTGTAGTTTGACACGCACAGTATCTGCAGAATGTGTCAGTCACATCTAGGATGATTGATTAATGTCACATCCACTACTGTCTGTCCTCTGTCCACGCACTGGGTGACCCGGAGCAGTGACCCAGCTACTGTATGTGTAGACACGCAGGAGCAGCTGTCAGGGAAGTCACTAAATGCTGCAATGCCTTTCATACAGGTTTACTCCCATTGAATGCCCTATGACCAAACTGTTGACTTAACTTATATATATGTGCTTAAAGCAGACCTGTCCTGGTCAAATGTTTATGTACTGCATACATCATGTAAAACTGTCAGGTATATGGTTAGAGCCAGTTCACACTGGGGAAAAAGAACAATGTTCTGATGATTTATGTAATGAAAACCAGGAATGCGTCATAGAGGCAGGAAAGTATAAAAGAAAAACCTATATTTCTATTGTCTTTTATCTTTGTCCATCGTTTGTGTAGAAAACTTACTTGCTGCTCTTTGTTAGGCTATGTTCACACAACGATTTTTCAGCTCTGTCCATCATTTTGAGTCTAAAATAACGGACGTCGTTTAGCTGTCTGGCCTCGCCTTAGTGCAGTGACTAATGTTTGTACATTATTCTAGTTTGGGGTTACTAATTGGCCTTTGGGTGCGGCTTAATTGAAAAGTCCATTGAATTTAAAGGGGTTGTCCGGCGAAAATCTTTTTCTTTCAAATCAACTGGTGTCAGAAATTTATATAGATTTGTAATTTACTTTTATTAAAAAATCTCAACTCTTTTTTATGCTTATCAGCTGCTGTATGTCCTGCAGGAAATGTTGTTTTATTTTCAGTCTGACACAGTGCTCTCTGCTGACATCTCTGGCCGAGACAGGAACTGTACAGAACAGGAGAGGTTTTCTATGGGGAGTCATATAAAACCTGAGACAGAGTTCCTGTCTCGGCCAGAGATGTCAGCAGAGAGCAGTGTGTCCGACTGAAAATAAAACGCCATTTCCTGCAGGACATACAGTAGCTAATAAGTATGGAAAGACGTGAGATTTTTTAATAGAAGTAAATTACAAATCTATATAACTTTCTGATATCAGTTGATTTGAAAGAAAAAGATTTTCGCTGGACAACCCCTTTAAAAGTAAAAACTGAGAAAGAATGGTGACAAATTAAAAACTGTATGAACAACTAATAAAAAAAAAAGTCTGCTGTTTACAAAATACGTCCGGAAATAATTATCATGATCATTATTTTGACATCCGCATCGATAACATGTGCATTGGACGTCCGTCTTTCCATTGACTTCAATGCATCGAGGACGTTATTTTAAATATGCAGAATCAGCCTCCTGCTTTTGCTTGCAAAATACTGAGCAAAAATACTGTGTGTGAACACAGCCTAAAGATGCCCGACTTGGCTTGTATATGACGCATACCTTAAGAGTGAGGAAATGTAGAAAGGGTAAAAATAATATCACTTTGCAACTGTTTTGATAGTAAAAGATCAGAGACGGAATAAAGTGACATTTTCCACCCTTCAGTTGTGACATGCACAGTACTGATGCAAATGTCCGTACTAATTTCTATAAGTACGGAGACAAATGACATTTATCAGTCTACCTCAGGCAAGGTGGCTCCTCGCTGCTCGTGACTGCAGGCTCACCTTTGTTCTAATGCAATTATGTAAACCAGCCCATTATCATATAGATGATTGTGTGAATGATAGTGTCTTCACTCCTGAGAGTTGTGTGGAGGATGAGTCCTATTTCCTTCTATTTCCATTCCATTTCATCCAACCTCATTTCTATAGGGCAACATTTAGTTTACTTGGTGAATAAGACCAGGTTCACACTTCCGTAATTTTTGTCCAACCCAGTTATTTGTATAGCCCATAGGTGTTAGTGGTCACACACCAGTAAGTGTATGGTCTATGCCGGGGCCATTATCAGGGCAATTGGTCCGTGCAGTTGGGCACAGTTACGGATGCACATCCATAGTTCTGCCGGTAACAGCCCTATACAGTGATAGGCTATGTTCACACAATGTTTTTTCAGCTCCGTATAAAATAACGGACATCATTTAGCTGTCTGGCCTCCCCTTAGTGCAATGACGGCTGATGGTTTATTATACTAGTTTGTGGTTACTAATTGGCCTTTGGGTGCAGCTTAACCCCTAGGCGACCTAGGACGTACCGGTACATCCTGGAAGTCTGTCCCCAGACGACCCTGGACGTACCGGTACGTCCTGAGCTATGAAGCGCGCTCCAGAGTGGAGCGAGCTTCATAGCAGGTGGGGGCCGGCTGCAATCAGCAGCCGGGACCTCACTGGTAATGACACGCTGCAGCGATCGCGGCGTTTAAGTGTAAGTGACAGGGGGAGTCCCCTGTCACTTACCGATCGGGACCCCCGCAGTATGACTGCGGGGGTCCCGATCGGTAAAACGGACCGCCGGAGGTCTCTCACCTTCCTCCGTGAGGTCCGATCGGCGATCTGGTCACTGAGCCTGCACAGGCAGGCTCAATGAGCAGATCGCCGATAACACTGATCAATGCTATGCCTATGGCATAGCAATCATCAGTGTCTAAAATAAAAGTAGTGTATGTAGAAGTCCCCCAAAGGGACTTAAAATGTATAAAAAAAAAAGTTAAAAACACCAACACACAACCCCAAAACCCCTACCCCAATAAAAGTTTAAATCACCCCCATTTCCCATTATACAAATGAAACATATAAAAATAAATAAATAAAAAAACATATAATATACCGTAGTGTGCGTAATTGTCCGATCTATTAAAATATAACAAGCGTCATTGCGAACGGCGAACTGCGTACACGAAAAGAGGGAAAAAAGTGCACGGAGAACCGATTTTATGTTACATTATATATAAAAAAAAATAAGTGATCAAAACGTTCGATCTTCACAAATATGGTATTATTAAAAACTAGAGATCATGGTGTAAAAAATGACACCCCATACAGCCCCGTAGGTGAAAATATAAAACCGTTATAAGCGTCACAATAGGCCCATTTTATTATTAACTAATTGCCAAAAAAAAGGATTTCATAAAAAAATACATATATAACATTAGAGAATCTGTGTAACCTGCATATGGTTGTGTTCGGACTGACCTATAGAATAATAGTATCATGTCGCTGTTACCATATAGTACATTACGTAGACACAGGAACCCCCCAAACGTTACCATATTGCATTCTTTTTTACGATTTCACCTATTTATATCTTCATAAATAATATATTTGGGATTCCATCATACATGTTATGGTAAAATGAAAGACGCCATTACACAGTACAACTATTCCTGTAACAAACAAGCACTTACATGGCTTGTAGATAGAAAACTGAGTGCTGGAGCTCTTAGAAGGGGAGGAGGGAAAAACGAAAGCGCAAAGATCAAAATTTGCGTGGTCCACTGGGTCATTTTGGGCCTGGTCCTCAAAGGGTTAATTGAAAAGTCCATTGAATTTAACCTCTTAGGACGCATGACGTACCGGTACATCATGCATCCGCAAGAGGTGTTCAGAGCGGGGCTGTGCGGCAACCCCAATCTGAACCGCCGCGGCCCCGGGTGCCGCGGCTATTAGCGAGCACTGCCCGATCGCCGTGCCCGCTAATACAGTAATCAGATGCAGCTGTCAGAGATGACAGCTGCATCCGATTACCAGACACAGCACTTCCCTGGTGTCTAGTGGAGTGGATTGCTCCTCTGGGACAACGTCCCAGAGGAGCGATCCAAACATCTTTACCGGCCGGGTGTCAGCTCCAAAATGGCGCTGATCCCGACTCGGCACTCGGATGCTTTCGGCTGCAGCATTACCGATGATTTTAGGTTCAGATCTAAATCAACGATCAACGACATTGCTGCCTGCAATTACACTGAACTATTATCATTTAAATTCGAACGATATAACGATATTTTGCAGGATAATCATCCTGTTTAAGGCTGGGTTCACACTGCGTTTTTGCAATCCATTTTTTCATCCGTTTTTTGCAAAAAACGGATGGAAAAAACGGATGCATTTGCATTTGATGAAAAAAACGGATTGCAAAAATGCAGTGTGAACCTAGCCTAATAGGGCTCTTAGGGTCTTATTACAAGGAGCGATTTGTAACGACTAACGATAAACGATCGCAAACGAGATTGTTTATTATTAACCTGAAATCTCCTTCTGATCCCAGAAAAACAATGAACAATGTGCAATTACACTGAACGATTAGTGAAAAAACACGGAACTTGAGCGAACGAACGTGGAATTACAGCGAACGATTAGCGAAGGATTAACGATAATTTTAGGTTCAGATCTAAATCAACGATCAACGACATTCGACCGATTTTTCGATCGGTGCCTGCAGTTACACAGAACGATTATCGTTTAAATTCAAACAATTTAGATTAAAGATTTTTTGCGCGATGATCGTCCCGTGTAATAGGGCCCTTAGTCTAATGATGTGAGGCCATCTTTAGCAATAATCTTGAGATTTAAGGCTGACAGATGGATACTTTTATTACTGCAAGGTGAACCTTGTCTACCAATGCAGTAAGGCACAGGGTGGGGGTGGGGGGCTGCCTGGGTGTTCTATTGTATTTTGTCATGGGAAGAGAGAAGAGCACCACAGAAAAGGGGGAAGACGGGGGAGGGGGGAAGGAGAGTCAATGATGTGAGGAGAAGAGGAGCCTATAGAGCAATAGTCAAAAAAGCTATGGCCAAGAAAAAAAGTCAGGCCCAGACTATTGTTCTACTGGCTACCGAAGACAATAGATCATGTTTTCCTCTTTTTCATCACAACAAAAGAAAGCTTCAAACCAATAAAAAAATAATAATATAACAATCATACCATACTATATAAACCCTAGTATACGTTTCCTCTCCTCTGCCTTCTTAGGCCATGTTCACACAACGTATGTTTAGCATAAATCATGGCCGTTGTTGCAAATTGCAACATTGTGTGCAGCGGTGCCATTGTGTGCAGCGGTGAATTGGGATGCAGGCACACACGGGTGCGCCCGAATCCGAATTCACCAGTAATGAAGATCACCCGGACAGTACTGCAGTACCGGCCGGATGATCTTGAGTGTGTCACAGAACGGCAGGTGTTATGCGCAATGTGAACATGGCCTTAAGGTGTTAGGGACAGACGACAGGGACATAAAAAGAAAATCTTTCACATTTAGTAGCCACAGCATGATGGACACTTTCAATGACAGAGTAGCATTCCATAGAATGTGTGTCAATGGGTAAACACTCCTATCACTTCTGCAGGTGCAATGCATGCACTTACAATAACATTTGCTACACCAGGTGCAAAATGTAGTAGGCAGAAATGCATACAGTACATACAGTGGATCCTAAAGGAGAAGTCTGACCACTGCAGGGGCATGGGGGGAACATAACAAACTATATTAACTCACCACTCCCCATGCCTCTCCAGCTCTGGATCACTGATCCAAGACTCCCGCCAGGCTCCAGGATGTCCAGCAGAGCCAACATCATGATCCAGATGATGGACTGGCGGGATGCCACGGCAGTCACTAAGGGTGAAATCCATTAGCCTTGATGGGCATTTGACCCCGATTTGTGATGTCATCACAACTTGGAGAAAATGCCTTTTGGAGGGGGTTCCAAAGTTGGTCAGCCAGCGCATTGTGGGCACCGGGAGAGGTAAGCAATTCTTGATTGTTGGTTTGTCCCCTGATGGCTCTAATTTTACTAAGGCCGGACTTTTGCGTTAACTTAAAGAAGGTTAAAGGGAACCCAATCGGCCGCGACTGCGGCAGTAGCTGTATACCCACAAAAAAAGCACTTTAATCACCCGGGCACATGACAGGCAGAGGTGGGGAGGTAGTCATCACGGCGGCTCCCCGCCCGTGTATAGTCATTGCTCTCTGCCTGTCAGCACGCTCAGAGGGATGATTGACAGACAGAGAGGCCAGTAACGGACCATGAACGTATTCATCAAAATGCTGAGAACTTGGGTTCTAGGACCTGAGGATATGAGAGTCAGACTTGATATATGGGGATTTGACAGACCTTACACGCTGAGCACAGAGCAGAAAATAAGCAGCTCAGAGCACCGTTTGAGCCTGCCAAAGTGGAGATGGCAGCGGGAAAGGCTAAGTGGCAGAGCATGTCTTACTTCATTGTTATCTCATTTGGCAGACATGCAGTGAGAATTCAGAGGATTGCAGAAACTTCAGAGCAGGGCAGAGCTGCATTCAGGGACGAGCTTGCCAAACACTAAACCCCACTGGACCAAGGCACCCCAAGTTATTCCAAATGTCAGTTTCCCACAATACTGTTTAAAGTGAATGTACCATCAGGTACATTGTTAAAACTTTCAAAATCTAGTTTGCAATATACATTCTTTTTTGTTGTTGTTGTTATCATGCTGTAAAACAAAGCTGTACTTACCAGAAATCCAGGTCCAGTCTCCTGCAGGCAGATTTTTAGACTTGTTCTGATTGAAAAAAACACATGAAGTCCCAGCCAGTACAGATGTGGCTCAATGTGTCCATCAATCACATGACTGCCTTCTTTCTGTGAGCGCTCAGATGGCCTGGGATATGCAGGACTTCCTGTGTTTAGACTCTTTGATAAAAAAAAAAGTCAGAACACAGGAAGTGACGAGTTCTCCATGATAACTAAAAAAAATAATGAATGTAAATTGCAAACTTGCCTTATATTACATTTACTGCTGATTTAGATTTTGAAAGTTATAACGACAGGGACACATTAAGATTTTTACATCAATTGACCGGCGCCAGCATGGGGATGCCAGTGCCGTGGTCCCTATTTTGAACTGTGGCCTGCTTCCCGCACACAGGGCCGGACTATCCCCGGTCACTGGCTTGGTCTGAATCACTAAAGGCGCACGCGCCGGCCCCCAATGTGACGTTCTGCCCTCCCCTCTGTGATGCGGCTTCATAGTGCTGGCTGGCCTCCAGTGCTTCAGGCTGGGCCAGTTACCAGGAATAGACGGCCCTCTGTGCAGGCACCGCCATTCCCGTGCCGAAGCCGGTCTATTGATGTAAGAAAAATTTCAGCTATAGGCAGCTTCAATAACTACATCAGGTAGCAGGTAGTTGGAGGTATATGCAGAACTCTCCTAATTTAGGTGCCACAACCGGAGCTTTACCCGTCCCATCTTAACACTTATATTTAGAATGAGATTATTACCAAATACATTTAAAGGGGTTATCCAGCGCTACAAAAACATGGCCACTTTCTTCCTGAGACAGCCCCACTCTTGTCTCCAGCTTGGGTGGGGTTTTGCTGTTCAGTTCTATTGAAGTGAATGGAGCTTAATTGCAAACTGCGCCTGAACTGGAGACAAGAGTCGTGTTGTTTCTGAAAGAAAGTGGCCATGTTTTTGTAGTACTGGATAACCCCTTTAAATTCTGAAGTGTCCATAGTTAATGTAAGTGCATCTTAGTGATTTCAGTGACGTATATAATAATTAGTGTACTTGATTATAGTATCTGTCGGTGCCATTACTGATCTAGGGCTGTCTAATAAACTTCATATCTTTTAGGTTCTTGAGAAATATCTGTACATTTCTCATAGCCTGGAATCTGCGTCCCAGCTTGTATTATAGATACAGTGGTCGTTAAACTGTTGGCAAAATATTATTACAGTTTAACAGCTGCTAAGTGTAGAATGTGTCACATTGCTTTCCTTTGGGAAGTCCCCTTGAAACCCTTCCGTATGTTAATTAAATAAAGGAAACGGGACTCGTTAGAAATAGAAAAGGTGATAGAATATCTGATGTATTAGTCTGATATCTGTGTCTCCCAATGCACCCACAGCATGCAGACACTGGAGGGAATAATAAAAACTAACAGCAACTGTCTGGTTTTTATAACCAATCAGAGCTCAGCTTTCATATGTTAATGAGCGCTGTGATTGGTCTCTAATGAAAAGCCAGACAATCTTTTTCTTTCAAATCAACTGGTTTCAGAAAGTTATATAGATTTGTAATTTACTTCTATTTTAAAAAAAAATCTTTAGTCTTCCAGTATTTATCAGTTGCTGTATGTCCTGCAGGAAGTTGTTTATTCTCTCCAGTCTGACACAGTGCTCTCTGCTGCCACCTTTGTCAATGTATGAGAAGAGTGGAGATTTTTAAATAGAAGTAAATTACCAATCTATTTAACCTTTTAAAACCAGTTGATTTAACAGAAAAAGATTTTTGCCGGAGTACCCCTTTAATGGTTTATTGGAAACTAGTGGAACTTCTGTTTTTATTTTGCAAACAGTATCAGCACTTTACTAAGGTTTCATTGTTTGGAAAGGATAATTAAAGGAGAAATCCGGACAGACCCATTTTTTAAAAAAATTCTGGGGAGGGTTAGGATAAAAGAAAACACATGCTCTTACCTCCCCTGCTCCAGTGCTGGTGGCCGCATATCACCGCTCCAGTTCCCGGGTCTCCTGCTGCTTTCTGGTCTGAGCAGGGAACCGGGTCGTGACATGTGAGGTCCGCTCAGCCAGTTAGCGGCTGTAGTGGGATCTCACTATGGCCACTGACTGGCTGCATGGACCTCACACATCACGACCCGGTTCCCTACTCAGACCAGGAACCAACTGGGGACCCAGGGACCGCAGTGGCAGAAGTTAGCCAACAGCGCTAGAGCGGGGGAGGTAAGAGCATGTGTTTTCTTTTATCCTTCCCAGCACTTGCTAAAAAAAAAAATGGGTCTGGTCAGACTTCTCCTTTAAAGTAAATTATTGGGTTGAGTTCTGAATTTGAATACAGTATCACAGTTTAGATTTTTGCAAATCGTAAAACAAGTATGCTTCCATGGGTAAATCCCATTACTCATTAGTATTACCAATATGGTGCATCTTCATTATCTTGCAGGACTAATCTTGGTAGGAAGATTTAGGATGGCAAAAAAAAAAAAAAATTAAGCTGGTTGTAACTTGTCTGAAGTCATTGTTGAATATAGCATAATATCATTTGGTCTTCAGCAGATTCTATAACCTATTGGTGAAATACATTGGTAAAATACATAGTTGAAATATAACAGAGAAGCACATGGGCTGCATTCATCTCTCCTCCACACGGTACTATTATTATTATTATTATTATTATTATTATTGATTTTTTTCAAGCACTGTGCATATGATAAGGAATTAAAAAATAGAATGTACCATAAAATACAGAGAATGTCAGAAAAAAAGATAAATGAGGGGTGGAGGTAAGGAGATGGTGTGGTGCAAGTGTGACGTTGTAAAGGTATGATGGGATCCAGAAGGGGGCTAAAGCCCCTATTACACGGGGCTATGTAGGGAGCAAGCCAGCGCCGACCTATTACTATGCCCTTTGTTTTTCTTAAATCTTGTTTGGTGGATGTACTAAGATTATTTCAGTGTTATGCTTTTATTTGTATAATGTTGATTCTGTTCCGCATTTTTTTTATTTCAAGAATACTATGAAGTTGATGTTTATTTTCAATAAAGCAATGTATTTTTATATACCTTGTGAGTTTTTACAGAATATACCTCCAAACTATGTAGGATTGTGCTCCTCTTTCAAGGCTTATTTTTGTGCCATTCAGAGTTTTTATCTGTAGGACAGTTGCAAAAAAATTTTTTCACCTTCTCTTCCATTTTTTTCCTGTGGTATTATTTTGCTTTTACTTAAATGATTTTCAGGATCAGGAATGTGATAATACGATCAGGAATGTGATAATAGTTCAGTCAATTGCACTCTCGGCCATACCAGATTTTTTTTTTGTTCATATTTTTTATTTAGAACATGGGAAATAGGAGGTGATTGGTATTTTAACTAGCGGAGAGATTTTTCATACTTTTCAATATATTTACAATATTGATCGAGACATCTTAAGCAGCATCTAAAAATTTAAATGACCAGCATTAAAACGATCAGACCGAACATCAACAATCAGTGTTGGCTGAAGATAGCTAATGGTCTGTTTAGACGAAGCGATAAATCGCCCAATTGGTTGTTTAGCGATTTTAAAGCAACGATATGGTTTTTAACACGATCAGCGTTTAGATAAAGAGATAAATCATTAGAAAAAAATCGTTTTTGCGATCATTTTAAGATTGCTTAAGCCCATCTCACACATAGGGTGAATCTGTGAAAGACTGTTTAGATGAAGCGATCTTCAAATTTTAAGCGAACGACCAACGACAATTTGACAACATGTTGAAAGATCACGATGGACGATTTCTCGCTCGTCCCTTGATTGTTCGCTGCTTTTACACGAGCCGTTATCACGCAGATTTGAACAATAATCGTTCCGTCTAAACGCATCATAAGCCTGAACCCTATTCCCTCACCTGACCAATGACGTAATTGTACATCATGGTTCATACGAACCCGAACATTGGCAGATTCGGACCATCCCTACTTGGAAGTAAGGAATGGACCTTGAAACAAAACTCAAGGTTGGCTTTACTATGGTTTATGTCATTGTTTTGTGGGAATAACCTAATAACCATCTTTTATTTTTCCTTAGTGGTTTAATAGTCATAATTTCCTTTCTATACTAGAATTCATCTCTATGGTTGGACGTCTTGGACAGCTTGTGACGGCCTTCAGGCAATCATAGAGGACTGTAGAGGAGGGAGAGACCAGCAGAATATGCTGAATAAGCGAGTCATAAGAGAGGAGGTGTGTCCCAGACTACATCAGAATCCCAGTAAGCACTATAGGAGAACTGGGAGCAGAGATTAAGCTGAGTAATGGGGATAAAAATCAGGTAATTATTAGGTATTGACTGATATATGCTTTTTGAGGATGTGACTTGTGTAAGAGATGAAGGTTACATTATACCTGCAGCTGTAAGGGTGTAGTGAGGGTGGATGAGCAGCTGGAGGGTGACCCTTACAGCTGTCATTTGCTGTATATAGTAGGTGGCTTTTCAAGTAGGGAGAACCCAAATTAGTGTTAATTAAAGGACAACTCCGGCGAAAAAATTTTTTGCCTTATTTAACACACATTACAAAGTTATATAACTTTGTAATGTGGTTAAATACCCGGTCTGGCCCCCTTCCCCCACTTTCCGACCCCCGACCCCCCACCCCGGAAGTTAAAGAATGTATACATTACCTATTACGGTCGTCACGGTCCTCTTCTCTGGTGTCGAGTGACGTCAGAGCTGGGGGGCGGTCCGGGTCTTCTTCCTCTTCGGCGTCTTCATTGAGAGTGAATGGGAGAGAAAAGGCTGCTGGTGCACATGCGCACCAGCAGCCTTTTCATTGGCTGGAGCGCATCACATGGCTTCCAGCTTGCTCAGCCCTGATTGGCTGAGCTTGCTGGAAGCCATGTGATGCGCTCCAGCCAATGAAAAGGCTGCCGGTGCGCAAGCGCACTGGCAGCCTTTTCTCTCTCATGGACCCGGAAACAAGAGACATCGCTGGACGGCGGAGGCAGGTGACGGTGAGGCGGACGGTGGGCGAATGGAGTAGCGATCGTCACCGGAGGGATGGTGAGTATGGTGTCTGTGTGTGTCTGTGTTTTGTTTTTTTTGGGGGGTCCCGCCGGAGTTGTCCTTTAATTTTAATTAACACTCTTTATTAATACTACTTATCAGTCACTAATTATTAGTTTTAGTGTTAATTAATAGATAAAATAGTGTTGAGCGAGCACTAAAATGCTCAAGTCCTCATTTTTTTGTGATTAGCGAACCCCATCGAGAGAAATGGGAGACTGGAGCATTCAACCAGGTGCCTTCTGCTTAGTACCTGGTTAACAGATTTCTTTTTTTTTTTTTTGTTCTAATTTTTATTTCTTTCATCCTTTAAAGAAACGTTTCAACTAAATATACAAAAATTAGAATGAAAAATTGTGTAATTCGTCCGTCAAGGGACGAAATACACAAAAAAACAACAACTAAAAAATAAAATAGTTTATTGCTGCGGGCAGGAAATATATTTGATGGTCGAACGAATGTTCTTCCATCAGATATTGAGAGTGTATCTACCTTTACCCAAGTACCACGATGCTTGACTGAGCATGCTCGCTGAATATTAAATAATAGCACACGTATCAAATAAATTGTATAAAAAAAGTATAAAAAGTATATAAAAACACAACATCATAAATATTAGATATATATTTTAGCAAAATCCAGGTTACATGCAGCCTTTGAACTGCAGCTAATGTTTATGGATAGAGGAATCATCCAAAGAGTATACATTATGTGGAGAGTGACTAAAAGGTGGAGAATAGTTCACCTCAAAGTGCTTTGCACTGCCACTACTTCAGTATCTGTGCATGCAAAACAAAGTATTAATTGACTATTGATTTAAGCAAAAAGTACTTTATGGCATTTGGGGTCTGTACAAGCTGGGGCTATGTTCACACTATGTATTTTTCCGCTCGTAGTGCGAACCGCGAATATACGCACGTAGTTTTGAGGTTGATGCGTTTGCTTGAAAGTATACGATATACGGCCGCATAGTGCACACTACGTATGAACTTATGACCGGATCGTATACGGCAACGTGAAAAATGTACAAGACCATTGTTTGAGGACGGAAATGTTCAAACTCACGGCCGTGGATTTCCATGCGGTCCCGTACAAAGTACTTATTTCAGCCAAATTGAACTTGATTTTTTTAGATCCAAAAGGTTCTGTGTGTTTTATTGGGCTGGGCGAAGATTTCCAAGTAAATGACCTGCCTCAGATCGCTTCGAAACAAGCTAGGGAAGCATAACTGTACTACGGGCGTATTTTCGCAGTGGTATCCATCCGGCTGCATGTCGATTTTTTTCCCACGCTCGTAGTTTCAGCCGCACATGTACGGCGGCGTAAGAACTGCGGACGGAATCGTACACAGTGTGAACATAGCCTGAGTGTGATAGGTTTCTTATCTCAGAGTATTCTCCCTTTTTTGTATTATCTTCAGTTGTCACAATTCTTTCTTTATCTGCCTTTCAGAATAAGCTCAGAGAGTGATAGGGTGAAGAGTAAACAGAATCTAAAAGGTAGTAAATAGTTTAGAATGTAGAATTTTAAAAAATTGTAAATTGATGCTGTAAAGTCCGTAGATATGATTGGCTACAATTAAGTAAGGCTGGGTTCACACTGCGTTTTTGCAATCCTTTTAACGTACACGTTTTATGGAAAAAACGGATGCAATTGCGTGTCATCCGTTTGGATCCGTTTTCCATTGACTTCCATTATAAAAAAAAAATGGATCAAAACAGATGCGTTTTTTAACGTACAGAAAAGTAGTGTTGACACTACTTTTCTGTACGTTAAAAAAACGCAACTGTTTTGATCCGTTTTTTTTTTTTTTTATAATGGAAGTCAATGGAAAACGGATCCAAACGGATGACATGCAATTGCATCAGTTTTTTCCATAGAACGTGTACGTTAAACGGATTGCAAAAATGCAGTGTGAACCTAATTAAAGCGTAACTGTCATAAATATCAATAGTACAAGTGATTTTAAGAAACTCTGTAATAGTTTTTATTAAACAAAAGAGTTTCCTTTTGTACTCAAAAAGCTGTTTTCATACCCTCCCCCCCCCCCCCCCCCCACACACACACACACACCTCAGAAGAAGCAGGATTTCTGTGTCTACTCTATGGAGCGGGGAGGGGTCAAGGGGGGTGAGTGAGCATGGAGAGGAGTAAAGTCAGCCCTGCACAGCACATCATCCTGCAATCCTACCTCACCAAGTTCCCAGATAAGCACTGACCTTTCTGACCTGCAAATCCAGCGTTTTATGTGCCGAGACAGTCTGGAAACTGTAAGAGCTGGCTCTGTCCTCTTCCTGTTCACTCATCCAGGGCCATAACTAGAAATGACTGGGCCCCATAGAAAACCTTTGATTGCCCCTCCCCCCTTCCTTCCCGACTGACCACTAAGCTGTCAGGTGTAGTCATAACTTCATAACTGCAAGCACTTATCAGGAGCCCAGTGTATTGCAGGAGCAGGCCACGGGGCCCCCTGACATGGCATGCCCCATAGCAGCCGCCATGGCTGCTACAGTGGTAGTTACGTCCCTGCCCTCATCCCCCTCAGCCCCTCCCCCTCCATGGATTATAATGGACTCAGAAAATCCGTCTTCACTTTTGCTCCTCGGTAATGAAGACGGCTTTGGTTGATAATGCACAGATAAGAAGTGAGGGGGGGGAGGCTGCAAAACAGCTTTTTGAGTACAGAAAAAGGGTTTTTTTTGCCTAATAAAACCTATTACAGAGTTTCTTAAAATCGCTTTTACTATTGATTTCTGCAATAAAATTTAAATGACAGATACACTTTAAGTAATTTTAATAAAACAATGCTGAATAATGGATCTAAAGAGTGAAGGCCAATTCGATGTAAATGATTTGGAGCCCATAGAAAGTGATTATGATGACCTCTAGACTACAATCGGAGAGCTGATTAACTGACTACAATGCCTGAGTAATTATATTTTAGCTGCTTTGCTAATATTGTTTCAGAATTATTACTGTATTCTACTTAATAAAATATTTGAACTTAGTAAATTGGATTAAAACTACAGAGGCTCATGAAGAAACTGATCTTTGGAAGAAGTGTGGGGCTGAAAATTTTTCATTTTATTTAAAAATAAAATGTTAAAAGATGTTTAAATCTGATATATCATGGTAGCATGGCGCTCCTCAAAGCATACTAATGTGTTACAAGCACAAAAGTACAAAAATTGGACTGTTGATAAAAAATAAAATATAATTTCAACTCTAATGATGCCTTATATGTCCTATGTGAATAACATTGGTAATATAAAGCTGCAATCAGAATTATTCAACCCCTATTGCAAATTAGCTTTATTTACAAAATGTAGTTTTAGCCTTTTCATGACAAGCCTCCTTTGAAGAACCCTTAGGGTCCTATTCCACGGGACGATGGGGGCCAGATCAATAATGTGAATGAGCGCCAATCTGCTAGATCGGCACTCGTATACTGGGCCTATTCTACGGCGCCAATAATCGTTTAGCGAGGGCTGCAAGGACATCGTTACCGATGTCCTTGCAGCCCTCGTTAAACACCATACATTACCTAGCATGTTGCAGGGCTTCTCCTGCGCTCCTCTTCCTCCCGGTCCCACGTGCACCAGCACCTTTGGGGCGGTTTGTCTAAGCTGACAGACCGCTCAGCCAATCACTGGCCGGGGCGGTCCTGGCCAGTGATTCGCTGAGCGGTCTGTCAGCTAAGATAGGCCGAACCGAAGCTGCTACTGTGCGGAAGGAGCAGCACAGGAAAAGACCTGCAACATGTGTAGGTAATGTATGGTGCTTGTGAGATCGTTGGTCGCTCGCCGCGCATCGCTATTCCACGTAGTGCCCGATGATTTTAGGATTGAACCTAAATTAACGATCAGTCGATGACACAATCATCGGTTGATCGTTGTCTCTATTTCACGGAGCAATTACCGGCAAATCGGGCAAATTCAGACGATTATCGCTCCGTGGAATAGGCCCCTTAGTCTATGTTCACACACTGTCGTTTGCGGACGTACTTTTGGATGGCCATCATTTTGACAACCATAATTATGAATTATTTCGGCATTAAAATAACAGTCGTCAAAAAAGACTGATGCAAAGCAAACTTTGTGTGAACAAAGCCTTAGGTTGTTATTGGCTGCTGCAAACATGATGTATAGCCAGATACCAGCTTCTGGTAGTGTTCCTCGGGAATCCTACCCCATTCTTCATGCTGTAGCTACCTTCTTTAAATTGTACTAATTCCTTTTCTGTTGGATTCAAGTAAGGCCAAGAATTCTGCCAAAATGTAAATCAAGACGTGGGTTTGTCCAAGGTGCACCAGACTTTGCTTCTGCTGGAGGCAAACCGCTATGTATTGTGTTTTTTTAATCATACACTTGTTACTCTATTAGATATGAATGTAACTAGTATTCCCTGACTCACTAGGGCTACATCCAACTTCTTTAGCCACCAGTATTCAAATGCTGAATGATCAGACTCGAGCATGCTTGAGTTGCACTCATATCTACACTTTCTACTATTGTATTATGCTAAGATCATTGATTGATTCCTTATTGGTCACTTATACCTCAATACACATTGGAGCTTATTTGGTTGCACTTTAAAGCGAATGTACCCTCAATACATTTGCTTTAAGTTTTGCACATGGACAGAACGGTGGCGTTGCCACAGTCCTTTTTCTCAACCACGGCCCTGTTTCCCGCTAAAGATGTCCGTGCAGCCCTTGCTAAGCGATTATCGAGCCATGTAATAGGCTGAATGTCTAGCAGATCGGCAACATTTTTGATCAGCCCGCCATCAGCCGTCCCTTACGCATAGGGACCCAACAAGACAAATTATGCACAAATCCTTCCCATGAACTGAAGGAAATTCCAGCATTGCTACATCTGTTACTCTGTAAATAATTATTGATCTAAGACGCACATTTTTATAAATGTTTTAATAACAAGTCTAGGTAAGAAACATAGATGCTAAATTCTGGGGAGTGTCATGGTAGAGCTGGCCAACTAGGTTACTATTAATCATCTTGACAGTTCCCTTATTAAAATATATTAGATTTGAGTTCTTAAACCCATGGGTGAGATCTTGCTAGCTCCTTAATTACTTACTACACTTGTAATATAGTACCTAGATTTTATAGCTATCTTGTTTTTCTGGTCTTATTACATTTCCTATTTTTATCAACATTTTAAGAACCTCAAATATATTTCATTTTCCTATAATATAAACAATTCATCTTTCACAATTTATGTTTATAATTATAGAATTCTATATCATTTTCCCCGTCAGCATAAATTGCACCTGATTTAAGAAGGTCATTTCTTCTGCAGCAGAATTAAAGTCCTAACCATAGCCATGGTACCTACAGAGAGTCTTCCTTAAAGGGTAACTACATTAAGAACCCCAAGGAGTGCCACATGTTAATATAGCCTTAATGACTTGAAAGTGGTTTTGACCCTGTCATTGCATTTCTGTGGCTTGTTAAAAGTCTGTTTGGTTAAGCATCATATTGGTGACATGCCATTTGCCAGTTACTTATAATAATCACCTGCTATGATTCTCTCGTTACCTAAATGTTCATAAGACAAGTAAAGGGATTGTCTAGCATAAAATAATAGACATTCTGCTCCCACAGGAAATGGCTAGTTAGTATAGACCATCGGTACTCAACAACTTTTAGTGAAGGTCCACTTACCGGGGTCTATTGTCAGGTCAAGGTCCAAGCTGAACATCAGTAGTAAATGTGTTGTTTGTTAACTTCTCACAAACGTCGTTGAACTATTTACATACAGAATTGAAGCTTATTAGTGGGAAAACTCGCATTTTTCGCTCTCTCTTTTTTATCTATTAGATACAAAGGGGGTGACTGCCCCCAGTAGTATATAGCCCCTGTTGCTCCTCCAGTAGTATATAGACCCCTGTGCGCTCCTCCAGTAGTATATAGACCCCTGTGCGCTCCCCCAGTAGTATATAGATCCCTGTGCTCTCCTCCAGTAGTATATAGTCCCCCTGTGTGCTCCCCCAGTAGTATATAGCCCCCCTGTGCACTCCCCTAGTAGTATATAGCCCCCTGTGCGATCCCCCAGAAGTATATACCCCCTGTGCACTCCCCCAGTAGTATATACCCCCTGTGCACTCCCCCAGTAGTATATAGCCCTCCTGCATGCTCCCCCAGTAGTATATATCCCTTCTGAGTGCTCCCCCAGTAGTATATAGCCCCTCTGTACACTCCCCCAGTAGTATATAGCCCCCTGTGTGCTCTCCCAGTAGTATATAGCCCCCCGTGTGCTCCCCCAGTAGTATATAGTCCCTTTGTGTGCTCCCCCAGTAGTATATAGTCCCCTTGTGTGCTCCCCCAGTAGTGTATAGCCCCCTGTGTGCTCCCCAGTAGTATATAACTCCCCTGTGTGCTCCCCTAGCAGTGTATAGCCTCCTGTGCGCTCCTCCAGTAGTATATAGCCAATCTGTGCGCTCCCCCAGTAGTATATAGCCCCCCTGTGTGCTCCCCCAGTAGTAAATAGCCCCCCTGTGCGCTCCCCCAGTAGTATATAGCCCCCCTGTGCCCTCCCCCTGTGGTATATAGCCCCCCCTGTGCCCACCCACAGTAGTATATAGCCACCCTGTGCAAATGGCTCCCTCTCTGTCAGTGTTGCTACAAGGTAAATATGAGCGTTCATTACGAGCGCTCATAGTTACTGTGCAGAGCGCAGCTCAGTATACAGGTATACTGAGCTGCAGCAGGGGTCCGGACAGCTGGCCTCCAGTTGAGGACCCCTGGTATAGATTATTCTTATACTGAGTGACCATTTCCTGTGGGAGCCACACATGGGCAGATGATGTGAAAAAGATTATAGTGGAAGGAAAGTGAGCATCCCGGGAACTGGCAGCAGCAGCGCAGAAGGACAGGTAAGTATAAACTGTTAAACAATAGTTAAACGTGTTAGTCAGCTCACCTCTACTGAATCCCTGGAGGCACAGTACCTTCAGGAGGGTGCACGATCCTGTGATGGCTAGCCGTTGGTTGACAAGGAATATGGTTCCAGCTCTCCAAAAATAATTAAAATCCAAAAATCTTTATTGAATAACCGTGTTAAAAATTGAAGTACAACTCAAGTTGTCTCACAGAATTAACCCTGCTAGACAACATGAGTTGTAGTACACCTGCATAGAACTTCACTGCTCATTGTAAGGGGGTATCACAGAGTGTGTATACTGTAGGTTCAGCCACTACCAGATTGTATTGCACAGCCCCCCAAAACTAGTGGGTACTACATTGTATTGCTGGGATTTGTAGTACACTACACCTCAAGTGATGATCCCTTTGCATGAGACAATTGCCAGATCCTCCTTGAAAATCAAAAGGGTGCTGGGGGGAGAAGTGGGGAGTTACTGCTGTGCCTACCCTTTCCTCCATTTTGGCTACTGCTGGGCCTTAACTGGCATCCATGTTGACTACTGCTGGGCCTTTACTGGCATCCATGTTGAATACTGTTGCTCCTGCCTGGCCTCCATGTTGGCTACTGCAGATCCTGCCTGGCCTCCATGTTGGTTACTGTTGCTCCTGCCTGGCCTCCATGTTGGCTACTGCTGCTCCTGGGGGTTCTTTGTGTGCTCAATGCCATGCTGTGTCTGGCCTAAATTTTGGGAGGCTCACTAGCTTCCTCACTCACTTGTAATTGTTCTCTGTGTGTTCAAGGCCCTGCACTCCTTCTCCTTTAATATATATAAAAATTTACTTATTTCTAATATAGATATACAGGACTGTGCTCTATGTGTGCTTAACAAATGTTTTGTAAAGCAAGAGCTTTAATTTCATCCCTCTAGAGACTGCCATGGGCATTACAAACTTTCTGACCCACATTAAGTACAATAATGCTCTAGGAAAAAAGTAAATTTATTCAAAAAAAATAAATGTGTGCAAAGCTAAAAAAAAAAAAAAACATGACAATCAATTGGATTACACAGTATGTTTTACATATATATTGCTACTTTATATTAGGATATCAGTTGTTTATTTCTAAACTTACATCAGTACATGTTAAAGAAAACATCAAATGTTAAAATAAGAGACAATTTATAGTCAGTTTTTATGTTTTATTTTTCGAATAATTAAATATGTATTGACCTAAAAGTCACTACAGCAATTTGGTGACAGATATCTTAGTGGAAAATATATATCAACAACTAATAAAATATAGATGAAGCACAGATTACGCTTCCAGAGTACTGTACATACATTCTTAGATCAAATATCCAGACGTCAATTTGTGACATGCCAGCATACCGTTCTGTCTGTCTGTTTTCTTTTTTCTGAGAGCCTTGTAAACTTTTATTTATAGCTGTGGCAATTTGATGGAAGTAATAACATAAGTATTTTTAAGGGCATGCTCTATGACCTTGACTTTTATCACAATCTAGCTTGTAAAGATTGCTTTTAAACTGACTTAAAGGAGAAGTCCGGCGAAAATTTTTATTAAAGTATTGTAGTGTCCCCCAAAAGTTATGCAAATCACTTATTATTCGCGAAATGCACATAAAGTGCTTTTTCCCTGCACTTACTACTGCATCAAGGCTTCACTTCCTGGATAACATTGTGATGTCACTTCCTGGATAACATGGTGATGTCACTTCCTGGATAACATGGTGATGTCACTTCCTGGATAACATGGTGATGTCACGACCAGACTCCCAGAGCTGTGCAGGCTGTGGCTGCTGGAGAGGATGATGGCAGAGGGATTCTCAGTGTCTCTCCAGTGCCCTGTGTCCCTCAGTGTCCCCCTGCCATCATCCTCTCCAGCAGCCACAGCCCGTACAACTCTGGGAGTCGGGTCGTGACATCACCATGTTATCCAGGAAGTGACATCACCATGTTATCCAGGAAGTGAAGCCTTGATGCAGTAGTAAGTGCAGGGAAAAAAGCTCTTTATAAGCATTTCCCGTAATAAGTGTATATTGGTGATTTGTATAATCTTTGGGGGGTAATACAATACTTTAATAATTTTCGCCGAACTTTTCCTTTAAAAACAAAAAATAGTAAAATAGTGTAATCATTCTCATATACTCCAGTGTAGAGATGAGCGAACCGAACTTCTCAAATTGAGATTTATTACAAACTTTGCAAAAACACAGGTGCAAGAGATTCTTCATAATCCAATGGGCTGCAGTGCCCCCCCCCTCAATGATATATATATATATATATATATATATATATATATATATATATATACATACATACATACATATACACACACAAATCTTAGGTATCTGAGACAAATAGAGCATAGTGTGAAGGTAATGGTATAAGGCTGAGTTCACACTACGTTTTTATAATCTGTTTTTTCTTCTTCTGTTTTTGCAAAAAAAAAAACTGATAAAAAAAGACAGATGGAAAAACAGATGCGTTTGTGTGCATTCACTTTCATCAGTTTTTCACTGACTTACAGTTAAAAAAAAAAAAAAAAAAAGGATCAAAATGTATAAATAAACTTTGTCTGTTTCTGCTGTATGCCAGTGATTGCAGAGTGTAATTAAATAGTAGTATATAACTCATTGCGTATATACGTATGGGCGAATAAAAGACACGCTAATGATATGTAATTGCTTCTCTAATTGCGTATTTTACACTTTGCACCTGATAATCTGTACGCATGTGTCGTTCGTAATGTTCCTGAAGGTTTGGCGAACACGAACCGATCACAATCCCAATAATTTTTTTTTTTAGATTTGTGTTCAGGATCGGAACCGAACATCGGGATGTTCGCTCATCACTACTTATTACAGCTCTGGAGCTGCCCCTCTGGATGCCACTGACTGTATGTCCAACGTAAGAGCAGGCTGGACAGCCACAACTCCCTTCTATTTTCCATCCTCTGGTGGTGTTATAGCAAAGCACAGTGGAATCCCTTGTGCTCGCGCCTCGGGTACCTTCCCTTTCATCCTGCCCTGATGACACATACATTCTCTCCGTTCAGAAGCTTTAGCTGATTATTGACTTTTTTTTTAACTAAACGACTAAAGCACAATATATGATATTACACTAATTACTTCTGAACAGAAATATGTGTCTATTTCATATAGAGAATGATGAACACTACCCAAGATGATTGAAGTGGGATAGGAGGTAATTGTATAATGAAAGGTTCACAATATATTCTGCTTATTATGTTCATAGTTTCCATATCTCTGTTTGCAATGGCAACCCTATTACCAAAGTATAAAAAAGAGCGTAAACTTATTGCCTGCTATATTTCTGTATTTTCAGCCTCTGTTCCACCTCCTGGGAAATAGGTGCCTGACAATCACTGAATCTCACAGCATCTCCCTTGAGGGTGTGTTCACACGTACAGAATCTGCAGCAGATCTGACTTCAAATCTGCGCCATCAAATCTTCTGTAGATCTGCTGCGGATCCTATACGTGTGAACGCACCCTTAGGCTATGTTCACACTATGTAAGTACCGTAGATCATGGCAGTTAGTGATCACAGCCGGGACTATTACGGTACTTACGTAGTGCTGTAACTGAGGGAATCCTGGCCAGAGTGTATACACATAGTATACACTCCGGCCAGGATCCCTAGCGGCACCGCAAGAAACTGATATGTCAGTTTTCTGCGGCCGCTATTCATTGAATAGCGGCCACAGAAAACCCTGTCAGTTCACACAATAGAGCTCCATTGTATGCACAGGGGAATACTGATGCAGGCGCGCACCTATGCGAGCATTCAGCAGCGGTGAAGATCATCAGGACAGTACCGGTCTGGATAATCTTTTCTGACACCGCCCATTCCATGACCCGGCCAGGTCACGGATCGGCCGTTGTCTTACACTGTGAGAACATAGCCTTAAAGTGGTTATCCAGCGCTACAAAAACATGGACACTTTCCCCTTACTGTTGTCTCCAGATTGGGTGCGGGTTTTGAAACTCAGTTCCATTGAAGTAAATGGAGCATAATTACAAACCGCACCTGAACTGTAGACAACAGTAGGGGGAAAAGTGGCCATGTTTTTGTAGAGCTGGATAACCCCTTTAAGGTTGAAAATACAGAAATGTGCCATGCAGTAACTAAGTATGTATATATATATATATATATATATATATATATATATATATATATAATATATTAGCCCTAAAATAACTGTTGGGTTCTTAAGTTTAGCGGCATGTCGTACGAACAAACGAACATTTAAGAATATGTTTAGCCATACTTTTTTTTCATACGATTTATCGTTTCGTTTAAATGCTGATCGTTATAAAAAAAACCACATCTTTACTTCTGAATCATTAAACGTTCGATTAGGCAAATTATCGCTGCGTGTAAAGGGACCATTACACTGAGCAATTAGTGAATGAATGCGGACTTACAGCAAATGATTAGCGAAAGATTAACAATGATTTTGGTGTCAGCCCCAAACGAACTATGAACAGTTTCTCGTTGGTTGTTTAATTGTTGTCTGCATTTACACAAAATTATTATTATATAATGTAATTCGTACGTTAATCGCTCCGTGTAATAGGAACTTAAGGAAAATTAGATCAACTACAGATGTAGCAGAGTAAGGCCGGGATCACACTACGTATAACACCGGCCGTTCTGTGACTGCAGTACCAGCCGGATGATCTTCATTTCTGCTGAATTCGGATGGGGGCGCATCCCTGTGTGCCCGCATCCCAATTCACCGCTACATACTATGGAGAGTGCGGCCGGAGCTGCACTCTCCATTGTGTGAACTGACATGTCTCTGTGGCAGCTATTCAATGAATAGCAGCCGCACAAAACTGACATGTCAATTTTTCGTGCAGCCAGATGGAATCCCGACCGCAGCATATACTATGTGTATACACTCCGGCCAGGATTCCATTCATTCACATAAAACGTATTTTTTGTATAAACCACGGCCGTTGTTGCAAATTGCAAGTTGTAAAGTGTATCTCTGGTACAAGACAGTTGTTTTTTAAAATATATATCAGTTTTGAATTTTCACTGAAGTATGTTCACGAGTGCCCGCCATCTCCATTCCCTGACACGTATAACTCCATAGCTTCCGTCTCCAGCACAAGACACGGCACAATGGAAATACATGATATGCTAATTTATGTGGCCAGAAAAATATTTTACAAATTGCTGAAAAGAAAAAAAATTTAGCCTTGTATTCCACTGTGGTTTTTTCATATACATGTGTACCATGGCCTGACCTGCAGCAGCAAATGAGCGCCGATCAGCAAGATCAGCGCTCATTTTCAGAGCCTTTACAAGGGGCAATCCATCCTGCTGCTGGGCCACATCAACAATCATTGGATCGTTTGTTTGGCCCATTTACAGATGTTGCTATTGGCTGCACATTCTCTATTTAGACCGGGAGATCTGCTGTTAATAACAATAATTTGACTTGCCACACCAAAAATTCAATCAGCCAACGAACAACCGTTTGCTCATTCAGGAACTGATCATTGGCCCTTGTATAGGGGCAGATGAAAATGATCAGGAATGAGTGTTCTCATTTGTCCAATAAGCAGCCGGTGTGAAAGGGTCTTAACCAAATTACTAGAGATGAGAGAATCGCTCATCTAAATCAAGTGAAGCGCTTTGTTTGATCAGCGCTCCATTCATCAAGCTGCCAGTCTATTAACGCTACTCTTCTCCCTGCCGCTCTACCCAGGGTGCCAGGGAAAAAACTAGATCCAATCCTGGGAAGGCTTGATCGAATAGCGGAAAAAGCTTGGTTCGATCGAACTCAAACCTAACCGGACCTTCCGCATTTGATTGCTGAAGCCTTCACGGTCCGTGTGGAAGGAGGAGACATTCCGGGGACTGTCTGTATCCCTGTATTAAATGGGCCCCGTGCTGTGTCCTCCTTCCGCACGGACCGGAAAGGCATCAGGAATCAAATGTGGAAGGTCCAGCTAGGTACTAGTTCGATCGAACCTAGCTTTTTTTTTTTTATTTGATTAAGCCTAATCCTGGGGAAGTGAGAAAAGTTTCCCAGGATTGGGTCCATCTTTTCCCAGCACCCTAGAAGGAGCAACAGGGAGCAGAGCAGCACTGAAAGGTGGGCGGCTCGCTGAGTGGAGCGCTGATCAAACATAGCACTTCGCTTCATTTAGATGAGCGATTCGCTCATCTCTAGTAATTACCCTAAATGGTCAGCAGGTAATAGTTGGCCAAACACTTAGATGACTTTTTGAGAAGTTGTCTTCATGAGACAACCCCCTAAACCTTAAAAAAAAAAAAAAAACTTTTCCCCCCCTTTTAGGTATTGGCAAGACTTATAGCATTCCCTACCTTTACATTCTAGTTGTATTAGTCACAGTATTATATATTATACATTATATATAACTGGTATATATGTATATATTTGTGTTAATTTAATTTTTACTGGCCTACTTTTAATTAAATTAAAATATACAATTAATCTGACCTGATTTATTGCAGCTTACTATGTCAGTGCAAGCATGGGAACTGATACTTTTGGATCATATATGTAGTAGATGTCAACACATCAGCTGGTGCCAGATAACACCTTATTAGCACTAGTTGACCTTTACAGCACTATGGAAAAAGAGGACATTACTTGTCTTACCATTCCATAGAATACTCCAGAGTATATAATCCACCATGATCGAAACATCAACAAAATTGCATTAAAATGGTAAACACATTTAGAATAAGTATTAATAATTATGTGATAGAAATAATAAAATGATAGTAATTGTAAACATGATAATAATGCTAATATATTAATGAATCAGAGGTCTAAGTAGAGGAATGCGAAGGTTGTGATAGAATGCAGGCCATAAAGTCCTGGGGCCCTCAAAGGAAAACAATACTATAAAATATGAGTGAAATTTTATAGCTTAGAGAATCTGTCACTAGGTGTATGATGCCTTAAATGAGGGCTGCATAACTAGTGACAGAAATGCTGAACAGATTGATGTATTACATTATTCTGTTCAGCCGTTCTCCTAATATGCAGGAGAATGGGATTTGTGCCACACCCCTACCCTGCCCTCTAGCTGCTGATTGACAGTTCCTTGCCTATACACAGCATGGATAGATAAATGCCAATCAGTAACTGGTGGGTGGAGTTTTTTTTTTGCTTCTCATGGATATACAGTACTACTGAGCTCATGCACATAAAGTATAGGACTACTTCTTGTCCATGTTATTCAGGAGCAGATCTCTGGATCAGCTGCACAGAACAATGTAAGTGATACATCATTCTGTTCAGCTTCTCTGTAACTAGTTTATGCTACCCTGAGATAGGACACCATAAACCTACTGAGAGAGTCTCTTTAAGCGTGTGTTCACAGAGTCAGATTTTTTTATTGCAATTATTGAAGACAAAGCCAGGAACAGATAATAAATGAAGAACAGGTCATAATGAAAAGACTGAAATTTCTCCTTTTTCAAATCCATTCCTGGCTTTGTTTTCAATAATTGCCAATATAAACCGGATTGTGTGAACGTACCATACAAGATCCATCTATAATATAATCAGATACCTATACTCATTACATTGATCAATTTTGCTGACTATATTGTATGCTTGCTCCGAATGCAAATGGAATAGTGAGCATAAATATGCAAGGGCAGCAGTAGTAATTATACATCTGTGTCCCTGGGGTGGAAGATTTCTTTGTACATTTGTATTATGAAAGACGGCTCTTTTTAAATATTCCTGGCGGTGATCTGGTCAAGCATTGAAGTGTACTCACACAATCCTTTTATATTTCTTATACAATGAAAAATGAAAAGACTCATAATTCATGTGTAAAATATTTTATTACGATATAATTGAAGTGCAATGGAATTCGGAGCTTTGAAGTTTCACTCGAAAATCGGATCATTACTCTTTCAATGCAGTGTAATGCGGTATGAGGCTTTGTATAGTTTCCACATGCTGGGAGTCATGACGTGCCGCGTCTGGCAAGATGACTTAAGCTTTGGAGGTGTTTGTACAGTTGTGTCCTGGTGCTGAGGGACAGCGTACTTCCATTTATAAATAAGATACAGTAGAATGAGTTCTAGGAATGTTTGTGTCACACCAAATGAATAGTTAACTTGTTGTTGCATATGGGCTTAGCATAACAGGTCTCCTGAAACTAGAAGATTCAATTTATCTTCAGTTACAAATATGTTGGCATATGATAGCTGCCATAATCTAGAAAGAACGGTATGGTATGACCAATGACTTAATATACTATGAGTATGCATTATTCTAAAAATATAATATCATGTAATATAATAGAAGCTAGTTTAGAGTGCGGTTTAATTGCTTATGGACATTAACCCCTTCAACGTTTCGTTCTCGCGGTTTCGTTTTTTTCCTCCTCGTGTTTAAAAGGCCATAGCATTTGCATATTTTTCACCTACAGACCCACATAAGCCCTTTTTTTTTTCGCGCCACTAATTGTACTTTACAATGGCAGACTTAAATTTTCCATAAAGTACGCTGTGAAACCGGGAAAAAATTATTTGTTCAGTGAAATCGAAAACATAAAAAAGGAAATTGTTTTCATTTGGGGGGGGGGGGGTTCGTGTTTACGTCATTTGTTCTATAGTAAAACTGACATGTTATCTATGTTCCGCAAGTCGGTACAATTACATCTTTATGTAATTTATATGCACAAGCCAAAAAGACAGAAATGGCTGCACATCGCACCCATGGCTGACACGAAAGCTTGTTCAGCTACATTTAAAACCAACATCAGAAGTTAGTATATAATTTGGCCAAACCATATTGCCTCATGTACCACGTGCAGGTCTTCTGATACACATAAGTCCCTAACCAAAAAACATCACTGTGCCGGTCAGCGACCACAATCCCCGCAAAACATGCGCAAGCAGAGAAGGGGGGCCACAGAATGGCCCTGCAACCCCATTGTCACAGGACCAGACCCCGCAGGCCCACCGGCGGAAAAAGTGGACGCCAAGCAACACAAGTGTGAACAAGCTCTTACCTCTCTCTCCATTCCTCTGCAGATAGAATGGGAGAATACTAGGAGATCCTCGCCTTATGTACACAGGTACTTCCTGCTAATTTGGATCACATGGGTCTTACAAACCACGAGTGCTAGCCACAATGAAAAAAGGGACAGAATACATAAAATATGCACAAGCCAAAAAGACAGGAATGGCTGCACATCGCACCCATGGCTGACACGAAAGCTTATTCAGCTACATTTAAAACCAACATCAGAAGTTAGTAATAATTTGGCCAAACCATATTGCCTCATGTATCACGTGCAGGTCTTCTGATACACATAAGTCCCTAACCAAAAAAGTCACTGTGCCCACTTCACTTCCATACCATCGGTGGAGGGTAAGAGCCTTCATGAACCCCGGATTTGAAATCCGCTATGCCCTAGCGTGACCCTAGCATAAACACTGATTCTAGTCATCCGTGATTTTTTTTGTTCTTGATTATTTTGTGATTTGGGTTGTGATACATGCATTCAAGAAGAAAAAGAGACTAGCATGTCTGGGTCTGTCCCTTATCGTATTGGAATAATTTTTTATTTATTTTTTTAAAGCGAATGTACCACTTTATGTACCCCCTCGTGACATGCACCACCTGTTCTTATTCAGACACGTCTCCAACCTCTCTCACAGCCCCAATTCCAGTTTTCTGCTGCCCTGCCCAGCCTGTCATTGCGCCATCATCAGAGCGGGTATCCCTGCTATCATTGCGCCCTGATCTCCACCACAGTCATCATATGGTGCTGGAGATCAGGCACAAAGACAGCTGGGATACCTGCTCTGATGATGACGCAATGACAGGCCATGCCAGGAAGGAAACTGGAGGCGGGGCTTTGAGAAAGACTGGAAGGGTGTCTTAATGGGAAAAGGGGTTGCATATCATGGGGGGGAGTTGTATATCTTTGAATTAACCAGTGCACAACGGACCTCATTTGCATTTCGCGATGCAGGCAAATATACTGGAAACCAGGCAACCAATTCAAAGCAGCAGCACAGACAGGTTGTAATGTAAACCTTATTATTGGAAATAAGGTGGTAGATTTGCTTTAAAAAGAATCAGGAAGCAGGCCTGGTAGATGGATGATTTTGGAAACCTGATGACAAATGTTGAAATATGAAAAGCTTAGAAATAAATTGGTAAACATATCCCCATTTTAACCCTCAACAACACAGTAGATTCTGGCCCTATGGACCTGGCTGTTTTTCATTTTTGGATACATGGCTATAAAAGGGATTTTCTTTTTTCTTTGCAGGAACAAGTGAACTTTGTAATGACTCCTTTCAATCTACTATAAATTGTCCAGGGATTATGGTAATACCGCAAGCAGAGATCGAAATGTCAGGTGTAGGTCAGTTAGCTGAGGGAGGAACACACAAGAAGGTCATTTTTAGTTCGATTGAGTTTCAGACATAGGGAGGACATAGTGTTGGAGATGACAAGGGTTTTGTCAGAGTGCAGGGGTTATGTAATGGCAGAGGCTATTTTGCTGGGTGTCTGTATCATTGACATGGGACTAAAAGCCAAACTTACTGATAGGTTGTCCAATGGGGAAAATGTAGAGTGAGAAAAGGAGAGGACCCGGGGCTGATCTATGAGGAACCCCGACAGTACGGAGAAGAGAAAATGAGGTGGAGCTAGCAAATGATACTGTGAAGGAGCAGTCAAAGAGGTAGGAGAAAAAAAACAGGAAGCAGCAGAGTCCGGAAGGCCGATAGAGCAGAGAATATTGAGAAGGAGCTGGCGATCTAGAGTGTCAAATGCTACAGAGAGATCCAGGAGAATTAGTACAGAGTGGTCTCTTTAGATCTATCAGTCACGAAATCATTACAGACTTCAGTTAGGGCAGAGTATATACAGTAGAGTAAAAAATAAAAAAAACTATAAGGAGTCAAGAAGAGAGTCTTCAGAGAGATAGCAGTCAGGCAAGAATAGACCAAGGGATTCCAAGAGTTCATAGATGAAGGGGGAATTAGAGACAGGTTGATAGCTGGTTGTACAAGATTGGTCCAGAGATGTTTTTGCAGTATTGGGGTGAAGAAGAGTTTTGGAAAGTGAAAGTGGCCCAATCGTTGCTTAGTAATGTTCATCTCCCGTTGTTGTATCTTCCCGTACACATTGTTGCTGTTAATGTGGTCCTCTAGACCTTCAGTGAATATTACCCCTCCCTCTGCTTTAATAATGCTATATTTGCTTGCTCTCTAGTGCAGAGCTCGATTCAAGCTTCCCAGCAACCTCTCTGTTTGGGAATCCTTATATGTCTATTTTTGTAGAGATCTGCTATTTATTCTCCTTAAGGGACCAGGCAGTTGTCTACAATTTATAGTGGTATTAACCAGCCTCCACAAAGACAGACACTATAATTTATGTTGCAATAGGAGGAGGATCTCCAATTTTGTATCTTAGTGTCAAAATGGCATAACAGTGGAAGATTGATAAGTAATGGTAACTGGGAAAACTCTGCCGGAAACTTCTGTAAAAATATGCACAGAGCGAATAGAAGGATGAGCGAACCCGAACTGCCAAGTTTGATTTCGTGCACGAACCCATATGTTCATGCATATAAACGAAACATGAACAGTAGTGCGTCTGTTCTTGTATCTGTTCGTTGAAGTTTTGATGTGGGGCTGCTGACTTGTATGCTTCACCGGCGTCCTAGTAATCCCAGGGCATGGCTGTTATTGGTCAGATGGGACATATAACTTTGGGGTATAATAACGCTGGTCTGGGAGAGAGTATATGGTAACACATGTAATTATAACACGGATAATAGGCATAAAATAACACAATTTTTTTGTAATCATAGATTATATTACGTGGCCGATGATATTAGAAAATGGCGTAAGGAGCCTCTGATAGGGTGTAATAGATGTGGTTTAGAGGGAGCAGGTTTAGATCATTACTGGTGGTCATGTACTGTAGTTGGAGTTTTTTGGAAGGAAGTGTTTAAGGTTATGAGTAAAATATTTGAAGTCCCGTTTGAAGATGAATACGAATGTGCACTGCTGGGTGTGTTTAATGATTGCCATCTGTCCAGGGAAAAGAGGGCAGTGGTTTACAAGTTATTCTTCGTTGCCCACATGGTTATTATGCGTAATTGGGTATCGATACACCCTCCTAATGTGAACGAATGGAGGGAAGTTAGTTGGAAAATGTTAAGAAATGAGCTATGGCACACCAAATGCATAAGGAAAACTGGTGAAAAAAAAACTGAAAGAGATTGTGGATAAATGGGGGGAGTATTGGAAATGAGAGAGGATTTTCCTTTTTTTTTTTTTTGTTTGGTTGTTTTCTGGGTGTGTTGCTTCCCTTTTTCTGTGGTTCTTCTTCTGACAGCTAGCGTGGGGGGTAGGGTGGGTAAAATGGAGAATTTTTTTTTGTCAAATGTGGGGTTCCTCCACGGCCCACGTGTCGTATTGTTTAACCATGGGGATAGTGTGGTGTTGGGGCTGCGCGGGGTCGCCCTTGCTGGCTCTGGCTCAGAATGCCCCCTAGGACTGGCCTGAGCTGGTTATGTAGGTTGTCTGTGATTGTTTGCGAGTTCATGTTTATTTGAGTTGTATGTATGGAAGTCTGTGAATTACCTTTTTTGGTGTGGTTTTTTTTGGTCCTCGGTTGGGTCTGGACCAGGCGTGACCCCTGCAAGTGTGATTTAAGGGTATATTGATGGTCCCGGCTACCCGTTCTGATCACTATAATTGGTTGGTCGGATGGCTGGATTGACTTGGTATGTGGGGTACTTCTGCAGTGATTACTGTGGAGTACTAGCACTGGAATGTATAAGAGGAAATATATCTTTCGTGAGCTCTGTCACCCCCTTGCCTTTGATAGAGGAAGGGGGGGATGGCAGGGTAAGCGGAAGGGAAAGATTGAAGAAGGCATTCTGTGGGCAGGGTGATACGATGGTCGGGCCCACCACAAGGTCTTGATGTATTTATTACTTACTTATTTATTAATTTATTTATTTCCCCCTTTTTTTTTTTTCCTCTTACTTATGTGGTATATGTGTTATTCTATGTGCTATAGGGGTAATTGTTGAGTTGGTATAGAGTGTGAAGGTTTGGTTCGGTCGGGCTGGCGTGGGGGGCAGGTCTGGGCCGGGGGGTTGAGGGGGTCGTCCTGCGCAGTTAGACTTGAATAATTAATGTGTATGGTAGCGGGTGGTCTAATGGAGGGCCAGATAGGTGCCCAGGATTATGGGTTGGTGGCAGGGTGATCCGTGGGGAGACTCCACAGAACCTTAAGATGTGTAAGAATTTGGTGATGTGGTCTAGTGTTATTCTCCATAGTTGGGTGGGATGGGGGTTAATAAGATTGTGAAATTCTTTTTTCATATTGTAAAAAAAAAAAAAAATAATAATAATAATAACGCTGGTCAAATGTCCAGCCACCATTCTGCTGCTGGTTAGTGTAGGGAGAGATTGGCGCTGCAGGCAGCGAGATATCTGTAGGCCAAAAAAATGTACGTACTGTGTTTTTCAGGGCATAACAGTGATGTCATCTGTGCTGAGGGGCTGGTGGCTCAGAACATCAATGGGACATAAGAGGGACATAAGAGGGGGCCCATAAGCCAAGGTCAGAACCAACGAAGTACAGAATCAGAACCAAAAGAAAAGTCAAAAGGCAATAGCAGAGGTCAGATCAAACAAGGTATGAGAGGCCGGGGGAAACACTAGCACGTTCAACAGAGACTACTAACAAGCAATAAGGTCTGGGTTAGTTTTTGGGATGTCAGAAATCAACTGGACCACTGGACCGGACCTTGACATCCCAGCAATCACAGAAGAAACAGGAGAAGTAAGAGCGGGAAAGAAAGATGTCAATCACAGAAAAACAACCAAGGGTCACTGTTTGAGGACCAGAGGAAACTCATCAGGGGAAGAGATTGATGTGGTGGAGAATCAATTACCAAACAGGGGAATAGAGCAGTGTTCAGTGTACAACTAGAAACCTAAAAAACGCAAGATCATAATTCAGACATGCCTCCTGCGCTGTATATTAAAGCCAGAGGATGACATGAATGTCAGAATGGGTGCAGATAATACAAATACAGGTATGGAAAAGGGGAGGGCACCACAAAAATAAAAATAAAGGGGGTGACAAATACAAATACAGGTGGCATTGGGGTCAGTGTGAACTGGGCTAGCCCATTATACCAAAGGGCTATTATAGGCTACCCTGGTGACCGATTCCCTATAAGATTATGTTACCACAATGGGAAAAGGATGGCCGTTTTTCCTAATCATGATCATTATTTGCAGCTATCGTTACCAATAACAGCGTTACCAAAATGGGGGTTGTGTAGATACACAGCAGTCATTTTCCCTAAGTAACATTTAGTTTATAACAATATCTGCAGTCATCTATCATGTCAGTCTACCAAGTAGATCCTAGACTTTATATTTACTACAAGGTGATCCCACTGTCACATGGACATAACTCTGTACCTGAGACAAGACAGGAACAATGTTGAGTTATACAGTTACTCCACCAATATCATAATCCATCAATTTCCCTGACTGATATTACCTGTGGGAGTTAGTACATACAGCACACCAGTTTTAGACCCAACCGTGTCATTTTTTTCATTGAGGTCAATGATCTGGATGCCTAGGCAATATTCTTTATGCCATGCTGATAGACAGCCAGAGTCCTTGCCTGAAGGAGCCTCGTCGTTCCTCAGTTGTCATGAGATTTCCAATATAATTCTTATGCAGTACATTTTTTTAAATACAGCATATGCTTTCCATCTTCCTTCTCTCAGTCATTTTCTTTCCTAAGGAAACAAAAACAATGGAGAAAACAGAAATGTATTTTTCTTCTCTTTTTATACTTTTGAAAGTGAAGTCTATAGAAACGCAAACGAATTTCCATGAAGCTCTTAAAATGTCTGAACAATTTGCCAAGGCTGCAGAATAAGAAGAAGCGCAAAGTCTCTCACATTAACCATTTGGTATTAGCATATTATAAGTACGAGGAACTCTTCTGTAAAAAAAAAAAAAAAAAAGTTATAAAAAATATTACTGCCAACCTAATTCAAAGGGGGAAATAGCTGCTCTCTCCGAATACGGTTTAATTAATCACTAAATGAGCTCGCTGCATCTGTGTAACTTAATTAGAATAATTATCTTAAAGTGCACAGCTTAAAAAACATAGCACTTTATTACACTCCTATTGTTCAGCCATCAACAATAACTTGGTTTTGCAATATTCTAAACATCTACAAATGTTCCATTCCGTATACAATTATAATTAATGCAAGGAAAAACATACAGTTCGTCTTTCCATATGTGTTTTGTGTGTTATTAAAGGGGTACTCTAGCAAAAATATTTTTCTTTCAAATCTACTGGTTTCAGAAAGTTATATAAATTTGTAGTTTACTTTAAAAAAATCTCAAGTCTTTCAGTATTTTTCAGCTGCTGTATGTCCTACAGGAAGTGGTGTATTCTCTCCAGTCTGACATGGAGGTCTGGGCTGCCACCTCTGTTGGAGACAGGAACTGTCCAGAGCAGGAGCAAATCTTCATAGAAAACCTCTCCTGCTCTGGACAGTTCCTGACATGGACAGAGGTGGCAGCAGAGAGCACTGTGTCAGACTGAAACGAAAACATTTCCTGCAGAACATACAGCAGCTGAAAAGTATGGGAAGACTAGAGATTTTTAAATAGAAGTAAATTACAAATCTACATAACTTTCTGACACTAGTTGATAAACCCTTTAAAATACATATGTAGCAGCAGGTGAATGGTGTGCTATGCTATATTTATGGAACATTAAGGACTGTTCTAATACTAAATATGTGACCATTGCTCTATTAAAGAGGTAGTTCACCAAATTCTTTCAAACCAACTGGTGCCAGAAAATGACACACATTTGTAGTTTACTTCTATTTAATATTCTGGAGTCCAGTACTTATCAGCTGCTGAAGGTCCTGCAGAAAGTGGTATTATTTCCAGTCTGAAAGGCAGGAAAGGTTTTCTATAGGGATCTGCCACTGATCTGGACAGTTCCTGAAATGGACAGAGGTGGCAACAGAGATCAATATGTCAGACTGGAAAGAATACACCACTTCCTGCAGGACATACAGCATCTGATAAGTACTGTAAGACTGAAGATTTTTTAATACCAACAGTCCTAGAATCCAACAGTCCTTTTAACAATTCCAATTAGAATATTTTTTTTATGTTCCTGTTCAGGATCTGAACCGAAAATTGGGATGTTCGCTCATCACTAATAAAGTTAGTGTAGAATTGATGCAGTTCTTATTCTGTATATTCAGTTTTCGTGTATCTAGCATTCACAGAGAGCTGCTGTGGAATTTGTGTGTTTGTGTTGCAGCCATAGCAGCGTGCACCTGTGGATTTATTTCACTCTGTTTGTAGGTGTTGACCAGATTGTACACATGGGTAGTGGCTGCCCCCTTCTGGCCGTGCACGCCTCTCTACCTGTCCTGGTGGTGGTTAGTATGCCATGAGTAAAGTTTTTTAAGCTTAAAGTCCATGAGAGTTTATTTACTTTAATGTTAGGGTCCTATCTAATATGGGGTCACATGATGGTAAATGAGTAACAAAATTTGAGCACAATGTATGCTAAGAGCTTTAATTTTACACGTAAACTTTGTGTAGTAGTAGTAGTAATGTAATTCAAGGTGTTCAATATCATTGGTATTCACGTATCTTGACATGTGCAGAGTTGTGCTCTGGGTTTTGTGTGTTTTTGTTTTTATACTGTGTACATAAAAAAGTAAGGAAATAAATCACTTTAAGGCTATGTTCACACTACGTATATTTGAGGCTGTATGTTTGAGGCTATATAGCAACCAAAACCAGGAGTGGATTGAAAACACAGAAAGGCTCTGTTCACATAATGTTGTAATTGAGTGGATGGCCGTCATTTAATGGCAAATATGTGCTGTTATTTTAAAACAACGGCTGTTGTATTGAAATAATGGCCGTTATTTATTGTTATATGGCGGCCATCCACTCAATTACAACATTGTGTGGACAGAGCCTTTCTGTGTTTTCAATCCACTCCTGGTTTTGGTTGCTATGAGGACCTGACATGAGGACCAAATACAGCCTCAAATATACATAGTGTGAACCCAGCCTTAGGGTATAAACCCACACACCGTATATGCAGCGTATTTACTGCTGCGATACGCAGCAAACTCGCAGCAAACTCGCAGCAGATTAGATCTAAATAACTGAACACAGCATCAAATCTGTACCAACAAATCTGCTGCGTATTTGTTGCATATCTGCTGCGCATACGGTGTGTGGGTTTATACCCTAAGGCTAAAAGTTACCACAACGTATAAATTTATTAAACGGACGTTATTTAATGTATTTGCTGATTGTTTTATCTGCTATGGAATCCCGGCCAGAGTTTAAAAACTCTGTATACACTCCAGCTGGGATCCCATGCAGCCGCACAAAAAACTGACATGTCAGTTTTGTGCGGCCGCTATTCAGTGAATAGCAGCCACACAAAACAGACAGTGCAGACAATGTAAAGGGCAGCTCCGGCCTCACTTTATATTGTTGGCTAAGGGTAATTGGAATGCAGGCACACATGGATGTTCCCGCATCCCAATTCTAAAGAAATTAGGTTCATCCAGGATGAACTTCACAGGCAGCCAAAGTTATTTGACATAGCTGGAGAACAGAACGGCCGCTGTCAAACTGTGTGCGAATCCGGCCTAAAAGTTACACTGACGCCTCTTCTGGACAAGCATGAAGGACGCTGCAGATTGAGTTTCTGGAAATAAAATATATTTGAAAATTCTTTCAAAGTGGCCTCAGTGTCTTTAGTTATGTAGAGTCTACTGGTTTATCTGTAAGAGAGTGTGTCACAGAGGTGGGGCTCAGGATGCCCCCAATCCTGCCACGGTCCATGGTTTACAATCCCACACCATGCTGATCATTAGTTTGGTACGTCCCTGGACCTGGACTGAAAACCTGTGCAAGCCGTTCTCCTTCATTGGCACAGGTGCAGTGAGGCAATGACGTTGCCATCTGTAACTCGTCACTCAACGTGTCATCACTGCTCAAGGAGGAAATAGTGTTTGTGCAGGTTTTTGATCTGGGCCTGGTGACAGCTAATGTGCCAGCAGTGGGTGAGATTGTAAACTATGGACCGAGGGCACTGAACCTGAAAAGCCCCTCCTCTGTGACACCTCCCCAGCAGATAAACTGACATATATATATATATATATATATATATATATATATATATATATATATATATATATTGTAGGGGAGTTGCTCAGGTATAGCTAGGTAGCGGTAGCAGACAGAGGAAAACAGGCAATCCACAGTTCAAATCTTAGTGTTTATTCACACTACAAAAACAAATCGAACAAAAATCCAGCATTACCTCCATGCTGCCATCACACATAAGTGCAGTTCCAGCTTGGCCTTTAAAGCAGTAACAGAAGTTCTAAGTGTTGGTTCAGACCTTACAGCAGCAGCTGCCTTGTACACAGTCCATGTGTCTGAACACAGTCCAACCAGTCCTCCTAGACAGATCACATAGGTGTACTCCAGACTTGAGCACACACCACCCCCTTCTGCCCTCACTCCCAGCTGAGCTTTGTATGTTGAGAAATGCCTAAAAACCTGGAATGGCTTAATAACTCCAGTCCAGTCCTTGAACCTCGCTCTCTGCATTCCTCAGAGCAAGACAAGCTGAGAGGAAAATACCTCCCATCCAGCAACAAACCCCTGACTGTGTCACAATATATATATATATATATATATATATATATATATATATATATATGTTATTACCAGCAACCTAAACATGCAGAAAACACGGCTGGCTTACATGGGATTACAGTATCACTTCAAAGGGAACTATTTGAAGGTTGGATGAATCTAACCTGCTGATAGCCCCCTATTGTGCACGGGGTGCCGAGGAGGAGGACATGTCTCTTACTTTCCTCCTCGGTGCTGTCGCCGTCCAGTTAGTGTAATCCTCGTTCTGGAGAACCGTTAGGAGCACTGCCCCACCGCATAGCACTGAGTCGGCCCGCTACTTCTAATAATCAGTGACTCGCGTGATGGGAGGGGGGGCCGTACTCCTAATGGTGCTAACAGCACAGGAATAGCACCAAGGACGAAGGTAAAAGGCCTACCTTATTCCTAGGTGCCCTGTGCACAATAGGAGGCTATCAGCAGGTTACATTCATCTAACCTTCCAATAGTTTCCCTTTAATATTTCCGGTTGCTGATAATGCTGTTTGGGCCTGAGTCTTCTCCTATGTCTTGCTCTCTCCAGGCATGTGGCGCCATCTTGTATGCTTGTGCGGTGCTCTGTGCCACTTTCTTCTTAAAGAATTTCTCCATATCTTTTGTGAGATCTATGGATGTCTGGAGGATCTTTGCTCTTTTGTCTCTTTTATCCATTTATGAGGCTGTTATGCTGCTAAAAGAAGAAAAGGGCAGCTGTTGAGAGGAGTGCTCTTAGTTAGCTGCTGCCTCGGTCATGTGGTCAGGCTCGGCCCCCCCTCCTCTTTAATATTCCCATTAATAAAGGGTGAATGTATAATAATGAATAAAAGGAAATAATAATAACAGTAAATTCCATGCAGTTGTTTTTATTATTATTATTATTATTATTATTATTATTATTATCATAATAAGCAAAACAAACCTAGTAAAAATATCAGTATATATAATAATTATTATATTAATAATATTAATGAGGGAAAAACTATATCAAACCTAGTAACAATATCAGTTTATATAATATTAATAATAATAATAATATTAATAAACAGCAAAAAACTATAACAAACCTAGTAACAATATCAGTATATAATAATAATAAACAGCAAAAAACTATAAAAAACTTAGAAACAATAACATAGTAACATAGTAACATAGTAAATAAGGTTGAAAGAAGACAAGAGTCCATCAGATTCAACCTAGGAGAATCCTACTGTGTTGATCTAGGAAGGCGAAAAAACCCCTATGGGGCAGAAGACAACCGCCCCACCACCTGGAGAATCCCCCCCCCACCTCCCCCCCCCCGACTGCAATGGCAACCAGAACAATCCCCGGATCAACGTATCACCAGAAATCTAATGCCCATAACTTGTAATATTATATTGTTCAAGAAAAGTATCAAGGCCTCCCTTGAACTTATTTAATGAATCGGCCATGACAACCTCATGTGGCAGAGAGTTCCACAGTCTTACCGTTCGTACAGTAAAGAACCCGCGTCGATGCTGATGATGAAATCTTCTCTCCTCTAGACGTAGAGGATGCCCCCTTGTCATTGTTACAGACCTAGGAGTAAAAAGACCACTACAAAGATCTCTGTACTGTCCATTCATATATTTGTACGTTGTGATCAGATCGCCCCTAAGACGTCTTTTTTCTAGCGTAAATAACCCCAAGCTTGATAACCTGTCTTGGTACTGTAACCCACCCATTCCCTTAATGACCTTTGTTGCCCTCCTCTGCACCCACTCCAGTTCACCTATGTCCTTCTTATATACCAGTGCCCAAAACTGTACACAGTATTCCATATGTGGTCTGACTAGTGATTAATAAAGAGGCAAAACTATGTTCTCATCTTTAGCATCTATACCTCTTTTGATGCACCCCATTATTTTATTAGCCTTGGCAGCTGCTGCCTGGCACTGATCACTAAAGTTGAGTTTACTGTCCACCAATACCCCCAGGTCCTTTTCGGAAGTAGTTTTACCCAGTGTTCTATTATTTAGCACATAACTGTACTTATTATTTCTATGGCCCAAATGCATAACCTTACATTTATCCACATTAAACTTCATTTGCCATTTCTCCGCCCAAGCCTCTAGCTTCTCCAAATCCCTCTGTAATATGATATTATCCTCCTCTGTACTGATTACTTTACCCAGTTTAGTATCATCTGCAAAAATGGAGATTCTACTCTGTAGCCCCTCTACAAGATCATTAATAAAAATATTAAAAAGAAGTGGACCCAACACTGACCCCTGTGGTACCCCACTAGTAACTAAAACCCAATCTGAATATTTTCCATCAATGACCACCCTCTGTTTTCTATCACACAACCAGTTACTTACCCATTTGCATACGTTTTCCCCCAGTCCCAGCATCCTCATTTTGTAGACCAACCTTTCATGCGGCACAGTATCAAATGCCCTTGAAAAGTCCAGATACACAACATCCACAGCCTCCCCCAGGTCCAGTCTATAACTTACCTCTTCATAGAAGCCGATCAGATTAGTCTGACAGGACCGATCCCTCATAAATCCATGCTGGTGCTGCGTCATAAGATTATTTTCATTAAGATACTCCAGTATAGCATCTCTTACAATCCCCTCAAATACTTTACCTACTATAGATGTTAGACTTACGGGCCTGTAGTTTCCAGGATCACTCCTTGACCCCTTCTTGAATATTGGTACCACATTAGCTATGCGCCAGTCCTGTGGAACAATCCCTGTCGTAATAGAATCTTTAAATATTAGGAATAACGGTCTGTCCAACACAGTATTTAATTCTTGCAAAACTCTAGGATGGATACCTTCTGGGCCCGGTGACTTATGGATTTTAATGTTTTTAAGGCGTTTCCCCACTTCTTGTTGTGTTAGGCAGGTGAGATTTATGGGAGGATTAACATTATCCCTAGTCATGTCGTCTGTTATGGGATTCTCCTCTGTGAATACAGTAGAGAAGAATGTATTTAGTAGATTGGCCTTTTCCTCTTCCCCCTCCACCATTTCACCCAGATTATTTTTGAGGGGACCAACATTTTCGGTTTTAAGTCTTTTGTTATTTATATATTTGAAGAACATTTTGGGATTTGTTTTACTTTCTGTGGCTATCCTTCTTTCTGTTATTTTTGCTTCTTTTATTTGCTTTTTACACATTCTATTCTTCTGTCTATAGTTGCTCAATGCTTCCCCACTACCTTCTTGTTTTAGTTGTCTGAATGCTTGTTTCTTATCATTTCTGGCACCCCTTACAGCTGAAGTTAACCACATTGGATTTCTCTTATTTCTACTACGTTTATTCCCATATGGTATGTGTCGTTCACACGATTTACCCAGGATGCCCTTAAATATGTCCCATTTCTCTTGTGTACTTTTATTTCTGAAGGCATTGTCCCAGTCTATGTTCCCAAGGTCCTCTCTTAGTTTTTGGAAATTAGCCTTCCTGAAATTTAATGTTTTTGTAGCCCCTCTGCTAATCATTTTATTGAATGATGATTGAAAACTTACTATGTTATGGTCACTATTACCTAGGTGACCCCCCACCTCTATTTTTGATATTCTGTCGGGCCTATTGGTTAAGATCAGGTCCAGAAGGGCCTCCCCTCTTGTTGGTTCCTCTACTAGTTGGGAAAGGTAATTATCTTTTACTATTTCCAAAAACACGCTTCCCTTCCTGGAGCTGCAGGTTTCTGTTTTCCAGTTGATATTTGGGTAGTTAAAGTCCCCCATAATAATGACTTCCCCCTGCTTCGCTGCCACATCTATTTGTCTTATAAGATGATTTTCTGATTCTTCCACTATACTTGGAGGTTTATAACTCACTCCTATAAGAATTTTATTATTCTTCGTCCCTCCCCTTATTTCTACCCAAAGAGACTCCACATTATCATCACATATATCCTCCCGCAGAATAGGCTTAAGGCATGATTTAACATATAGACAGACCCCTCCCCCTTTCTTATTTTTACGGTCATTTCTGAATAGACTATAACCCTGGATATTAACGGCCCAGTCATAGGTCTCGTCCAGCCATGTCTCGCTTATCCCCACTATATCATATTTCTCTTCAACCATTATGAGTTCTAATTCCTCAGCTTTATTAGTGAGGCTTCGAGCATTAGTATACATACATTTAATATATTTGTCCATATTCCCTTTCCTTTTATCACTAGTGACTATTCTAATCCCTCCCGCCGCTCCACCCCCAGTTCCATAATCTAGGCCCAGCTCTCCATCTACTCTGTCTTCACTTACTATATTGTAGTTGCCCTCCCCCCCCGGTCCCTAGTTTAAACACTCCTCCAACCTCTTAGCCATCTTCTCCCCCAGCACGGCTGCACCCTCCCCATTGAGATGCAGCCCGTCCCTACCGTAGAGCCTGTAACCGACCGAGAAGTCGGCCCAGTTCTCCATTAACCGAAACCCCTCTATCCTACACCAGCTCTTGAGCCTCTTATTTACCTCCCTAATCTCCCGCTGTCTCTCAGGTGTGGCTCGTGGTACAGGTAATATTTCGGAGAATATCACCTTGGAGGTCCTAGTTTTTAGCTTCCTGCCTAAGTTCCTGAAATCGTTTTTAAGGACCCGCCACCTACCTCTAACTTTATCATTGGTGCCAATGTGCACCATGACTGCTGGGTCATCGCCAGCCCCTCCCAGTAATCTGTCAGCCCGATCCGCGATGTGACGAACTCGAGCGCCAGGAAGGCAACACACTGTTCGACGATCCCGGTCTTTGTGACAGATTGCCCTGTCTGTCCCCCTAATAATTGAGTCCCCCACTACCAGTACCTGCCTGGCCTGCCCTGAACTCCTGTTTCCCACCTTACTGGAGCAGACACCCCCCTGGCTTTCAGAGGCAGTGTCCTGCTGCAGCAATGCCACCCCTGAATCAACATCCCCCTCATCCGCCAATTTGGCAAACTTGTTGGGGTGTGCCAGATCAGGACTGGCCTCCCTCACACTCTTTCCTCTACCCCTTTTTCTAACTGTGACCCAACTAGCTGCCTCTTCCTCCTGTACCTCCATGCTATCACTCTCTCCCCCATCTACCCCTTGGAGTGCTTGCTCAGTGAGCACCAGACCCCTTTCCAGTTTGCTAATGCATCTCAATCGTTGCAGCCGCTCATTTAGATCCAGGATCTGGGCTTCCAAATCAGCAACGTGCACACATCTCCCCCAATGGTATGCACCCTCGATCGATTGATCAAGGATTGCATACATTGCACAAGATGTACATTGGGCCGCATTGTCAAACATGGCGCTCATTTATATGGGGATATTATGTATAAAGAAAGAAAAAACAAACAAGCAACAAAAGCAAACAATGTGTTCAAAAGTAAATAAACAATTTGTTTTCCTCTAAAACTCCCCAAATCTAAAGTCCCAGAATATTAAAGTCCCACACTTGAGACAAAAACACACTTCAGATCTAAAACTCGCACGCTCCAAAACTCGCTCACAATACAATATAAAAGTACTTAGCTTGCAGAGTTTGTTGCAGAGTTTGTTGCTTCTGGCTCCTGTATAACAGTATATATAATAATAATAATAATAATAATAATACTCAGTGAAAAACTATAACAAACCTAATAACAATATCAGTATATAATAATAATAATAATAATAATAATAATAATAATAATAATAATAAACAGCAAAAAACTATAACAAACCTAGTAACAATAACAGTATATATAATAATAATAATAATAATAATAATAATAATAATAATAATACTCAGCGAAAAACTATAACAAACCTAATAACAATATCAGTATATATAGAAAATAAAAAAGATAACAACTATAATAAATCTGTTTATTGTATAAAATAAAAATAATAAATGTTATCGTCACTGTTGTATATAGTAATATTATTGCTAGGTTTATAATAGGTAATATCCGAAGAAGCTAAAAATGCATTAACAAACAGAAGACATTTAGTTGAAACATTTAAACATTATATGAAATAATACTGTTACATCCATTATCTGTTCTGCGTTTCCTAATAGTAAATATTATTCTTTGTTTCATTGTTATCTGATTTGTGACAGACAACAAATGATTTTGTTTACTGTAAAACATAGAACTGTCAACCTTATATTATTAGATAGATGGGTAATTAGTGCCCCCCCCCCCAGTCTCCAGCATTGTATATTTCACGATGAAATGAAAATGACTGGTTTCTCAACAAGAGGATCCATTAGCTGACTTTTCATGTTAGGCTCTTACCAAGTTGGTGGTTGGAGAGCCCTGAGTGTGTTCGCTTTCCACATGAAATGGCTTTTGTGTTGATACGGTATTGCCCTGGGTCAGCTTTTATTATGCATTAATGAATCAGCCTTTAATCTGTCTACATTGGTGCATGGCCTGTTGACATGCAGAATTCACTGTTTGAAATGGATTTGATGCTACAACAGCTAGTCATTTATCTGCCCGCTGCTTGGCGGTGTCTGCTCCCTGCCTGGGAGAATTGTTTGTTCTAATGACCGAAGCTCTGCAGGTAGCCTTCTCATCTATACTGTATGCATAAAACAATGCTGGCGATGTCTAATGGCATTTTATGCTTTCTTTTAGGACACATATTTTAAAGAATCTTTAATAAAATAATCATTAGTTTCATATCATCATATCCCTTAACTCATGTTCATTGCAAAGATAATTAAAGGGGTTGTCCAGCGAAACTCTTTTTAGTTTTCAAATCAACTGGTTTCAGAAAGTTATATAGATTTGTAATTTACTTCTATTTAAAAATCTCAAGTCTGCCCATACTTATCAGCTGCTGTATGTCCTGCAGGAAATGTTGTTTTCTTTTAAAGGGGTTATCCAGCGCTACAAAAACAGGGCCACTTTTCCCCCTACTGTTGTCTCCAGTTCAGGTGCAGTTTGCAATTAAGCTCCGTTTACTTTAATGGAACTGAGTTTCAAAACACCACCCAAACTGGAGACAACAGTAGGGGGAAAGTGGCCATGTTTTTGTAGCGCTGGATAACCCCTTTAAGTCTGACACAGTGCTCTCTGCTGTCACCTGCTGTCCGAGACAAGAACTGTCTAGAGCAGAAGAGGTTTTCTATATGAATTTGCTACTGCTCTTAGTTCCTGACATGGACAGAGGTGGCAGCAGAGAGCACTGTGTCAGACTAAAAAGAAAACAACATTTTCTGCAGTTCATACAGCAGCTGATAAGTACTGGAAGACAAGATTTTTAAATAGACATAAATTAGAAATTTATATAACATAACTTTCTGAAACCAGTTGATTTGAAGAGAAAAAAAAAAGATTTTCGCTGGAGTGCCCCTTTAATAGTAGGGTTAGGGTTCAATGGCATTTTCAACAAGTCTCCAAAAAATCTTGGGATTACAACCCAATTTTAATGCTTTCCTAAAAAGAGTGTAACGCCACCAGACAAGACCCACCAATGGAGCACTGTCCTGGTCCTTCATTGGAGGGGCTGCTGGTCCTCAATGGCGTCCATCTGTCTCTGTTTCTTCCTTCTGATGCTTGTTGCAATGACACCTCTAACCACTAGGGTGCTCACACAGCCACATGGGTCAGTCTGTACCCACCTGCTCTCGCTTTCTGCACCTATTTAGAGTCTTTTCTCCAGCACCCCTTTGCCAGATCAGTGTTAAATTTGTGCATGAAAAGCAATGGTGCCTTGCTGCTACCTGTTGTCGATTTCGATTGTCTAGCGTATCTCTAAAGTCACCCACCCTGACCCTTCACCTGTCTGATAATAATTTCTGTCTCATCCCTGGTACTGCACTGACTTTCCTGCTGACAACCTGGCCTGCTGACTACCATTACTGGTGCTCTCTGGTGTCTTGCACTGACTCCTTGGGGACCAGCTGCTGCTCACACTGGGAACACATTCGTGGAGCGACCTGGTGTCCTCTAGCTGCAGAAGTCTAGTTCCTGCATCCCTTAGTGGGATAAATTGTGAAGATCTAAAGGGCACTTGGACTCTCTGGTATGGCCTAAAGCCAAATCGGTTAAGCAGTGCAGAGAGTCCACACTCATTGCGTGTTATAAAGATATTATTACCAGCCAAACCACTGTTTTCAGGGCAGAGCTGTCGCCTGCACCGGTCTTGGCCATAGCTGTAGGAGCATGGCTGCGATTGACAGCCTGCTCCTTCCGCAACTGCCAAGACTGGTGTAGGCACCATTCTCGGCAGTTTAACCCTATAGATGCCACAATCAGTACTGGCATCCCATTATTTAACCACCTGTCACCCATGAGGACCCTCGCAGTGCAATCACAAGGTCCATGTTCATACCAATCTGTACTATAAAAATAGTGAGACCCTCAAAAAACACTTAAAAAGTGGAATAAAAATGATCAAAAGGTTGCATGTATTGCAAGTTTGCTATTGCAAGTTAAGTACAGTACAGCTTGCCCCGTAAAAAATTTTTTTTTAAAATCCCTCTTACAACTCTATAGGACTGCTCAAGTTAGCCAGGTGTTGGATTCTGCCAACTTATCTGTTACTCCTGCCTGAGCTTAAATGGAGTGAGAGTGTCCATACATGACCGTCACCGTCACTCATGCATGAGCACTCAGGACCCCTGTATTTGTGATCGGTGGGGTTCAAACAGTCGGACCCCCACTAATCATATATCACCTATGCTGTGGTAAGTTGCAGTCTTGGCATAACCCCTTTAAGTGTTTTTATTTTGCAAAAGTAGTAAAATAATAAAGAAGTAGTAAAATTTATAGAAAACTATAAAAATCTGGCATCTCAAAATAGGCCTGAATTTATGGGGTGCATGAGTCTCTGGTGGAACAAGTGGGGCGCAACATAGGATGCACTAGAATGGCATATCTGGAAAAAATTGCAGTTTTCATCTGATGCGCATTAAGCTCTAGAGAATATCTGTAGCTGCGGAGTCTAAATTCTCACTATGCCCCTAAACAATTCCCCTGAGGGGTGTTGTTTTCAAAATGGGGCCACTTGTCAGGGGTTCCCACTTTACCAGTATATCAATGGTTGTATCTACAGTATGTGACATGGGCCCCTAATACCAGTCTGTAAAAATCGGTACCAAAAATGGCGCTTTTCTCTGAGCCCTGCTCTGTGCCCAAACACATATGGGTTGCCTTTGTAGTATGGAGAGAATTTGCGTAATGTCTTTTGGGGTGCATTATTTTAGAAATTATTAAATTTGAAATATACATAATATGGGGGATGAATTATTTTTACAGCCTGAACCCAGGTTCACACTACGTATATTTCAGTCAGTAGTGTGGTCCTCATTGCAACCAAAACCAGGAGTGGATTAAAAACACAGAAAGGCTCTGTACACACAATGTTGAAATTGAGTGGATGGCCGCCATATAACGGTAAATAACGGCCATTATTTCAGTACAACAGCCGTTGTTTTAAAATAACAGCAAATATTTTCCATTAAATGGCGGCCATCCACTCAATTTCAACATTGTGTGAACAGATCCTTTCTGTGCTTTTAATCCACTTCTGGTTTTGGTTGCAATATGAGGACCACAATACTGACTGAAATATACGTAGTGTGAACCCAGCCTAATGCTAAAACTTTCAAACATATGTGGGGTCTAAAAGCTTTGTCTACACCTAGATGGGAAGAAGAGGGGTATGAGTTTTGTTTCAAAAAATAATTTCTGGGGGGTTTCCACTGTACTAGTGTCATAGAGGGTGCTACAAATGCACATGGCACCCTAAAACCATTCCAGCAAAATCTGCACAAAAAATGATGCTCCCCCCTCTAAGCCCTGCTGTGTGCCGAAACAACAGCTTAAGACTACATATGGCGTACTGTTGCATAGGAAAACAATAAGCTATAACAACATAATATTTAAAAAGTAATTTTGAAAATTTTGAAAATTGTTATTTTTATGACCGAATTTTAACAAATTCTGTGACACACCTGTTGGGGTCAAAAGCTCACTTAGCCCCTATATATATATATATATATATATATATATATATATATATATATATATATTCCTTGAGGGATATAGTTTCCAAAATAACGTCTTTTGACATGTCAGTTTTTATGCAAACCCAACAAGGTGCATGAAAAACACCCTAATGAAAAGAAGGTCTCAGAATTTACAGGGTGGTTCTTTATTTCTGAGGCCTATGTGCTTCTGCTGGTGTGTGTGTCAACTGGCAGGTGAGTAGAGGGGTGGCTTATGGAGGCATGTAATGCTGGTTTAGAGGTGGAGCAGTTTGTATTGGTGCTGTGTGATGTTGGGTTATACAGGTGGAGCAGTATTTATTGGTGCGGTGTGGTGTTTCTCAACAGTGGTGTTAGTTTACTTAAGATGGACCAATATTTTTTGCTGCACTGTAGTCTTAGTTTACTACAGGGGGACCAGTATTTATTTCTGCACCATGGTGTTGGGTAACTAGGGGTGGGGCAGTACATATTTCTACAATGGGTTGGGTTGGTTCAGGTGGAGATTTTTTTTTTTTTTGCTCTGTGATTTTGTTTTGTCACTATTGCTGTTTTGATGCTGCTCTTGGATTTTATGTCCACTACATGTCGGCTATCTAGCACAAAAACAATAGTATGTGTTTGTTGGTAAGGCCCCAGCATCAACATGGATTGCCTGGTGCGGCTAGATAACTAAAAGTTTGAGGGGATGGGGAACCTTTGGACCTCCCGCTGTTGCAAAACTAAATTCCCTTACGTCCCATTGGCATCACAACATATGGGGTAAATTCGCCCCTGCGAGCCCCTGGGACGAAGGAATATTTAATGAAAAAATAACAATTAAATTTTAATCCCCTCCTCCATGAGGTATAAATAGGCTCTACCTCCCCCTAGACCTCAGTCTTTTTTTACTTCGTTGCTGTTAGCCCTAGGGGACTTTGTCCCTCCTCCGTTTTTATGCTTTGTTAACCTGTTGCATTCAGGTTTTCTCTCCAGGTAATGATTGCTGGGATGCCGCTGGAGCCGGTGTCCAGGTAGTATCCTGATATTTGCTTCTGCAGGTCTTAGCTTTTAAGTTTTTCTTACCTAGTGCTTCTTGGAACGCACTCTGCGTGTCACCCGAGCCGCTGGCTTTTCTTCCAGTCGCGTTCGACTGTGGAACGCATCGGCGCTGCGTGCGTCTCAGCACTGCGGCGTCGGCGTCATGTCACTTCCGGGGGCCGGCAGCGGCGCACTCTCTGCATGCCGGATTAGCTGTGTGTCCAAGGCAGAGGGTAAGCTGTTGCTACCTCTAGGTCTGGCTGTCTTCCTCTGGAAGGATTTTCTGTGGCTCATTTGGATCTAATAGAAAACATCTGAGTGCAAAGTGCTGTGATCTCTCTTCTATATACTTAAAAGTAAGTGTTGCTGCCACCTAGTGTCTCTTTCCGATATCACTCTAGCCAGGCTAGTGGTTTATATGTATTGTAATACATTGATTATTTGCAGATGTCTGAAATGGAGACCAGTCCTGCTGCTGGCAAAAGACCTTCTAAGGAAGCACTTCATGTACCGAGTGTGAGACTCCTCTACCTGACGGCTATGGATACCGTAGGAGGATCATTTTTTCCAGATAAGATTCATCCTTTCTTTCATAAAAATATTTATGAATGCCTAAAAATATTTATAATGCCTAAGTACGCTGTCCTTCATGCAGACCTAAACCTATGAGGAGCCTGATGTTCAGGATGTAGTTGTATGGGTCAAGGACTATGTGCAAAAGACTTTAGCGGCTAATGAGAATCGCCGCCCGTGTCCTAAGTTAAAGACCAAATGGAGTATTTCTCTCTCTACTCCCAGCCTTTGAGTATATTACTTTATGGCTGTAGGATTATGGTCATTTTCAGTTTTACTGTGATTGATGAAGTTAACTCATCATCTTCTTCTGAAACCTCTTCTACTTCTGAAGATGAGAAAGAATTATTCAGGGGGTATTTAACAGCTGATAGAATTCACAAGCTCTGCTAAGCTGTGCAAGCTGAAATACACCCTGAGGAAATAGAAGAGGATAGGATTGGTCCTCCTCAAAAAAGCCTAGGGCTTTTTCTGTGGGTAAGACTTCAGTGTCTATGTTACAGGCGGAATGGAAGGAACCGGAAAAGGCTCCGGGTTTGAGCAAGAGGTTTAAGACCTTATATGTTCTCAAGGAAGAACAATGTAAGGACTGGATTGAGCCTCCAAAGGTGGACCCGGCCATAGCCAAACTGTCAAAATGTACTGTGCTGCCTGCGGAGGACGGATCCAATCTTAAGGATCCGATGGATAGAAGGGTGGAGGTAGCCCTCAAGAGATCATATACGGCAGCGGCAGCCCAAGGGGCAGTCTCCATTTCTTCTTTTGAGGTTTCTAGAAGCCTAAGAAGATGGCTGACCAAGGTCCAGGAAAATTGGAAGGTAGAGCTAGCAGGGACAAGGTCCTTCGCTCCTTAAAAAAGGTCATTATGGCCATTGACTTCCTCTGCGATGATGCATCTCAGGGAACCAGGTTAGCGTAAAAAAACTAGTACGCTCTCAACCGCTGCCGAAGGGCGCTATGGTTAAAACCCTGGGTTGGAGATGCTAACTCCAAAATTCAGCTCTGTAATATGGAGTTCCAGCCAGGTAGGCTGTTTGGCTCTGAGCTGGATAAATTAATGGAGGAATTGTCTGACAAGGAGGGGAAGTCCCTACCATTGTCCTATAAGAGCGGTGATTCCTTTCGCAGAGCAAAATCTCCTCAGCGAGGCAAAGGGAGATACCAGTACAGAGGTCGAGGAAGAAACTATTCCAGAAGAGGTTCCGGGAAGCAGCAGAATAAGGACACCAACAAGAAACCAGACTTCTGACGCAGAAGCTGTCCAGTGGGAACACGTCTGAGTTTGTTTCTCCCTGCCTGGGAAGAATTAAGAAAAGATCACTGGGTGTTAAATATTATTCAAAATGGTTATGTCCTTCATTTATCATCTCTTCCTCCTCCAAGATTTCTTCTGTCAAGAAATCTTAAGCCAGAAAGACACTTAGTCCTAGAGACAGAAATTCTTCGCCTCCTTTCCATTGAGGCTCTAGAGGATGTTCCTCTATCTGAGATCGGTCAGGGAGTTTACTCCCCAGTGTTACTAGTGCTGAAGCCATCCGGAAATTGGAGGCTTATTATAGATTTGCGATATCTCAACAGATGCATCGTAAAGAAGACTTTCCACATGGAGAACATAAGATCGGTAAAATCTTTCCTCCAGGAGGGAGATTTTATGGTCACCATAGATCTACCGGATGCATATCTTCATGTACCGATTCTGAAGGCTCACAGGAGAGCCTTCGCCATCCAAATCCAGGGGAAGGTAAGACACTTACAATTCAAAGTCCTTCCACCCGGAATACCTCCGCACCCTTTGTTTTCACAAAGGTAGTGTCACCATGATGGTTCGCTTCCGTTTACAGGGGATAAAGTTATCCCTTACCTGGATGATTGGTTGATTATGACTCAGACTCAGGATCTTCTGAGAGTTCAGTTGAACTATGTCCAGGACATACTTCAACAATTAGGTTGGCTTATCAACATAGAGAAATCAGACTTAATTCCTAATTCCTCCTCGTCAGGTATCCATAAGAACATAAATGCGCTTTTTAGGGCTCCTTGCCTCAGCTGCGGACGCGGTGCCATGGGCGTTATGGCACATGAGATTTCTTCAGAGAGAAGCACTAACAGTATGGAACCGAGGACTGAAGGACTTGGATGCGATGCATGTTCTATCGACTCAAACAAGACATTCTCTAATGTGGTGGAGACAAGTCAAACATGGAGTTTATTTTCAGAACCACACTGGATAACCATCACGACGGATGCTTCAGGAACAGGTTGGGGAGCTCATCTGACAGTCATCACGACTGCAGGATCTTGGAGTCAACAGGAATCCGCTCTGCCCTCCAACGTGAGGGAGCTTAGAGCGATTTACCTAGCTCTTCTTCATTTTTCTCCTCCTATTTTACAGAGAGCAGTCAGAATCCGGATGAACGACATGACCTGTGTGGCGTACCTAAACAGGGAGGTACCAGATCCCCTTCTCTCCTCAGGGAAGTAGAGAAGATTTTTCTGTTGGGCAGAAACCAGAATAACCAGACTCTCTGCGATTCATATCAGGGGTGTCGACAATATATTGGCGGATTGACTGAGTCGAGGCCTGACATTACCGGGGGAATGGTCTCTCTCAAGGAGAGTGTTCATTCAGTTAACCCAGAGGTGGGGGCTTCCTCAGAGAGACCTCATGGCATCAGCAAGCAATGCCAAACTGAGGAATTTCTGTTCCCTTTACAGGGCAGACAATCCCACGGTAGTGGACTCAATGACAATACCATGGACATACCAGCTGGCGTATATCTTTCCTCCCACAGCCATGATTCCCAGAGTTTGATGAAGATCAGTTGTCAGTGATAATAATAACTTCCTTCTGGCCGAAGAGGGCATGGTTCACCCTGCCCATGAATATGAGCAGAGGGGAATTTTGGAGATTACCTCTGCATCCGGATCTAATATTCCAGGGTCAACATCTGTGCAGGAATCTTTCCAGCCTCAGCTTGACAGCTCGGAGACTGAGAGGACCGTATTGGACTCTAGTTTTTCTGAGAAGGTACAGTATACCCTTTCTCACACTAGTAGTTGCACTACAAATAAATCTTATGCACGGATTTGGAAGATTTTCAAGATTGGTGTGTAAGCAGGAGTATTGATGGACTTAAACCTTCTACTCCACAGTCATTGGAGTTTTTACAGGAAGGCTTCTATAAAGGATTAAAACCTAGTTCCATCAAGGTGCAGATAGCAGCCCTCTCTGCACACCTAAACTCACGTTTCTTTCAGATCTTGGAGGTAAAGAATTTTGTTAAGGCTAGACTAGGCCTAACCTGGTAAAGCAGGTAGACCCATGGGACTTATCCTTTGTGTTGAGACGCCTGTGTCTTCCTCCCTTTAAGCCTTGGGAGGAAGTAGACTTCAAGTTAACATTGAAAGTTTCTCTTTTACTAGCCATTACCTCTGCTAAGAGAGTTGGAGAACTTCAAGCCCTTGGCTCCGCACCTCCATACGTGACTTTTTCCCAAGACAAAGTTATCCTTAGGTTCCTTCCAGGATTCCTGCCTATGGTGGCTTCATTTGCCAACATCAACCAGCCAATAGTATTGCCTGTATTTTCTCCTACTGGATCATCTAAAGAAGACTTGGATCTTTCTTTATTGGACGTATCCAGAGCTATCAAGATCTATCTACATAGAGTAGGTGATTTTCGTAAAGACGAGAATTTCTTTATCCCTTTCGCAGGAAAGAACAAGGGGAGAAAGGCTTCAAAACCTTTAATATCCAGATGGATCTGTGACTCCATTGCCTTATGTTACTCTTCTGCTGATCTGGATCCACCAGAATTTACCAGGGCTCACTCTACTAGAGCTGTGGCCTCCACTTGGGCAGAGCGTGCCGCTGTGCCACTTGAGGACATATGCCAGGCAGCTACCTGGTCGTCTTTGACAACCTTTGTGAGATATTTCAGGCTGGATACTTCTTTCTTGTCAAGAACAACCTTTGCAAGATCTGTTCTTAATGCGGACGTAATAAATAACCCGCCCATTGGGGATAATGCTTGCTAATTCCCCATATGTTGTGATGCCAATGGGACGTAAGGGAAGCTAAAATTATTATGTTAATTTGTTTTCCCTAAGACCCATTGGCATCACAAGACTCCCTCCCTGTGTTTTATGTTTCTTTATAATTAGACTGAGGTCTAGGGGGAGGTGGAGCCTATTTATACCTCATGGAGGAGGGGATTAAAATTTAATTGTTATTTTTTCATTAAATATTCCTTCGTCCCAGGGGCTCGCAGGGGCGAATTTACCCCATATGTTGTGATGCCAATGGGTCTTAGGGAAAACAAATTAACATAATAATTTTAGCATTTCCATCATGCCTGGACAGCCAAAGCTAAAGCTGTGCTATGATGCTGGTTTAGAGGTGGAGCAGTTTGTATTGGTGCCGTGTGATGTTGGGTTATACAGGTGGAGCAGTATTTATTGGTGCAGTGTGGTGTTTCTGAACAGCGGTGTTGGTTTACTAACAATTTACTTTACTTTACTACAGACAATAAACGCAGTGAGATCCAACCTATCCTGATAAGTTACCTGAAACATCAGTTACACTTCTAACAAATACAAAGAAGACCATAGGAAGTTGTTAAGAGGGTGAACTTTTGCCTTCTGTCATTTTTTTTTTCGTTTCGTTTTAAACCAGCCTTGTCAATGACAGATAATAAACAGAAACTAAATCAATAGCAGTATAAACAGCAGGCACTAAGCCTACTTATAAGGCACATAAAACAAAATCTATATTTTGCTGGCTAAAACATAACGTTCACCCTCATATGTAATTCGCGCCACAGTATAGAACGGCCCACTGTGCTTTATTTATCTGTCACTATGTTCTAAATAGAGGTCACCCGCTGCTTCATTTTTTTTGCATCATGGGGTATAAAAGAAGCCATAAAGGCCGCTCTTAGATATCTAAGATCTTCTCAAGTAACTAATTACTTACATTCTACACATTGTAATTTTGCAGCTGTTCTTATTATGTATAAAGTACATACTTGTATGCATAGCTTGCGTCCAACCATTATATCGGAGAGAATACACATGTGGCACTCGTACCTTCCACAGCCTTGTTTACACTAATACTATTTTGAGCAGCCTCTAATTTATGTGTTAATAGATTGACAGCTCACGCAACGAAAAATGCACGACTCACATTTAGGTCACGGTGTCTTACGCGACCTGCCAATCACAAAGGACTTTGGTTTATTCCGAGTAACCTTTATTTTCTGTTCTACACAGCTGAGGACATGTATAACTACCACATCACTTCCATAAAATGATATAGACAATAAATAATAATAAAGTATTTGTACTGTTTTCCAAGTAGAACAACATTATAATTATTGCATTGTAGGTAAATTCCAAAGCCTCCAGCGAAAATATTTTTCTTTCAAATCAACTGGTTTCAGAAAGTTATATAGATTTGTAATTTACTTCTATTTAAAAATCTCAAATCTTCCCATATTTATCAGCTGCTGTTTGCCCTGCAGGAAGTGGTGTTTTCTTTTCAGTCTAACACAGTGCTCTCTGCTGCCACCTCTGTCCATGTCAGGAATTGTCCAGAGCAGGAGAGGTTTTCTATGGGGATTTGCTACTACTCTAGACAGTTCCTGACATGGACAGAGGAGGCAGCAGAGAGCACTGTGTCAGACTGAGAAGAAAACAACATTTCTTGCAGGACATACAGCAGCTGATAAGTATGGGAGGACTTGAGCTTTTTAAATAGAAGTAAATTACAAATCTATATAACTTTCTGAAGCCAGTTGATTTGAAAGAAAAATAATTTCGCTGGATAAAACCTTTAAAGGAGTAATCTGACGCTTCAAAAACATGGCCACTTTTGCACCACTCTTGTCTCCAGTTTGGGTGCAGGTTTTAAAACTCAGTTCCATGGAAGTAAATGGAGCTTAATTGCAAACCACACCTGAACTGAAGACAAGAGTAGGGCGAAAGTAGTCATGTTTTTCTAGTGCTGGATAACCCCTTTAAGCCCTAGACGACCAAGTACGTACCTGTACTCTTCGGAAGCCTGTCCCCACATGACCCTGGGCGTACAGGTACGTCCTGTGTTACATAGACACAGGAACCCCCCAAAAGTTACCATATTGCATTATTTTTTCCAATTTCACCTATTTATATTTTCATAAATAAATTTTGGGGGTTCCATCATACATGTTATGGTAGAATAAAAAGACGCCATTACAATGTACAACTATTCCTGAGAAAAAACAAGCCCTTACATGGCCCTGTAGATAGAAAAATGAAAGTGCTAAAACTCTTGGAAAGGGAGAAGGAAAAAACGAAAGCGCAAAAATGAAAATTGGCGCAGTCCACTGGGTCCTTTTGGGCTTGGTCCTCAAAGGGTTAATAAAACTACTGCCAGTGTTTACTAATAACAAAAGGACATGTAATGCAGTTGTTACATTGTTACCATTATCAAGTCTGGATTTTGTTTGCCGACACACTGCTCACATCTTTCAAGGTTGCAGGTTCCGCCTGTAATCTATATTAGAATCGCTGAGAGACGAAACCTCGAGATATATTTATCTTATGTTCTGTAATACAATCTGGTTCTACCAGTTCAAAGAGAAAATGCAGACAGGAGTCTAGGCGTAATGAAGACACGTGAGTATTGGTATCTGTATGTATCTGTGCATATGTATTACTAATGCTTCCTAAGATATTCAAGGAAGTTCACATCTCATCCAAGGAAAGCTGGGTGAGATGTGTGAAAAATGGTCTGACTCAGGAAGCACCAGGTATAAACACACACACCGTATACGCAGTGTATTTACTGCTGCGATACGCAGCAAATACGCAGCAAATACGCAACAAATACGCAGCAGATTGGATCTAAATAACTGAACACAGCATCAAATCTGCACCATCAAATCTGCTGCAGATCTGCTGCGTATCTGCTGCGTATACGGTGTGTGTTTGTACCCTTATGGTGCGTTCACACCTACAGGATCTGCAGCAGATTTCATTTAAATAACTGAACACAACATCAAATCTGCTGCAGATCTGCTGCAGATCCTGTAGGTGTGAACGCACCCTTATAGTACAATATTATTGTTAGCACCGGGACACTGGCAAGATAGGCAGACAAGAACAGTGAGCCCTAAGCTGAGCCCGTCCACTGTCCCTGTCTACTTGCCACAAGACAGCCCTAGGCGACTGCGGGCAACCACGGTGCCAGTCCCTGCCCTGACAGACAAACAAACACAATGCAATCAAAGTCAACAGTCCGGGTCGGCAACAGCTGGCAGCGAAGTACAAAGCAGCAGGCAAGAGAAAGGTCCAGACACAGGCACAAAGTTCAGAGCAGGCAGCAAACAAGGATAGTCCAAGCAGAGAAAGCCGAGGGTCAAACACAGAAAGAGATACAATACAAAGCTGAACAGGAGTTTAGAACTACAATAACCAGCAAGGAGTGCTGGAGCTTGAATACTTATTTATACAGCAGTGCTTCTCAATTCCAGTCCTCAGGCCTCACCAACAGGTCATGTTTTGAGGATTTCCTTAGTATTTCACAGTTGATATAATTATACTCAGTGCATCAGATATCATCACAGGTGTCCTCTGTATGGGAAATCCTCAAAACATGACCTGTTGGTGAGGCCTGGGGACTGGAATTGAGAAGCACTGTTTGGGTGGGTTCATACTTAGGAATTCTCGTGGATAATGTCCGCGACATGTCACTTCTTTCGGTGGATAGCGGAATACGACGGCCCATAGAATGGTGTCTATGGAGCTGGCGGAAAGGCGCGCGGCTGCGCGCGCGGACATACTGCGCGCAGGATCCCGCCTCCTTCACTGAGTGGCTGAGCGGACCTGAGACGTCACGTCTCGGGCCCGCGTCAGACACCCGGAAGCGGCCAGGAACCAGGCACCGGAGCGACGCGATGCGGGACCCGCCGCTGGAACCGGGGAGGTGAGTGGACGTCTTCTCTTTCAGCCACCTCCTCCCCGGCCATATGAAAAATTAGCCCCCACGCTGTACAACCCCTTTATAGGGGTACAACAGCAAAAAATAAAATAAAATTTTTCAAATCAACCAGTGTCAGAACCAGAGATTTGTAATTTACTTTAAAAAAAAAAAAATCAAGTCTTCCAGTACTTATCAGCTGCTGTATGTCCTGCAGGAAGTGGTGTATTCTTTCCAATCTGACCCAATGCTCTGTGTTGTCACCTCTGTTTGTGACAGGAACTGTCCAAAGCAGTAGCAAGTCCCCATAGAAAACCTTTCCTGCTATCCAGACTAGAAATAATATACCACTTTCTGCAGGACATACAGCAGCTGATAGGTACTGTCAGTTGGGGTACTAAATATTGAGTACCTCTTTAACCAGATGCCCCTGTAGTGTCCCAGCACAGGTGTGCCACTTAGTTTTTATTGCACCTGGGCAAAGTAACTCACTCGGCTCAGCTGCCACCCAACATTTGCCTACACCCCTTAACGGTCATCTGAGCATACCCCTGTGTCTATTCTCCATGTGTATAAGTCTGGGAGGAGCTGGCCCAACAGTCACTTTGCCTATTGCACTACTGGCAGGGGGGCCACGCTTCGGCACAGACTTGAAACGAGGCTGGTGAAATCACTGTACCAGCCCCCGAAGACCCCGAAGAAGATGCAGATCCTGTATGGGTAAGCGGTACACATGTACCAAACTATCTGTATGTGTATAAATCCTCCACTGTGACAACAAGCAGTGATAGAGCCAGAGAGATTTAGGGTATGTAGTACATCTCAGACAGAACGCCAGGGATAAGTGATATCTGTCATACTGGTCTAAGCGTGTGTTCACACTGAGCAAATACGGCGGAATCCTGTTGTGCTTAGTGTCCCGCTGTGAGTGAGTGAGAGGGCTCCTCAGCTGCCGCCACTCTCCTCTTATAGAAGGGACATGTCACTTCTTTGAACGGAGAGTGGCGGCTGCGGAGGAGCGCGTGCTCTCCCATAGGCGGGCTATGGCACACTGAGAAAGACGGGATTCCGCCTGTTTTACTCAGTGTGAACATACCCTTATAGACAAAAAACTAAAGGTGCAACAGCAACCCACAGGTGTAAGGGCTTACCGTATATACTTCTCCCAGCGTACACACGGCAAACCCCCACCCTGTAGATATTAAAAATTAAAATGTAAATTTTTTTTTTAGAAAAGTGAGGATCTTAGCAAACCCTTATAGTGATACGCTCCACATATGGAGATAATTTACTTTGGAACTCCACTCCACTAAGCAACCTACAAACAAACTGACCTTTGAACTATAACAACAAAGTTGGATCAGTCCAGTGAGCCAGGACTACTACCCCCATCTGCCTGCTCGTACTGTGTGATATTATTGCAAGTCAGTGAGAGGATGATGGGAATCCCTCTCTAGGTCTGAGCTAAAAGACCAGATCATCTACCACATTGATACTAACCATACACTTAAAGTATCTCAGTATAAAGAATATGGGGGAGAGTTATCAAACGTGGTGTAAAGTGAAACTGGCTCAGTTGCCCCTAGCAACCAATCAGATCCCACCTTTCATTTTCCAAAGAGTCTGTGAGGAATGAAAGGTGGAATCTGATTGGTTGCTAGGGGCGACTGAGCCAGTTTCACTTTACACCATGTTTGATAGATCTCCCCCTGTATGGCTATTTATATGATTATCTAGTTGTTTTATACAGTAAATTAACATATATTATCAGATTTTGCTTTGAGGACTGGTATGTTTAGAGATTGAAAAGTCACTGTTTGCATTGTATGGTGTATCCCAGCTAAAGGGGTTATCCAGCGCTACAAAAACATGGCCACTTTTCCCCCTACTGTTGTCTCCAGTTCAGGTGCAGTTTGCAATTAAGCTCAATTTACATCAATTGAACTGAGTTTCAAAACCCCACCCAAACTGGAGACAACAGTAGGGGGAAAGTGGCCATGTTTTTGTAGCGCTGGATAACCCCTTTAACCTCAGCCAAATCAGATACAGGTAAGCTGCACCTACGATTGTTACTATGCTCATTATTTCGACGTCCGAGCAGATAACGTCCGTAATTTTTATACTATGTGTATTGGACGTCCGTCATTCCATTGACTTCAATGCATTGCATCGCCGCAATAACGGACGTCTTTATATAGAGATCAGAACATTTGTATATATTATATATATTATTTTTTAAAAATATTTATTTAGGGTAGCTTCACACGGGCGGGCTCGCAGCGAGATTCTCGCTGCGAGCCCGGCAGGTCCTGGCAGTTCCCATAAACTACATACTTGCTGCGGACCGCAGCGAGTATGTAATTGTACCGCGCTTAACCCCTTCTGCTCCCGCCCGGCTCCCCCGCTGTAAGCAGCATACATTACCTGTCCTTGCTGCACGGGTCCGGCGTCCTGCTCTCCCGCCCGGCCAATCAGTGGCTGCGGCTGGGCAACACACTAATTGGCCGGACGGGAGAGCAGGACGCCGGACCCGAGCAGCAAGGACAGGTAATGTATGCTGCTTACAGCGGGGGAGCCGGCCGGGAGTAGAAGGAGTTAAGCGCGGAACAATTACATACTCGCTGCGGTCCGCAGCAAGTATGTAGTTTATGGGAACTGCCAGGACCTGCCGGGCTCGCAGCGAGAATCTCGCTGCGAGCCCGCCCGTGTGAAGCTACCCTTAGAGACATTTATTTATTTATTTATAAGAGTTGTAACAAGTTATATTATAGGTTATCAAATCAAGTCTAAGATTAAATACAGGTATAGCTCCACATCCAACTATTGTAATAAATGGAAAATATATAAAAAAGAAGATATTTGTTTGTGAAGCCTCCAGGATGGCGGCATTGGATCTCTGTAGTTGGGCCCCATGCAGCTGTTTCTCTGTGCTAATACTGTAGCTCAGGAGCTGTGTTCATTATAATCTGCATACAAATACAAGCTTATTGAGTATTCTAGGTCAATCGTAAATGGAAATGTCCTTTTCTGTTCAACGAATGTCCGATAAATTTATTGTTTTTTTTTTTAAGATCATAAATAAAAATGCTGCAATGCAAAGTTATATGAAAAGTTAAAAAATAAAACAGCTGGTCAGAACAACTGTTCTTTTTATGTAACATCTGTCAGGGCATGTGTTACACGTTGTGTTCAATTGCCCTTAAAATGTGATCCTTTTTTAATGACTTCAGCGCCGCTATTGTACTTTGTCGCAAACCTTTACTTAATGCATAATCTTTATTGCATCCCTTTTTATTTCAAATACAAAGCATTGTAAACGTGTGCTTATATTTAGCCAGATTCTGGCACCCACTGCATGGCAGAAATTAATAGGAACATCTGTTTAGAAGTTACATATATATATTTTAGAGATCTCATAGAATCATTACATTAAATAGACTGTCAGTAGGTTTCTGCTGTCCTATCTCAGGGTAGCATAAAGTAGTGACAGAGAAGCTGTACAGAATGATGTATCACTTACGTTGTTCTGTGCAGCTGATTCAGAGATCTCCTCCTAAATAACATGGACAATAAGTAGTCCTCTCCATTATGTGCATGAGCCCAGTAGTCCTGGATATTCATGAGAAGCAGAAAACTCCTCCCACCAGCTGCTGATTGGCGGTTTCCTACCCACTACTCCGATGTGCCACTTCCGGTCCCGTTCATACCAGTTGCCACAGATATTCATCTCATTTGGAGTGGAAAAATGCACTACAGAGCGCTCTGAGTTGGAAAACTTAAATTTTGATAACCCTGTTAAATTAGAAATAAGATTTTCAATATACGTAATTAATTTTCATCAAAAATAGTTTGATCAATCAATTGTTTAGAAGGATAAAAGTGAACTGGAAAGCAGAGATTTCTTCCATTGATCCCTGAAAAGTAATATTTTGGCAATAAGAATTTTATGGTCTTGACTAGAGATGAGCGAAATCTGGCGAATTAGGATTCGCGAGAAATCTTGCTGTCAATTGCCTTCATTCTGCAAAGCGAATTCCCGCTGATTCGTTAAGGAAATTTGCAAAAAAAAAACCCTAAATGGCGACCGCACATGCTGTCTGGAACGTCATTGGGTAGGAGGAAGGGAAACCATAATTCCTAGCGACGTCCAATCAGCTGCAGACCCCTCTGTGATGTCAGCAACTCCCCCTCTATATAAAGTGGTTCGGTAATGGAGGTGGCCAGTCGGCTGTGTGTGGAGGAGAGAGCAGCATGGCATCAGGCAGTTACAGCAGAGCAGGGAGAGACTAACAGAGTGATATAGGGACAGAGAGGAGAGGAATGGCAGAAATTGGATGATTGACTGGCTGATCACATTTTTTTTAGTTGTAATTTTTAGATTTTTGACACTTTTACAACAACATGCTTTAACAAATTCTTCCTTCTGTCATAGCCCCAGTAGTGTAGCTACTATAGTTTTGTTTTTTTAAATTAAATTCGCTAAGATTTCATTGACAAATCTTAACTAGTTTAACAAAAAATTTGCGGAGCTCTAGTCTTGACGTAGATCTACCTTTTTATTGGAATATTACTAAGAGCAGTCATAATTGCAAGATGCCCAATTCCTGGCTCAAGACTCAAAGTTACCGTTTACAGTAAAAAAAAAATTCCTGGAGATTTATTATTAACAAATTTACATGAGGAAGATTGTCAACATGTTCCTCAATGGTATGTATGTACTAGTGAGCCTTGTATATCATGCGTTTTTTTCAGTGTGAGATACCAGAATACCACTTTTATGACCATGTCTATTTCTATGCTAGGGATTACAAAGGGAGTATGCAGCACTGTAGGAATTTTGTCTATGGAAGCAAAAAAATAATAAAAAAGAAACAAGGACGGTAAACAAATATTAGAATGAGAAGAACGATTTAAGACAAGATTGTAAAAGGCTTGTCTACTTTAAAAAAAAAATAGTTAAAATGACAGTACTATTTTAATTGTAGCATGTCTATAACTACCTTTAAGGTTATTGGAAAGCAGCACATAGACTGCATCAGTAATATGGTATGTGGCATTGTCAGGTAATGCACTGGAAAACCCATAAAGTACCTCTATGCAAGGACTGGAGGTACAGGGAGGTTCAGTACATGTTTAAAGGGCTACTATAGTCGGGAACTTTTTTTCGCCAATGCCCAGGGAGGGGGTGGGTGAAAACAAAAACTCCAGTGTTGCCGCCCCTTCATTCCTCTGCTCCATGACCCCAGTGTATGGTAGCTTCCTGGTCATGAGTAGAGATGAGCGAATAGTGAAATATTCGATAATTTGAAATTCGATTCGAAGAGCCTCCGATATTCGTATATTCGAATGAATATCGAATCCTGTTATAGTCCATGGGAGAAAAATACCTGGGACCTGGAAATCAATATTTGACCACTAGGAGGTCACCAAGTGCACAATGAAACCTCAGGAAATGATGCCAACACCTCTCGGAATGAATATGGGACGTTTCGTACGTTTCGGTCTAGCGGTACGCACTTGCGTGATATTAGCGTATATATTGCATATGTATAATATATTATATATTATAATCTAATGTAATTTATATTAAAATGAAAGAGCTGTTCAACTCCTTTACAGGACGCAGACTGCGCAAATCAGTAGTAGCAAGATAACAGATATTATCCCGCAATCACAGTATACAGCCGTGATTGTTATTTTCAATAATAAAATGAAAGAGCCGTTCAACTCCTTTACAGAACGCAGACTGCGCAAATCAGTAGTAGCAAGATTACATGTATAATCAAATTTTTACAGCGTAATCGTTCGAATATTCAAATACAATGAAATAGCACAAATAGCATACTATTCGATCGAATTACTATTCTCTCATCACTAGTCATGAGATTGGACTTGAGACATGAAGTGGTTGTAGTGCTGTCCCACCTCTGCTGCTGAATAGCTTCCTGTCTCGTCACGTCTCAAGTCCTGCCTTAAGACCAGGAAGCAACCAGACACTGGGGACCCCAGCAGAGAGTTAAGTAGATGTTATTGTTTTCACCCTCCCCGGGCATTGCCAAAAAATGGTTCCTGGCCAGAGTATCCCAAAGAACACTATGGACAGCGTTTGCGGAATGTATGCAACCTGGATCCAAAATTAGGTGGAAAAAGCATATTCTGCAAGTCCTACATAAAGATGTCCGGTAAAACAGACTTGAAATGAGGAAGGGATTTTGCAAACCCCAGAGTGAGCATTTCTGTCAGGCTTTGTAGGAGTAGTTGGATGGCTAAGCTTGTGGCTTAAAAATGTTCCACAAATAGGATATTAAAAAGGTTTGTGGGTTATTTTTAATTGTGCCCTATACACTGGAGGACCAATATGAGATTACAGGGAGGTTAGGCCTCTGGGCCCCAGGCGATTTGTAGAACGATGCCAGATTCCTTTGTTTTGAATAAAACCAAAGGTCACGTGACCCTTCGCTCTATTCATTCTCTGTGTAGCTGCTAGAGAATATTTGACCCACAGCTCCATTCAAAACAAAGTAGTTGGGGTATCATTTTAGACATACCCTGGGCACAGAGGTCAGAACCCTCATACTCATACTTGTCTTAATCTCTTATCTTGACAACTTCAATTTTGAAGTTATCAGAAACAACTTGCAAGGCTGGCCAATATATGCTGTAAAATACAAGTCTTAATTTCAATACACGGATAGCACAAAATTCAATCTGTTTGTTGTTTGTTTTTTGTATTTTTGTCGATTGATTCCTGACACTGTATTTTATGTAGGACGTTGTTCTCAAGTTTTCCAAATGTGAGTTTATGATTCCAAATAGTTGTGAATCATTGACACTACATTTTCAAAAGCTTTCACCACCCCACTACCCCCAGAACAAAAAAAAAAAAAAAAAAAAAAGATTTTTCAATTATGCTCAAAATGTTGTAGAAAAAGGGTGTGGTCTAGATTTTTACATTTCTTATACTTAAGGTATAACATTTAAAATGCCCAAGGTCAGTCATTTTTCAACCAAACCCAGGAGTGGGTTAAAAACACAGACAATGCGCAAATCTTTCTATTATAATTTTGCCCTGTCAGTTTGGTTGAAAAAAGACTGAATGAAAGACTGATGGAAACACTGGGGGAGATTTATCAAACATGGTGTAAAGTGAAACTGGCTCAGCTGCCCCTGGTAACCAATCAGATTCCACCTTTCATTTTCCAAACAGTCTGTGAGGAATAAAAGGTGGAATCTGATTGGTTGCTAGGGGCAACTGAGCCAGTTTCACTTTATACCATGTTTGATAAATCTCCCTCTGTGTGTGAACATAGCCTAAACGTAGATTTCGGTCCAATTTTTATACCAACTTTATTATAGTGTAAAAATATTAACACCTTCCCTACCTCCTGAATTTAAGAGCTTCAAAATACGAGGCCGTGCAAGGACGGAATCGATTACTGATCAGTGAGGTTGGCACTCATTTTCAGTACCTTCAGAGGGCACCACTAACCGTGCTGCCAGGCCACACAAACAATCCTGCATTCATACATTGCTATCATTGCCATAAGCCGCACATCTGCTGTTTACACATGTGATACAATCAGCCGAGGTTCAAGTGTTTTGGCTCGCTGGCTGATCACCGACACCTTTACATGGGCCAATTATCAGCCAAAGCAGCATGCCATATTTGCCTACTAAACCCAATTACAAAGTTTTTTAAAATCACCTGTACTAAAGCTTTCTGCAAAAAAAAAAAAAAAAAACATACGACAGTGACACTTTAACATATACTGTACCTACGACTAGAGATGAGGGAATCTACAGTAGGAACAAAGCAAACCACTTTGTTCCTATCTACATTTTGTTCCTCAAGCTGCGGGCTTTGGCGTCTGCTCCGCTCCGTACCGCTCCTGCTGGGAAACTTCTCCTAGTTTTCCAGGACTGGATCCATCTTTTCCCAGCACCTGGCAATGAGTAGCATGGGGCAAAGCAGACTTCAAAGGCCCGCAGCTTGACGAACAGAATGCTGATAGAAACTAAGCTCATCTCCACCTACAACAGACTCCATTAACACCGTGTGAACTGATCCTTATAATGCTACAATTGAAATTAGACTTGGGCATTATTAACATATGAAAAATTATTGTGAAATTTGCGTTCCTAGTAAAGTTAATGGGAAAACCTGCAATAAATCCGTGCATTTTCTGCAACATACATTGACTTGTTGTTAGTATGTTGTGTGTTACTGTACTCTAACTGTTCATAATGCATTGTGTATATGGGTAGCTTCTAGAGATGAGCAAACAGGGTTCGGGTTCGAGTCCATCCGAACCCGAACGTTCGGTATTTGATTAGCGGTGGCTGCTGAGCTTGGATAAAGCTCTAAGGTTGTCTGGAAAACATGGATACAGCCAATGACTATATCCATGATTTCCACATAGCCTTAGGGCTTTATCCAACTTCAGCAGCCACCGCTAATCAAATGCCGAAAGTTCGGGTTCGGATGGACTCCAGCATGCTCCAGGTTCGCTCATCCCTAGTAGCTTCACATGTACCAGATCCACAGGGGATAGGTGACCCTTTAACCCACCGCATCCCGCCGTGGGGGGGTTAAAGGGTCCGGGTCACATACTGGCAGTGGAAAGAAAACTGTGCTGCGGGTATGTGACCCCATAGACCTTTACTATACCAGGATCTGCAGCGGATTTCACTGCAAACTCGCAGCATGAAATCCGCTGCGGATGAGTTACGTGTGAAGGCACCCTAATGCACAGAAGATACATTTCTAGATACGTCCCTTTACACATATTAGTTTAGGTTGCCCACTTATCATATGCATTATGCTCTTCTTGAATAAATATGAAAAATATTTTCCATTCTAAATTGCAATTGCCTGACAAATACCCAAGTTCTTGAAAGCCGACAATCTCACCCTACTTAATTTAAAAGAAAAAAAAAAAAGAAAAACCACATCATTTAAAATCATCTCTTCTTTTATTTATATAAAGTTCAGCACAATGTGCACATTTTTTTTTTCCTTGAAACTTTCAGAGAACAAAATTATAGAAATGTCAAAATTCAACTAACAGTAGAATGTTGTTGCTATGGAAACGTGAAAAAAATCAGCAGGGGCAGAGACCTCCATCACATTATTGGATAAGTGAATCATGACATGCAGGTTTCAGCTCTTAAAAATACCGAACGCGGATTGTTCTACCGTCTTTTGATTCGGCATTGAACCGGGGTCATTTATCTTCAAAGCAATGACTATCAGTGATTCATAGGAATTGATCTACTTTGAAAACATCAACTAATTTTAACAGCTAAAAATAATACTAGGTTCTCTACAACAGGTTCAGAATCGGAGGGATAAAATGCTGAGCACTTACTGTAGAATAGAAGCACAGATACAATAAGAAATGGTCAGGCTGCTCCAAACACTGACCTTCAAGTAAACAGATAGAAATTCTTACAAATAGGGTCCATTTTGCTGTACTCCATGCACTATCATAAATACTTTATTGGGTGTAAGAAATATCTATTTAAACGCATGCATTTCAATGTCTTTTCTTAAAGGACAAGTCTGGCAAAAAAAAATTTTCAAGTATTGTATTGCCCCCCAAATTTTATACAAATCCCCAATATACACTTATTACGGGAAATACTTATAGGCTTTGTTCAAACTACGTAAAACTACGGCCGTAGTTCTCGCCGCAGAACTACGGCTGTAGTTTTGCAGTGTGTGACATAGCCTTACGTTGAATGGGATCCCGGCCGGAGCGTGCACAAATCGTACACGCTCCGGCCGGGAGCCCATGCGCGCCGGAACAAAACTGACAGGTCAGTTTTCTGCGGCCGGAATTCTGTGAATTCCGGCCGCAGAAAGCCCTGTCAGTGCACACAGTGAAGCAAGCGGCTCCGGCTGCTCGCTTCACTGTGTGCTATGGTAAGCTCTGATGCGGGCAAGCGCTGATGCGCCCACATCAGAGCTCCGCGGCCGGACGGATCATCCGGGCACAGACCGCCCGTTCCGTGACCCGGCCGGGGTCACGGAACGGCCGGTCTGATACAGTGTGTGAACATAGCCATAAAGTGTTTTTTTCCCTGCACTTACTACTGCATTAAGGCTTCACTTCCTGGATAAAATGGTGATGTCACTTCCTGGATAACATGGTGATGTTATTTCTTGGATAAAATGGTGATGTCACGACCCAACTCCCAGAGCTGTGCGGGCTGTGGCTGCTGGAGAGGATGATGGCAGAGGGATGCTCAGTGTCCCTCTGCCATCATCCTCTCCAGCAACCACAGCCTGCAAAGCTCTGGGAGACATCACCATGTTATCCAGGAAGTGACATCACCATGTTATCCAGGAAGTGACATCACCATGTTATCCAGGAAATGACATCACCATGTTATCCAGGAAGTGACATCACCATGTTATCCAGGAAGTGACATCACCATGTTATCCAGGAAGTGAAGCCTTGATGCAGTAGCAAGTGCAGGGAAAAAAAGCACTTTATAAGCATGTCCGATAATAAGTGTATATTGGGAATTTGTATAACTTTTGGGGGTAATACAATACTTGAATAAAAATTTTCGCCAGACTTCTCCTTTAAGGGTAGCTTCACTTGGAAAAGAATTGTAGCGTATTTCATGCTGCGATTCCCCTCCTGGCAGTTTTAATAGGATTAGATGCTTGCAGCGGAATTGCCATCCCACTGCGAGTATGTAAGCGGCAGCCCCCTCTACCTCCACGGTCGAGTGCATATATTAATGGTCCACGTTTCGGCTTGTTTTGTGGTTCCAGGCGTCTAGACGTCCCGCTCAGCCAATCAGTGCAACGTCCAGACACCGGGAACCACAGAACAAGGTGGAGCGTGGACCAGTAATGTATGCACCGGACCGGGGGGGGGGGGTTAAGGGGGCTGCTGATTACATACTCGCAGTGGGATGACAATTCCTCTGCGAGTATATAATCCTATTGAAACTGCCAGGAGGGGAATCGCAGCGGATTTCGCTGAGAACTTGCAGCATGAAATGCGCTGCAATTCCGTTATGTGTGTGGCTATTCTAAAAGTGTATTCTAGCCAAAAGTATTTATCATTTATTTACTGGATAGGATACACATTCTAGATCAGCTGGGATCACCACACCTCTGCTTCCCCCTAGCTGCAAGACCATAGGTAGAAGCAGTTTAAATGCAGCAGCATTTAAAGTGGTTATCCAGACTTGGCAGCTCTCTACCAGAAACAGCACCACTCTCGTCCTCAGTTTGGATGTGGTTTTTGCTTTGAGAATGTACCCTCCCTCTCCATTGACAGACTGTGACACTGATGAAATCAACTAAGTGTCACAGCTGCAGTGGTGTCCCAGCCTCTGGGCCGCCACCACACCCGATTTCCCCTTGGTCTGTTCCCAGAGGGCGCCGGAACCCACGTGCAGGAGCCCCGCGCCGCCGATGCTTTGGCCCCACAGGCTGCCTTACTTGGCCGTACTCCTGATTGGTCTCCTCTGGGCTGGTGCATGTGATTTAAAGGGACAGTATGCCCCTTATTGGATATTGCACCTAACACTACCCTATAAATGTCCCTACCCCTTCTGTTGGAGCCTCTGCATGCTTCTCTTAGTGTGTGGCCATGAGAAATGCCTCTAGATGGAATACTCTTTTAAAGAGGCTGCTTTACACTGCAAACACTGCAAAGAAAAAAAATCCACCTTTTCCCCTGAAAGTGCAAAGCACTAGAACACTTTAGTCATGCCAGTCTACATCAATTTCCTATTACAATGGATCAGTCCACACATTTTATCCCTGAAATGATAGAAGACAGCAGAAGTCTAGTCATTTAACATCCTGTGGCAGAAACATTTGTATATCCTGGCAGAAGTTATACAATATAACGGAGGTGATTCCAATTTGGCTCAAGACTTACTTGCAACCTGTGGAATACTTAAAGGGAAACTCCAGGAATTTTTTTTTTATTAAAAAATACATTGAAAGTTATATAGATGTCTGAGTATAATGTATTACAGTGTCTGCGCAGTTCTGCTGCACTGGTAAATGATTGATATCTGGAAAGTGAAGAAAACGGACCTCCCTGCCATCCACTCTGTCTCTTGCTCCCTCTGCAAATTCACATGGAGATGGATCAACATGGATGCTGCCACATCCGCTAAAACAGGTAAGCACTAGGCATACACAAGAAGCTTTGAATTATTCTTTAATAAAAGCCTGTGCTGTACTTTATAAGAAAAGAAATCCAATTTTTTTACGTAAATCTTTCAAACCTTTAAACCACATTTCTTGTCGATCATAGCTAGGTACAAGGGAATAACTACGATCACCTAGCAACACACGTTACCTAGTAGAGAAGAAGTGGAGTTGACAGTCAATGGATAATGGTTTTCCTGTAAAAGATGAATCATTGTATAATAAAGTTGTGTATCTTTCTAATATAATTTGTCTTTTAAAGTTCTAAACCTTCGATATCTCCTTCACTTTCAATCGGAACAAATGGGAATGGATAGTCGTGCTTTCATTCAGGACCTGAAAACCTGCACAGCTCCAATACATGTCATAATTAAAATTGGCTACCATTTCAAAGACAAACTGCTTACCACCACATGAAAGATTTCCCCTTCCCCCTCATGCAGTATTTCCCATATGGTATAGGCCTCCCTGTGCAGCCACCATATAGTACAAGCCCCCACAGCCCCATTTGCCATCTAGTACTGTACTGTGTAATTAACTCAGCACAGGACCAACCTGTTCAGTTCCGTGTACTTTCTACAGTATTATGTCATGACATAGCATAGAGGAGTGTATGTTGTACTGTAATGTGATTGGCTAGAGATGTAAGGGAGAAAGTCCTTGTATTTTCGGGGTATAGTTTTCCTTTTAATCCACACTTTGATTTGAAAAAGCAAACTATAGCTCTTAAAGGGAACTAATCAGCCCAATTGGGCTGATATGGTTCCCTGGAGCAATGTATAAAGCTCTTGCAGCAGCCACGGCACTTACCGGCTGCGGCTGCAGTAGGAGTTTTATACCGGGGAAAAATTACTTTTATTCACCCGGCTCAAGACAGACACGGGCGTGGACACAGTCATCTGGGCGGCTCCCCACCCGTGTCTAGTCACAGTGCTCTGCCTGTCAGCGCTCGGCGGGATGATTGACAAGCAGAGAGGCTAGTAACGGACCTCTCTGCCTGTCAATCATTCTCGAGGCGTGCTCTGACAGGCAGAACGCTGTGATTAGACACAGGCGGGGAGCCGCCCAGATGACTACTTCCCCGTCCGTGTCTGTCACGAGCCAGAGGAATAAAAGTCATTTTTCCCCGGTGTAAAGCTCCTGCTGCAGCCGCGGCCGGTATGTGCCGCAGCTTTTGCAGGCGCTTTATACATTGCTCCAGGGAATCATATCAGCCCAATTGGGCTGATTGGTTCCATTTAAAGCGAATGTACCCTCTAGGATGCGGCTCCATTAATTCTAATGAAGCCACATCATAGAGGGGAAGGGGCTTCCTCCTACTGGGTGCGGGCCAGCTCGACTCCAGTGCTTCAGCCTTGGTTGGTGCTCGGTAGTAGACTGGCGCCGTGCGGGGGAACCGGGCCACAGTTTAAAAAAAAGGACCGCAGAACCAGCTTCCCTGCACCGGCGCCATTCTATTCACATGCAAAAGATAAAGTGCATTTACTAATGGTACATTCGCTATAAAGGCAACATATTTCCACCAACTGGACTTTCTCAGTTTGAGCAAAATATGTACAACGGACACACAGCTGTGCATACAAGCCCTTAGACTGTATACATTTTTCTTCATGTTTACTGTTTTTTTTTTTTTTTTTACTTTTACACTTCTAATCATCAAAATGAGAAACACATACGATAATAAACAGTTATGCTTACTTGGAAGACAATAAATACAATGTTAATAAAGTTCACATTTGTTATGACACTGAATATGCTCATTTTTCGAGAAATTTGGTCAATTTACTGTTCTTAACTCTTTATTTACTATTCTGATGGGAAAGGTTTTGCTTTTGGTATGGTAAGCTGAACCAATATAAAAGAACACAGGAAAACAATTCACAATGTCTGACCAGTATCATTTCCATCCAGCTATTGGTTTAGGGAAATGGTATTTAGCAGTACAATATTCTTGACAAAAATGCTTTCCAGATAAATTTCACATACTGTATGTAGTTTACAATATTTAGGTCTTTTTACCAACCAATCAGGCTGATAATCGTTAAGTGTAATAGCACATCAGCCAACATGCACAATTTTAGCTGATCGTGGTCTTTCAATATGTTGAAAGATCACAATGTGTTCAGTGACAGTCTGCTGTGCACCACCATGTGCAATAGGAGTGCAAAAGCAAGCCACCACTGACTTCAATGGGCCACCCTAACGATCTAAGTATCGTTCAGGCAGCCCCTCCTTCTGCTCTTTGCTCGTTGTCTGTACGTGTAATAGCACAGGCTGCTATCGGGGAATGAAAGGTCGGTACTCTGGCTTTGTAATAAGGCCTTAAATGGAGCAGCAGTTCAGTATGCACATTACCACTATATTCAGGAGTCCTGTTCTTAAGGTCAAAGGGTTAACAGAGGTCAGACCCTTGTGATCAGACACTTATTCCTCATCCTGGGGATGTGTCCATGGTATCAAAACCCCTTTGAAGGGAGTTGTCCGGGCTGTGGAAGACATGTGTATACTTACCTGTCCTGCTCCCTTGCCGCTGATGGTTACCGGGCCACCCACTCTGCACCACTGTCATCATTTTAAAACATCCGATGACATTCTGCTCCCACCAGAAATGGCCGCTAAGCATAGAATCTGTGCTGACCGACCATTTCCTATGGGAAAGGGACATCATCAGATGTTATAAAACCACTGAGACGCAGAGTGGGCGGACCAGGAACCAGCAGAGGAGGTAAGTATACATTGAGGTAAGTGTGATTTTTTTCTGGACAATCTCTTTAAATTTTAGCTTCTACGTAGGATTTTACCTGCCACAGCCACCTTTATCGTAGTCACTAAGCTATCCCTGAAGGAAACTTACAAAAAGCAGAACATGATTTTTGATCAACTTACAGAAGTAGACAAATCATAGATTATATCCACTGGTGATTATTTTAGTTGGAACTGTTTACAGTCTATGTGGTTTTACATTTTAGTTGTACACTTTTTTAGTTAGTTAAAGGGGTACGCTGGTGAAAATCTTTTTTTTCCCAATAAAGTGGTTTCAGAAAGTTACATAGATTTGTAATTTACTTCTATTTAAAAATCATCTCCATTCTTCCAGTACTTATCAGCTGCTGTATGCCCTTCAAGAAATAGTGTTTTTTTTTTTAGTCTGACAGAATGCTCTCTGCTGACACCTCTGTGTGAGACAGGAACTGTACAGAGCAGGAGAGGTTTTCTATAGGGATTTGCTACTGCGCTGGACAGTAGACAGAGATGTCAGAACTGTGTCAGAATAGAAAGAAAACACCCCTTCCTGCAGAACATACAGCAGCTGATAACTATGGGAAGACTTGAGATTTTTAAATATAAGTAAATTACAAATCTGTCTAACTTTCTAACACCAGTTAATTTGAAAGAAAAAGATATTTGCCCAAATACTCCTTTAAAATCCCTTGTGAGTGATGAGACAGTTAGTTAAAAGTAATGAAGGAGTTAGGTAAAACTCCTTGTAAGTGATGAGACAGTTAGTTAAAACTCCTTGTATGTGATAAGAGGATAGTATGTTACTTTAGCTGGATAGCTGTATGCTTCCCACATGTATATTACCATAAAAAAAAAAGTTAAAACAATAAAATTCCAATCTTCTTTTGTTTGACTTCCTGCAGAAATAAAATTTAGTTTTTCTCGTATTCCATCTGATCAATATACTCTGCTTGAGACAAAATGCCAATATTTCTTTTTTTAATTTATTTCAAGACGTTTATGAAATGTTTTTTTCACTTGGTAAGATCTGTTAAATTTCTCAAATTTTGTAGTAAGCAAACAGAAAAATAGTGGCAAAAGCCCAACCCCTAAGTATTGACACACACAGTGAAATGTGTCTTTTCCTTTAGAGCCTAGACTAAAATGTAATTTTGAAAAAAAAAATTTCTATTAGCTATTTTCATTTGCAAAAAAAAAACAAGGCAGCTTACTTCCAATTACTTTCCAATTACTGATTTTAAATTATAGACTAGAAATGAGTGATTGCTGCAGGCTGTTATTTGTGCATAAATCCAAAAAATTCAATCTAAAATCTAAAAGTTTCAATTTGATGCCGTTATGTAATTACGAGCTCTTGTTTTCAATAAGTTTTTATCTTTCCTGTTTAGAAACATGGCTTCTTTTATGCAATCATGCACTTTTAGTAGAGTTGTGCTTAAAAACAATGGATTTATTCTAGGCACATAAACACTGGCACTAAATATAGCTATGTACAAGAATAGGCCCTAATATTGTAGATTCTACGAGTAGGTGTCTGATTTCTTTATAAATGTCAGCGAACTATAATCCAGGGGTTAAAACCTAATATTGATGTAACTAAAGTACACCTTGTTTTATATATTGTCAATTTCTTTTTGATCAACCTAAGGGGTTTTTTTTGTTTGTTTTTTGGCTGATACAAAACCTTTTGAAGTTTGTCTTCTGAGAAAATACATGGAATGAATGAAAAGCAAGTAATATACATCAGTAAAAATCATTTCTATTTTTTGTCATGTTTTGCGTGAAAAAAGGGTAAAAGTATGATAGGCGTGATAGCTTTACTAGCTAACTAGAAAAAAAAAATCCAAGCTCTTGGAGGACATAGGCCCTGCCATCAGGCAAGAAATAAGGACAGAGAAAAGAGCCCTGTAAGAGTATTATTACACAAAGCGATTTTTCAACGATTAACGATAAACAATCTCAAACGACCGCTATGGCAAACAACCTATTACACGGAACGATGATCATTACTTATGATTGTTCTTGCGGTCATCTTGTTGTCAATATTGCGTTCGCCGCTACTGCAAATGACCGAACGACGTCTTATTCCATGCGAACAATTTGCTAACGATCAACTATAAAAATAGGTCCAAACTCTACGAAACGACTAACCATTTCTTGTTGGCCGTTTAATCGTTGTCTGCTATTACACTAAACAATTATCGTTCAAATCCGAACATTCTAACTAGGGATGGTCCGAACCCGCCGAGGTTCAGGTTCGGATGAACCCGAACGCTCGGCATCGGATTCCCGTTGTCTGCCCACTTCCGGCAGCGGGCGGATCAAGCGGGAGGACCGCCTGGAAAAATGGGATACAGCCTATGGCTATGGCTGTATCCCATTTTTCCAGGCGGTCCTCCCGCTGGATCCGCCCGCTGCACGGAGCGGGCAGACAGCGGGAATCATTACCGAGGGTTCGGGTTCGTACGAACCCGATCCGAACTCGGTTCGGACCATCCCTAATTCTAACGATTTTTTCGAACGATAATCGTTCTGTGTAATAAGGCCCTAAGGGCTGTATTACACGGCTTGATCACTAATGTAAAAGAGCACCAATCATCGTGCAGCGAGGGCTGTACTTTTATATTGTTAGCGATGTCTGTGCAGCCCTCACTTTAAAGGACAACTCAGGTGTTTTGTTTTTTTTTAATTTAGGTTATGTAACTTTGTAATGTGTTTTAATAAGCCTTCTGTTGCTCTTCCCTTATGCGCCATCCCCCCCACCCTCTCCTTCCAGAAGTACCACAACTCATACATATGTGATCCCATTAGATATTGGCTGCCGCTATCTTGTGTCAATGACATCTCACGGAGGCAGGCTGGCTTGACTAATTAGGCCGCCCCCCTCTTTACGTTGTCAGATGACTTTCAGCTTGCTCAGCTCGAATTGGCTGAACAAGCTGTAAGTCATTTGACAGTACAGCTGGAGATGCAGAAGAAAAGAACAACTGATGCTGCCAACCGAAGCTCCGGGAACCCGCGAACAGCAGGAAATTAAAACTGAGATGAAGCCAGGAGTAAGGTTAAGTATAGAAATTTTTTTTTTTTTTCCCATGGAGCCGAAGTTGTCCTTTAGGGTATAAACCCACACACCGTATATGCAGCGTATTTAGTGCTGCGATACGCAGCAAACTCGCAGCAAACTCGCAGCAAAATCGCAGCAGATTAGATCTAAATAACTGAACACAGCATCAAATCTGTACCAACAAATCTGCTGCGTATTTGTTGCATATCTGCTGCATATACGGTGTGTGGGTTTATACCCTTAAAAGTGTATTGTAATAATAAAGTTTATACATACCTGTACAGTGGTCTTCTTGCTTCTGCCCACTGCCAACAGTCGTGCTGGAACTTTGGAGCTGGTCTTTAAAGTGATAGGCTGCTCAGCCAATCACTGGCTGCAGAGGTCTAGTTTCGGCCAGTGATTGGCTGAGCGGCCTGTTACTTCAGAGACCAGCTCTAAAGTTCCAGTGCCGGCTGCAGGCAAAGGCCAGGAGAACATTGAGGATCGTAGACAGGTATGTATAAACTTATAATTTTTTTAGACAGTCATCAGCCATCAGCCATCGGGCGCGCATCACTATTACACCTACCAATGCGTGCCCGGTGGCTGATAATTTTTATGCTGGAATAAATTACATAATCAACCGATGATCATTGTCATTGGCTGATCGTTGCCTTTATTCCACAGAGCAATAATCTTCCAAATCGATCTAATTAGACAGATTATCGCTCTGTGTAACAGAACCCTAAGATTACTAACATCTGTAAGTGTGTTTGCAGTACATTCTTTTTTTTTTGTGTTGCCAACCTCATGGCCCTCTAGCTGCTGCAAAACTACATATCCCATTGTGCCAAGACAGACGACGCTTTACCATTGGCTGTCCAAGCATGATGGGTAACAGTTTTGCAACAGCTGGAGAGCCTCGGGCATGACATGTGTGATTTTTTAATCTGTCATATTTGGCAGATACCGACTGTTATGGCCGATAATCGTCTTATGTAATAGAAGACCATGATCAGCCGACATGCACGACATTAGCTGATCGTTGTCTTTCAACATGTTGAAACATAAACTATCTGCTGCAGTCGCTCCGTGTAATAGGAGCAGCAGCAGCAGAACACCGCTATCTTCTATGGGCTGCCGGATGATCCAACAGTCACCTGGGCAGCCCCCCCTGCAGCTCCCCGTGGACCCCCACACTCTTACCCGCTTGCTGTGGGCGCTATTATACAAGGAACGAGGAGCAAGCGAGCGCTGACCTGACACGTTGGAGCTCGCTTGCTCCCTCTCGTCGCCATGTGTAATAGGGGCTTTAGATCAGGGACGGGAACTTTTGACTCTCCAGCTGTTGAAAAACTACAATTCCCATCATGCCTGGAAACCCAAAGAAGTCATCTGAACTTCTTTCCTAATGGAGGGAAACACATGCCTGGGTGTCCTAGATTTTATTGTAAGCTTGGAGATCTGGATGAAGTCATAGAAGGATTTGGAGTGGGACCTTAGATACTGCCACACAAGTACAGTATGGGTGCTATTAAGATTTTTTTTTTTTTTTTTTTTTTTTTTAGATAGATGCATTTAGGTTGGGGAAAAAAACACATCACCAACTGAGTGGCAAATTCTGTTTCTGTGCCGGCTCTGTAACTTTTAACAGTTAAGTAATGTGGAAAAAAATGTGAAATGTCAAGCAATTGTTTTTCTCTTGGCTTCATACATCAGTAATGGTTGTATATTCACAATCTTTGTGTCTCTCCAAGAGACGTTCTATTGAGTCTAATTTGGTGCTTTCGCTTGCTCCTTCGTTCAATTAGCCTGACTCAGACTGCTCTAGAGCCGCGTACAGACAGCGCTATCAGCTAATTAGTGACAGGATTTCTGTCTATGATTCTGCAGGACATTTCCAGTGACAGGCCACAGGAGCCGATAGACTGAACGTAAAGAGATAATGACTACAGGTTTAGATTTCCGTACAGACGCTCTCTTATCAAATAAAAAATTTAGACATTCATTACATTTAGAAGGATGGCACTGGTATAGAAAAATAAATCTAACACGGATTTGCATGTTTTATCTAATTAAACGCTATTGTAAATTTTTCTTATTAGTAAAATACTTGTCTAGTTGTTTTGGAACATCGCCGGCGTTTATAGTCCATTGTGTTATTCTAAGACAATAAAAAGGAGAGCCTCAAGGCGGTTTCTGACGTGTCATTTAATGTAGTGTTTGATGCAGTTTTTAAAGCAAGTGTATGGGCCCTATGACATGGGACAATTATCGTGCGAAAAATCGTTATATCATTCGAATTTAAACAAAAATCGTCGATGCAGGCAACCATCGAAAAATTGTGTGTTGTTGACTTTGTTGATTTAGATCTGACCCTAAAATTATCGTTAACCCCCTACCATCCCGAGCCAATTTTTGTTTTTGCGTTTTAGTTTTTTCCTTCTCGTGTTTAAAAGGCCAATATAGCACTTGTATTTTTTCACCTACAGACCCACATGAGCCCTTACTTTTTTGTGCCACTAATTGCACTTTGCAATAGCAGACTTAATTTGTGCATAAAGTATGCTGCAAAACCAAAAGAAAATTATATGTGTGGTGAAATTGAAAATAAAACGCAATATTTTTTATTTGGGGGGAAGGGGTTGTGTTTACGCCATGCCCCCTATGGTAAAACTGACATGTTATCCATGTTCCTCAAGTCGGCAAGATTACAACGATAGGCAACTTGCATAACTTTTATTTTTTTTTATGGCTTTTAAAAAATTAAAACCTTTAAAAAAAAACAACTAAATGTTCCTTAAAATTACTCTATTACCATGCTTATAGCGCTTTTATCCTTTAGTCTATGGGGCTGTGTGATTTTTTTGCGCCATAATCTGTACTTTCTAATGGTACCTTACTTGCATATATGTGACTTTTTGATCGCTTTTTATCATATTTTTTCTGGATTTGATGCAATCAAAATTGCTGAATATTTTTGCGCTTACACCGTTTACCATGCGAGATCAGGAATGTGATAATTTAATAGTTCAGGCAATTACACACGTTGCGATACCAAATGTTTATTTTATTTATTTTTATTTATAAAATAGGAAAGGGGGGGTGATTAAGACTTTTATTAGGGGAGTAAAGAGAAGAAAAAAGTACCTGGGTAGGTATCCTGGCGCTGCCAAAAATTCCTTCATAACAAATAAAATGGCTCATTTAATTGGATAAAACCAGTAAAAATGTACATTAAATAAGCAATTACGCATTTTAGGAGTTGCATCTCCCTGCATCAGATTGCATGCATGCTGGCATGCAATCTGATGAAGGGAGATGCAACTCCTGAAACGCGTAATTGCTTATTCTATGTACATTTTTACTGATTTTATCCAATAAATCAGCCATTTTATATTTTATACTTTACTCGTTGTGAAGGAATTTTTGGCAGAGCCAGGATACCTACCCAGGTACTTTTTTCTTCGCTCTTTCCTTGTCCCGATACTGGGATAGTCCCATTTTCTAAAACCTTCGGCCGGCAGCCATCATCCGACGCTACAAGTTACCCCATAGTGGGGTGAAACGCACAAAGCCCAAGGGGCTAAAAGGTGAGAGTCCACCTATACTTTTAATTCACACACTTTCATGTAACAGGATTACACGAGGCGCCATCCTCCCGAATCCTTTTTCCTCTTGTCTTGTTTCTTTTATTAGGGGAGGGGATTTTTTATTAATAAAAACACTTTTTTTCACACACATTAACTAGAAGCCACCTAGGGGACTTCTATATACACAGCACTGATCTCCCATGCTGTGTATATAATAGAGCACTGATCCATCAGATCAATGCTCTAATATACTGGTCTGCTGCAGACCAGATACATGGAGTGCCGACCTGGGATCTGCGTCATTCCGACATTGAGCCCCGGCCCGGCCGATGTAACGGATCTCCCCCGCCCATGATCGCATCGCACTGCAGGACAGTTATGTTTGACAGCTGCATTTAACTGTCCTAATTAGCGGGTGCGGCGGTCAGCCACACCCACTAAAAGCCGTGGTCCCAGGCTGCAGAAAGCTGCCAGGATCGTGGCAGTTCAGAGCGAGGTCGCGTTTGCGATTCTTTATGGTTAGTTGTTATCGTTAAAAATTGCTTTGTCTAATAGAAAGGGTCCTAAGGGTCCTATTAGACGGAACGATTTCTAATAATTAACGATAGCAAATAAAATTGTTTATCGTTAACCTGAAATCGTTCACCATATTACACAGAACGATAGTTGTTAGTTACGATTGTTACAGCGATGAATACGACTATCGTTTACTTCATCGAATCCCAACAAAAGAAGGAACGTTTTAGAAATCCATGGGAAATAGACTACCTCTTATCATGCATTAGAGTAGGGCTAAAAAAGTGGAAAGGGCGCCATAGGGTGATAACGTAAACAACAGATTGTAGGTCGAACAAGTTCATAATAGAACTGCTCACCTGATGGTGTTGTGCTAAGAACACAACACCTGTATCAGTGAAGAGAGAGGTAGTAGCCGTAGAAGCCAGGCTCCAAGGGTAGATGCTGAGATCCCAAGCCAGGAGATCAGGGAATGGAGAATGGTAGAAGAAGTGTCGGATCCTCGGGGTTGGCGGGGACCACAGGAGCCAGAATGACGGCGATTCACGGCTTCAGGTTGAAGTAAAACGATGAATTGTAATGGTCTCATAAACAACGCTTTTCGAGGCATAAATTGCCCCTTTGTCTCTCCTACTTGACAAAGGGGCAATTTATGCCTCGAAACGCATTGTTTATGAGACCATTAAAATTCATCGTTTTACTTCATTAAACCTGAAGCCGTGAAGCGCTGTCATTCTGGCTCCTGTGGTCCCCGCCTACCCCGAGGATCCGACACTTCATCTACCACTCTTATCATGCATTGACAACCTTTCAAAGGCACGATGCACAGGGTAAGTGGGTGCCGATCTCCTGCATTCCTGCACCACTCCATCCCGGTCCGAGGAAGTGAGCAGGGATGTGGGGGGTTCAAACTTAATATTCAGCACACAAAAACACAGAGAAATTCAACAGCTCACCGCAATGGCAAGATACAGAACCAATACACATATGAAAATCACTAAAAACAGCCCCCCAACTGCTTAAAAAAAATAATGAGGCTCTTGGTTACCATTGGCAAATAGTGCAAACCATCCAACCAATGATAAGGTGGCCTCATGCTCGAGATGGACCCTACACTGTACTTTAGCCTCTCCATGCCATATAATAAGCCTATGCTTTGGGCAGGTGGGCCAACCCTGTTAATGATAGTCTATTAACTGAAAATTAAAATGTCTTCTCATTCAAAAACATCTATACACCACCCATGGGCTATGTGGAGTATTGCACTGTTTACAGAAAAAATCACACCATCATTGCATTGAACATTGAGAGGCATTGTTACATTGTTGTTTGATCTACTATTCTGCTTACATCAAATACTAATTTACTATTACATGTATTGGCCCAGATTTAGCAATCTGTTTGAGACAGAAATCACATTTGGTTTCCGACAGATAGCGACCAATTACAGCCCATTCTGTGACTTTTGTCTCGCACAGATTAATAAATCTAGGCCATTGTGTTCAGAGTCTATTTTCTGTTTCTGCTGTCCAACCATTCTCAAGGACATAAGTGCTTGGGCCAGCATTCTTATGATAGGATGGTAGCGATCACTGTAACATACCCACTTGACATAATAGATCCTACTGGTCAAATAAATTGGACAATAAGTATATCTATGAATACATAAACGCTGTGGCGGGGAATTTATCTTTGCATTTCCACAACTATTTGTCACAAATACTTAGGGAAATAGCGATGTGAGCGAAAATCTTGCAACTTTTTTACTCCCACACAAACATTTCATTAAACAAAAAATACTGTATGTGAAAAAATTATAATAGTTTAAAGAATTCCTTTATTAAAAAATATTATGCACTATCTTTCATTTTAAAGAGACAGAGTGAAGTATATCGATTTTTTTGTGGATACACATAAAAGTTGATCATTTTCTTAAGTGGTTTAATTTTTTTTTGTTTTGTAAAGTTTAATTATTAAAGGGATATTCCCATCTCAGCTTATCTCCTATCCATAGGATGGGGTTTAAAAAGCTGATTGTTGGGGGCCTAACCACTGGGACCCCTATCGAACCCAATAATGCATGCAATCATCCCGTAATGAATGAAGTACTCACCATACTGTCGTGGCCAGTGCTCCATTAATCATCCATGAGTCAGTCAAACATTTCCAAGCTCTGAACTGTGAAACATTAAGCGGTCCCATGGAGGCTGAATGGAGCACAGGCTGGCAGTGTCCATTCATTATGCTGATCATTGTGTACCCATTCTCGGGATTATGTGGGTCCCAGTGGTCAAAGCTGAGATGAAAATACCTCTTTAACCCTTTCAGGGCTGGTCCAGATAGAGCCTTGAGTACCAGTGTCCATTTTTAAAATCTGACCAGTCTCACTTTATGTGGTTATACCTCCGTGATATTATAACTTATCCTAGCAATTCTGAGATTGTTTTCTCAGAATTGCCGCCACGCCCCTAGAAACTCGGCCGGTAGCTAGGGTTGCCATTGTCCAGTTGCCAGGGACATCACCGCCATCGGCAGGAAGCTTGCCATAATCTCCGCCAGCGCTGCGGGCCAGGTGTGTGGCTCGCTCCCTGACAGTTAAAAAGAAGCAGATTGAGCCAGCGATGGGCAGATACTACAAGATGAGGTGGATGCTTGGTAGTTTCCCAGAAAGATAGGAGGCGGCTCAAAATACTCAGGGGTAGTTGGTGAGACTTAATGAGTAGGATCAGCTAGGTTTGCGAGCATTTAATTTTTTAGCTCTTGGGTTGAAAACCCTTTAAGGACCAGTCCAGAAATTACCTTAAGGACCAGAGGTCATTTTTGAAATCTGACCTGTCTCACTTTATGTGGTTATTCACTAGCAATGTGATGCTATAATGTATATATGCGATTCTGGGATTGTTTTTTTGTGACATATTGTACTTGTTAGATTGTGGTAAAAATTTCTTGTGAAAACTTCCCTAATTTCATGAAAAAATTACAAATGACATTAGCATTTTTGTAACTTGGAATTTTCTTTGGTCACTGTGCAGGTTAAATTATGTAAGAATTTTTATTGCCAATGTCGTTACACACTGCAATACTAAATATATGTTCTTTTTCTCTACATTTATCATTGCATTGGGGGATATGGGGATCCTGTGTCTATGTCATTTTTTTTTATTTTTTTTTAGCATGGTGTTTATAATATTTAATTATGCAATGAACAAACTATATTTAATTAAAATGTTATTTTTTTAAAATTATAATATTATTATCTTGTCTGTTCTCTAATTTTTTTAAATGGTAAGAAGCTCCACATCGAAGTGCTTGACTTCTACAGGAAGGTCTGTAAGTAATGTATAAAAATCTGGTTTAGCAGCATATTGATTGGAACATTTTTCAAGGGTAATAACCAAGGTTGGATTTGCCTAAAAGGAGCTTTAAAAAAATGGACCGAAAGCACAATAAATACGCAGAGCAATGTAATCAAAGTAAAAATCCATTTGAACACTAGGAATTTGTGCAAGTAGAATGATGAGAAGATGTTTCATAATAATGTCGTTGGATTTTTATGGAATTACTTGGAGTTTTGCGTTTTAGTGACCTTGCATAAATTTAAAGATCGATACAAAGTTTTGGAGCAATAAAGCTGTATAATTTGTTTTACGACACATTATTATTTCAGGTTATAGTATTTTCTGCTTAGTAATCTCTAAATAGATCACAAGGAACATCGGAGTTGCAGGTCTTGCAATAAGACGGCAGTAGTTGATCTACCATAAGTTGTTGAATAGCTGAGAAGATTTCCAGGCTTATCATTTTCATGTTTTTACATTATGTGTTCACTTCTCATTTTCCCACATCTTGCAGAATTTTCAAAGTTCTTATTCAGAGCCTAAGAAATACAGATAGTAACATTTTACATATTTCAAGAAAAAATTCAAAGTTACTTTCATTGAGGACATTGTCTTAACTCTTGAGAATACTAAAATAATAAAAAATGTTGAAAGTCTCCTGTTTTTTTTGTTTTTATTAACATGAAGTCTGGGAAAGTAAGTGAAGTTTTGCAATGGTAGAATATCTGATGTAGGCTAAGTTCACACAATGTTTAACAGCGTCCGTTGCATAGCAATGGACGCTGTTAAATAGTCTGCCGTCGGGCTGCACTGAGCCCGTTCCTGCGGCCTATGTATCGGCTGCAGGAACGCTCTATATTTAACTATTGATTTGCGGGCACCGTCAGGTGTGCCTGCAAATCAATTAGCCGTTTGCTTCAATGTAATGTGCGGCCACTGCCGCACATTACAATGTGTGAACTGCTGTTATTACCGGACGCGTGGACAGCGTCCGGAAATAATTGGCAGGTTAATTATTCTAACACCCGTTCTAACTGCATTGACTTCAGTGCAATGCTGCCCCTGCAATAAAAAACGGACGCTGATGCCATTGTAATCAGTGTCCGTTCCTTATTAAAAAAAAAAAAAAAGCAATGTGTGAACATAGCCCTAGACTGAACCTTGAGAACAAAAAAGGCTTCACCTGCCATACTACTGCAGGTTATTTACAGATAGGTAGAGCCAGGGTATGTGTGGGGTTAATAAATACAGATATTAATTTACAAAAATGAAGGAATTAGTGCACTTGAAGGATGTTTACTTAGTTTTTTATTTCACAGCAAAATATTTCACAGAAACTACAGATACGATACAAAACAACGCTTAGTAAAAGAACAGTCTGGCTTCATAAAACATACTCAAAGGGAATGTGTCACCTAAATGTTCTTTTACTGATTAGAATCATATAATAAAATGGGTTCTTTTATTCTATCTGTTCCTTTTATCTGACTTTGATTTTTATTTATTTCACTATTTGTACATTGCTATGGGGGCTGCCATATTGACTAGGCTGTTTTTAACAGCATTCAGTGACACGATTTACAGCAAGACTCATGGACATAGACGGCAATAGACAGATCCTGTCCAATTGACCCTGTCCCTGTCTCAACTCCCCCCCCCTCCCCGTGGTAAAACTGAAAATGCTCAATTTTATAATATAGTTAAAAAATTGGAAAATTAAAAAAAGTCAAGAAAAAATTAAAAAATATGTTTAACATAAAAACATTATTTATATAATAAGTAATTTAAAAATATGTTTAACATAAAAACATTATTTATATAATAAGTAATTTATAATAAGTAATGACACATTCCCATATGTAAATTATTTAGTCAATGCCACATTTTTCCAGATCAAGAGGAAGGAAAACCTATGGAAGTACCAGTGAAGAAATTCTAGTTAGTACTATGCTCTTCTCTTGGGCCTTTATGATATCCTGAATTCTTTGAAGCCCGGACTTCACTATTGATAAACAATATGCTACATAAAACTGGTTCCAACTTTCTCAAAGATGAATTGTCAGATCAGATTTGCTGAATGGAGCCTTGTCATAGACTAATTTTTTTACATTTCAAATTAAATTGTCAGTGAGATTGAGATGCAGTCTGTTTGCTGGCCATGACATTAAGTTGATGTGTATTTCTTGAAGAAAATTTTTAACACTCCTTGACAGATAGCAAGATGCATTAACATCCTAAAAAATATGACTTTATCATGACCAGACTGATTTTCTGTGTCCATATATACATTGACTGCCAAGGTAATGCTTGCCATCTCTCCCAGACAGACAACCATATATAATAAATAATTGGGAAATGTTATTGTTTTTTTCTTCAGTCCGTTATCTTCCTTTGCTGTCTTTATATTAAAAACTCCAAAAAGCCCAACTATGTACACCGCACGGCTTACCTACAACGACCCTGTGCTTGTTTCCATCTGCCTCCAGCTGCTTCATTGACATCCGCTAAGCTTTACTTTTAACTTCCCCTACTGAGAGCTGAGCTTCTCCCAGTAACCTTAAATGACTGGCCTGAAATTGGGCATTTGATAGCTCAATAAAGCCCTAGAGGAAGACAGGAAAAGTGCAGAGAATCTCATATGTGCTAAGTATGGTTTGCAGAAAACCCATGAATCAGTCAAGCAGCTGAAGGCAGATAGAAGCGAGCACAGGGATGTTTCCAGCAAACATTGAGATTTATATATCTGGACTTTTGCGTCCAGGGCCAACACCCCCTGGGATTTTGGAGCTAATCTCCATAATAATAAAAAGAAAGCTCTCTCAGTGCTGGAATGCTCAATCTGTAAAGCCAAGGTGTGCATGAAATCTGACCAAGAAGCCATATACAACCATGCACTTAGCTTGCACTTGACGTGTCAACTCCTTGAGTGGAGAGCGATGGAAGCGGAGGCACATGAGCCCTCCCATATAGACACTGAGGCAGGCGGAATGCCGTTGCTTTTAATTAGTGTGAACATACCCTTACTCTTACAATAACAGCTTTACCAAGCAGTGTGTGAACAGTCCACAGGTTCCAATAGCTTCTAGGCTCTCAGCAATGCCTTTGCCTTTGATCTGCGTCTTATGCTGAAGTAATTAGTAAGTAATTAATCTCTGTATTTTTCACTAACTAATGTTGTAGGCTGCTAGTTAGTGAAAAATAAAATGACATTGTGTTCTATGGAATTGCGACCAGAATGTATACACACAGTATACACTTCGGCCGGGATTCCATGTGGCCGTACTCAAAACTGATATGTCAATTTTGACAGTGCAGGCAATGTAAAGTGCAGTTTTGGCCGCACTTTACATTGTCTGCAATGGTTAATTGGAACGCGGGCACACTGGAATGTGCCTGCATTCCAATTCAAAAGAAATGAAGTTCATCCAGACGGTACTGCAGTAACAGTCGGGTTGAACTTCACAGACAGCAGACGTTCTGTGACACGGGCATGTCACAGAACGGCCGCTGTCTTACAAAGTGTGAACCTGGCCTTGGGCTGTATCCATGTTTTCCAGGCAGCCTTAGGGTTGCATCCAACTTCATCAGCCCCGCTAATCAAATGCTGCATGCTCAGGTTCAAGATTTGCTCATCTCTTGTATTACTATTAGTGCACATGACCAATTTATGTGGATAGAATATGAATCTATTGTTCATACAATGTATGGAAATGGGGGGACTTGACCACAGAGGTAATATCTACATGCAGCTGCAGCCGGTCAGGACACACCATACAATTAATAAATGGGGGCGTAATAAAAAGATGTATCTTTTTTATCTCCTGAAACATGGCTATAAGACAAATCCTGTAAAGAATGAAAATCAATTCTGAATAATAGGCAGGAAGCAGGTAAAGTGGAAATTAAAAGAATGTATAATGCCTTTTACGTTTAATTTTTTCATCTTTTCTGTTGGAAAACTGTGAAATGATAATTATATTTCCATATAAACAGAGCAAAAGAGAATCCTAGCTCTATTTGCATATATGCCAGAAAACGCTCCCAGGATACATGCCAGACACATCTACTCTGTTTCATTCACCCAATAGAAGCCAAAAGAGTTTCTTTTTTTGCACATATAATAGTATTGTAGACTATGCAATTTCATTTAAAGGAATATTGTCAGCAGCCGGCCTACTGCTGGAGCGTATGGCCGGCCACCCGCAAGCGTATGGCCGGTTGCAAGAAATGCTCCAGCTGCGCCCCTGGTGACCGGCCCTGCAGGTTGCTAGGGACACGGGGGCATCGCATTTCTTGTTGTCGTGACCGGGGCTTCACCACCCCTGGCCGATCGGCCCAACTGTTGTGTATGTACGTTTACTGACTGGCGCCTGGCACCGCCAGTCAGCTTTGCATAAAGGTCTGGGGCTGGGACTCCAGTCACCATAAATATCCTCCCCTGTGTGTCCTTCCTTGCCTGCAATAAAGCCTCAGCACCTGAATGCCCCTTGACCTAGCATTTGTATTCTGATTGTATTCCTGGTTTCCTGGTTTCCTGATTTCTGGCATGGCTGTTGATGACATTTCTTCTGACTCCAATTTTGTACTGCCCCGACCGTTTGTTATTGACCTGAACCGTTTACCCTGTGACTATTGTGTGTTGTCTGTCTTGTCTGCCTTTTGTGTTACACCTGTTCAGGCCAGGGACTGTCGCCCAGTTATCCTGTTAAGGATGTGATATTTTGTATATTTAGTGAAGCCATTACAATATGGCGCTGACCTTCTAAACAAGTAGAGATGTTTACATTCCTTAAAGTTAACACTAAAGTAAACACTAGTTGTCAACGTCAGGTATGGCAACAGAAAAAAAGAAAGAAAACCGTGCACGGGTGCCTCATGTGATACCTCAATGAACCAGAGATAAGAAAAGGTGAAAAGGTGCTCACCTTAAAGCCACTTAGGCTTTGTGCATATCACCCATTTCAGACTGCAGGGTACAAGTCCGAAACCAAAGTCTGTATGATATGTGTCTGCTGGATGAGGGCCCACTCACTCTAAGGACTTCCAAGCTGACCAAACACGGGATACTCCCAAAAATATGGGGCCCGTGGGGACAATAATTAAGCAGGGAAAAATTATATGGTACTCTAGGTCAGCGCTGTCCACAAAGAGAGGTGCCAAAGGCTTGAATTAAAGGAGTTTATTAAACAAAGTTTGTTTAATAAACTCCTTTAATTCAAGCTTTGGCACCTCTCTTTGTGGACAGCGCTGACCTAGAGTACCATATCATTTTGTACCATGGTGACAGTCCCTATACTCAATAGGGTGAAACACTCAACAACAACAAACAAACAAACACAATAAATCCAAGGTCAACAATCCGGGTCGGTAATGGCGGGCAGCAGAGTTACAAGGTTGGCAGACAAGTCAGGTAAACGGGAACAAGACAAAGGTCAGGGGGCAAACAGGATACAATGGATACAAGCATAGGTCAGAGTAAAGTACAGAGAAACAAACAGGAACACTTAGCCTAGTGGTAAAACTAATAGCCAGCAACTACTGCTGGCTACAGAGACTATTTAAGAGGAACCAGGAGTCTGGTCCAGATGCCGATTGGATCGACACGCAGCTAAACAAAGACCCTGACGGGCAACAAATATATTGGCAACAAAGTCTACTTCATGCCTATATATTAAGATTAGAGATGAGCGAACCGGGTTCGGGTTCGAGTCGATCCGAACCTGAACATTCGGTATTTGATTAGCTGGGGCTGCTGAACTTGGATAAAGCTCTAAGGTTGTCTGGAAAACATGGATACAGCCAATGACTATATCCATCATTTCCACATAGCCTTAGGGCTTTATCCAACTTCAGCAGCCACCGCTAATCAAATGCCGAAAGTTCGGGTTCGGATCGACTCGAGCATGCTCCAGGTTCGCTCATCTCTAATTAGGATACATACTGTATCAGAAGCCCATATCAAGTATATGTCAAACTATAACACCCAATGTATTGGGTTCAGATTATCCATCCAGTGATAAAGTGGTAGGCTTTGGCTGACTGGTAAAATAAGAAATCACTGGTTAAATTTGATAGACAAGCATTCAACATGTTCTAATATTCCAAGCATTTTGTTAATAAATTAAACAATGCCTTTCAAAGCTCCCCATTGTAGTTAGCTAATGTTTTGCATGTCTCATTGGATTTGTAATTTAGGTTTAGGCCTAATTGTTAATGCTGAATGGCAAGTAGAAGCATACAGAACTGAATTCTGATCAGCCGCATTTCATACACTTAAATCCCCATATAATGGCAATGGAAAAAAGCCATAGCTCTTGGATCAGGTGACAGCTTACATTTTCTTCGGATTTTGCATTGCCTTTATGCCAGAAACCTATTGTTTCTTATCTTTTTGCAGATGACTACCCAATAGCAGACATTATTAATATATCATTTTGAAACAATATACTGTCATTGACTGAAGTGTGCATTTCATATATTACAGTGCCAAGATATGAGTAGCTAACCAGAATTAAACTTTCATTTTATTAGCACTTATTAAAGTCAACTTAAGTTTTACTAGCATGTATAAAATAAATACAATATCTATTCTACTTTGTTCATTCAGCACTAGTATGAAAAAATTCCTATGTATTTAAAGGAGAAAACGGCAAAGAAGAAAATATCATGATTGCCACCTGACCGACCCTGGGACCCCCGCCGGAAGGCATTTTTCCCCAAGTCGTGGCGTCAACACTCGGGTGGGGGAAATGCCTGATCCAGCTGAAGGAAAGCCTGCTTAGCCAATCAGTGACTGGAACGGTGTCCCGTCCCAGTCACTGACTGGCTGAGCGAGCTGTCAATCAACTAGATCATGGCGTTGGCTGAGAAGATCCCAAAGGCTGGTGGGGGTCCCAGAGCAGCAATCTGGCGCTGGGCAGGCACGGGAATGGGTGAGTGTGCAGTGTCCCAGAACATGCAGACTACTACTCCTATTATGGCCATTTCTATTTCTGTGTCAATGCCTGTTCTGGTAAGGGTTTGCACTGCAACTGCTGCTGGTTTTCCCCTAGTATTCTCTGATAATGTGCATTCTCATGTGTATTCTCATGTATTCCTGTGTATTATTACATTGTACACTGGTATGCAAGGCTGTTGATCACGTGACCTGTAACCATGGTTCCTCCAATGGCCGACTAGCTCTGGCCAGGAACAACCATGTGACCTCCCACTTCCTCCTAACAAGTTAGTCTTCCCCTTGCTGCTGAGCAAGGAGGTTGTGTGTGTCGTCCCTCTCCTGCCTCAGAGGAGTTGTGGATCGAGTCTGCTGCTATATTCAAGTCTTCAGCTGTATCTGCCTGCTCAAGTGTCCGGAGTCTTCTCTCTCATCTGGGTGTCATTCCGTTATCTCTCCTCATCGCTACAAGGATTCACAGCAAGTATTACTCTCAAGCTAATCCACCCAGCAACACTATTTCTCTCCTACTCCTACTCCCATCATCCGGCACGTATTCTCACAGCCTATGCAGCACCACTCCTGCTTTATTTGTCAAAGCCTGCTATATACCCGGTTGCATCCGGACAGAACTGTTGCTACTAGTTACCTCATCTATAATAAAACCGCTGTTACTGAACCCTGGCATTGGTGTCCATTAACTGGTGCCCTGACTAAGTGCAGCGAAGAATCGCATGCCCATCATCACCCGCAGATTCCACAGACCGGCCCTACAGCTGTGCCACCCTCAGGCCTATACCGGGACAAGTATAACCCCTGCAGCTGCCCCGGTCATTGCCCGCTCATAACACCAGCACTGCGGAAGTGGCCCCCAGGGGCCAGGGCATCGCAAGTGGTGTTGTTTATTATTTCCCACCCCCACTGTTTCCTAAAATTATAGCAGCCCCGGACTTCTCCTTTAAACTCTTCCCGCAGAAATACCTTACCGGTACGTCCTGCTGCGGGTGGGAAGGTTCAGAGAGGGGCCGCGCCGCGATCCTGCTCTAAACCACCGCGATCACGGCTGCTTTCTGCCCCGCCCCCATGACACCATCGCAACATAGACCCTTTGCACCTGGGTAGAGAAGTGCAAAAAGAGGGTGATAATGTCACTTTAAGGTTTTAATGGACACTGATTGGGCAGCAGACTGTTCTGTTTACCAAATACAGTGATTTCCAGACTTTACACTACGGATTACAAAACAATGCAGTACAACAATACAACTATTTTCTTGTCTGTAGTGGGGCTGTATCCTGCCATTGCAGTGAGCTGTTGCATTTTTCTGTGTGTTTGCAGTTTCAGCCATAGCAACGTGCTCCTGCCTAGTGTGAATGGTGTTCTAGGAGAGCTGACCAAATTTGTCTTTTTTTCTGTGTTCCAGATGGGGAAGTGGCTGCCTCTACTTGGTCGTGCACTCCACCTATCCCACCCAGGTGGTGTAATTACTTTTGCAGGTATAAGACGGATCTTGCATGCCCAGAGCATAGGCGTATTTCATGCCATGGAGAGGCCATAGTACAGTGTAGGATCTGCCCCGAGCATGGGGCCACCTTATCGTGGTGGGGTGGTTTACACTGTTTGCAAATGGTAACCAAGAGCCTAATTATTTTTGTGGGAATTCTTTTTAGCAGTTGGGGGGGGGGCTGCTTTTAACTATTTTCATGTCTGTAGTGGGTCTATATCTTGCGGAGAGCTGTTGCATTTTTCTGTGTGTTTGCAATTTCAGCCATAGCAACATGCTCTTGCCTAGTGTGAATGGTGTTCTAGGAGAGCTGACCAAATTCGTCTTTTTTTCAAGGTGTAAAGTGAAACTGGCTCAGTTGCCCCTATCAACCAATCAGATTCCACCTTTCATTCCTCACAGACTCTTTGGAAAATGAAAGGTGGAATCTGATTGGTTGCTAGGGGCAACTTAGCCAGTTTCACTTTACACCATGTTTGATACTGTAGATCTCTCCTATAGTGCGTCAGCACACTGCAGCACAGGTGGCTGTAATTTGACAAAGTATATGTGATTGATGGTGCATAAAGAATCAGCACTTACCAATGTACAATTATGGGCCAGGTGTTCTGCACCCTGCCTAGCAATGTGTATGCACCTTATGATGCTGTATGAATTGCTGGCCACTACTGTATAATAACTGGGCTGGTTGCTCTGCTAAAGCGTTCTAGAAGCGTTCCAGTTCCAGAAGTTCCTGAAGCGTTCCAGTTTGTTTTTTATATGTGTTTTTTCCTCCATATAATCCCAACTTACTACCAGTATTACTGCAGTGCCATCTATTTCATTCTAGCTTAGTTGCATTTATACAGTGAATTTCTTTATTGCGGCTAAGGCATATGACCACCAATCTGACAACCAGAAAATTATATGATCTAATGAGTAGACAGGTTGTGGCAGTCTTGCCTTGTGTTACTGACTTTCTATGAACTGCCTCTAATATCCCTTCTGGCAGCTCAGACCTCCCTTTTGCCTCCACCCTCCTTCTCCATCTCTATGCCCCCTCCATGTGAGCCCCGTGATCAAGCTCTGGGACGCGAAACGTGCGTTGGGGAGAGAGAGGTTCCCACAGACCATCGAACACAGAGGTATATCTAATTGCACTTGCACTTTACTTCTGGTTGTTTGGAAGCTGATTGCCCCGCTGGGACTGACCCAGGAGGGATACTTCTAAGTAAGGGAGTTCAGAGGTGATTCGTTTGCAGCACTTGCACTTTATACTCATTCTTATGTTCCCCTGCTGATATCTACATGCTTCCCGTATAAATCATTGTGTTCAGGTGAAGATCTGTGTGGACCCATACCATTTCTGCATTATTGCTTATATATTATATATGTTTTTAATCATGTCGTTTTTGAATATAGTTAATAAAGGTTTTGTGATTTGAATATTTATGGTGGTGCCTTTTTGTGTAGGATTTTCCCCTCCATCTGTAGACTACTGCTGAAGAGCTTATATCTGCTATAGTGTAATAGAGCCAGCTCCCTTACTGTCTGATCACTTTCTTTAAACCTATCAAAAAATAGTCCGCACATCTCTCCACGTAATTAATGCTCAAATGCAAAGGGTTGCACAAACAATCTAGAGATGTTTGTGCAGCCCTGACCGTACAATAATCGAGACATGTAATATGTTATGTAAGCGAGTACATATCTAGTACATCGGCACTCAAGAACACTGTGGCTCGGGTTGTGCAATACAGTCTTCAGAGACAAGGGGTGCAGTCATATAGGTGATTCCATACAGTTATTAGCTGCAGAGTTATACACCTCCCCTGATCACACTGTTTTATATACAGATTCACCTGTGTCATGTAGCCTGACACTGCTCATGTGTGTAAGAGCTGAAACCCCTAACAAGGACTATAGCTAAAGCTGGGTTCACACTGCAAATATGAATGTGGGTTTAAAGTGACTCTGTACCCACAATCTGCCCCCTCTTACCACTTGTACCTTCGGATAGCTGTTTTTAATCCAAGATCTGTCCTGGGGCCCGTTCGGCAGTTGATGCAGTTATTGATCTAAAAAAATATTTTAAACTTGCAGCCCTGTGTCAAATTGGCATGGCCTAGAGTGTCTGTGCCCTAGGCTTGCACCACCCCTCTGTCCCTCCTCCCCACCCTCTTCACCATTAGAAATGACCCCGGGAATGATTTTTTTCTATTCATCACTTGTCTGAAAACTGCACAGGTGCTTTAAGATCCAACACATGTGCAGTGTTCACACAGATGATGAATAGGAGATAGGATAGGATTCCTAATGATGAAGAGGGTGGGGAAGAGGGACGGAGGGCTGCAATTCTAATGCACAGACATTCTAGGCCACACAAATTTGACACAGTGCTGGAAGTTTAAAAGTTGTTTTTTAGGACAATAACTGCATCACCTGCCGAACGGACCCCAGGACAGATCTTGGATTAAAAGCAGCTATCCGAAGGTACAAGCGGTTTGTGGGGGGCAGATTGTGGGGACAGAGTCGCTTTAACCCATTCCATGGATTCCAAGTGGTGAAGAGGCAACAAATTTTAAAAAACATGATATGGATTATGTCACCGATTTCTTCTCCGTCTGCATTGGAACTGTGTGAAACTTTGGCCGTATAAACCTAGCCTTAAATTAGTTTCTTTCTTTAGAAAGCATTTGTATCCTAACGTATTATTGTTTTCCATTTTCCCCCAGAATAGTGAAGGTGTTCCAATTTGGATAAAGTGCTATGTTATTCAGAAAGCTCAAACTGTTTGATTAATTGCATTTCATAGGGAATACAATGTTTGCAGCTATTTTGGGTATTGGAGGATTTTAATCATAATGCTGGTTTTAAAGATCATGGAGAGTAAAAGATGCCATTTATGCTTAGTAAACAAAAAGATAATAAGAGGCAGACGCAAGCATATAAATGTGGAAAGTAAACTCCAACTAAGTTAAAAATAAGCTATGGTGTTAAATGTGTACCGCTCCTAGGGATGTACTGATTTTCTTTCAGAGGGGGATGGGACCTTTTTAACCCAGTGGTTAACAAATTAAGAGTGGGTTCACACATAACGGATCCACGGCAGATTTCACGCAAATGTGCCGCAAAATCCGCAAATTTGATGCAGAATCTGCTGTAAATCCTTAAAGGGGTTATCCAGCACTACAAAAACATGGCCACTTCCCCCCCCCCTCTTGTCTCCAGTTCAGGTGTGGTTTGCAATTAAGCTTCATTTACTTCAATGGAACCACACCTGCGAGTATGAAATCTCATTGAAAATGACAGTTATGGTACTTTTACACGGAGCGATAATTCGCCCGATCACACGATTAACGATTCCCAATGAACAATGTGTTTTTCGTAACGATCAGGGTTTAGACGGAACGATATATCGTACGGGAAAAATCATTTTGCGATCGTTTAAGCCTATCTCACACATAGGTTACATCGGTGAAAGACTGTTTACACGGAACGATCTGCGAATTTTTTGCGAACGACCAACGACGATTTGAGAACTTTTGAGAACGATTTCTTGCTCGTCGCTTGATCGTTCGCTGTGTTTACACGGAAGGATTATCGCACAAATGCAATCGTTATTGTGCAAATTCGAACAATAATCGTTCCGTGTAAAAGGACCATTAAGGATCCGCATTGGGTTTTGCTGCGAATTCATAGCGTGAAATCCGCTGGGGATCCGTTGCGTGTGGTTACCAGCATTACAAAAACATGTCAACTTTCTTCCAGAGACACCACCACTCTTCTCTCCAGTTTGGGTGCAGGTTTTTTAACTCAGTTCCATTGAAGTGAATGGAGCTTAATTGCAAACCACACCTAAACTGGAGACAAGAAAGGGGCTGTTTCTGGAAGAAATTGGCCATGTTTTGGAGCGCTGGAGAATACCTTTTTTGAAAATTTTCAAAAAGATTTTACCAATGTTAAACAATACAGAGGACATTTTTCACTTTTATATTCACTTACATAAAGAAGCACCTTTCTAAACTTACATAGAAAACTCCTGTATGAACACTCTGGGCATAACTGATACACTGCTCTATGGAATTATTGCTGGTGTTCTTTGCCATGCACCACCCGCTTCAGTCCATGCACCATGCATAACCAGCATTCCTTCTAGCATTGGTTATCTTTAATACACAGGTCAGGCCTGTATTTAGAGTTCATGCTGCCCTAGGCACTTTGCACGCAGAGGCGCCCCCCCTCACCCCCCCCCCCCGCCGTTACTGTACATGCATGGTATATACCCTGGCACTTGGGTGCCGCTCTGCTTGATGCCCGCTGTTCTCATCAAACAGACGTGATGGAGGAAGGAAGGAGGCCGGGGGACTGGTTCTGTCCAGTGTTGGACTGGGGTACCTGGAGCCACCAATATACAACCAGTGAGACACGACATGCTGACCCCGCTCCTTTCCTGAATTCATCTGTATCTGTGACAAATCTCAGAACACCCTCCATTTATACAGCTCTTAGGGTATGCTGGGAGTTGTAGTCTCTGAGAGGACAACCCTGTAATAAATCACTGTGTGCAGAGTCCCCTGGTGGCTGCAATCTGTGGGTGACATCAGCCCTGAAGGTCCAGTAATACATCTGTCTACAGCGGCAGTTATCATAGGATTGTACTACTGTACTACAACTCCCAGCATATCCTGAGGGCTGCAGACTGTCAGTACATGCTGGGAGTTGTAGTGCCTGCAGCTGTAGTAGTTGGGTCCTATACACTGAATGCTTTGTGGCATATAAGAATAAAGAGATCTGTGGGGGCTCAGTGCAGGGAAGTGACCCCAGAACATCACTAATAGGGGATAGAACAAAAACATCTCCCCCTATCCCCTATTAGTGATGTTCTGGGGTCACTTCCCTGCACTGAGCCCCACAGATCTATGTATTCTTATATGCCACAAAGCATCCAGTGTATGATGCACCTAGGACCCAACTACAGCAGCTGCAGGCACTACAACTCCCAGCATATCCTGAGGGCTGCAGACTGTTCTGGGAGTTGTAGTGCCTACAGCTGTTGTAGTTGGGTCCTGGAGGCGTTGCGGGAGATCAGAATACATAGATCTGTGGGGGCTCAGTGCAGGGAAGTGACCCCAGAACATCACTAATAGGGGTAGGGGGAGATGTTTTTGTTCTATCCCCTATTAGTGATGTTCTGCGGTCACTTCCCTACACTGAGCCCCCACAGATCTATGTATTCTTATATGCCACAAAGAATACAGTGTATAATGCACCTAGGACCCAACTACAACAGCTGCAGGCACTACAACTCCCAGCATTTACTGACAGTCTACAGCCCTCAGGATATGCTGGGAGTTGTAGTGCCTGCAGCTCTTGTAGTTGGGTCCTAGTTTAAAAGTTTGCACTAGTGTACTGTAGTGACCGCAGGGCTGTGTCAGTACACTACCGCAAACAATAAACTGACCCTTATAGACCCCAATGGTACACAGGCTCTGCACACTATAGAAGTAATTACAGTGCAGTTACTAATGACTCACAGGTGACGTCTTCTCCGATTGCCGTCGCTAACTTTTTGCTTTCTTCTCCATCTGGCGCAGCATCATGATGACTTCTCCGACCACAACTTGTCTGTAGGCGGGCAGAGCAGGGTGACTGGGGAAGGGAGGCAGCTGGGGGGGGCTGGGAAAGGGAGGCAGCTGGGGGGGGCTGGGAAAGGGAGGCAGCTGGGGCGACAGGGGGACTGGGGAAGGGAGGCAGCTAGGGGTGACAGGGCAAGGGAGGCAGCTGGTGGGGGACTGAGGAAGGGAGGCAACTGGGGGAAAGGGAGAGCAGCTGGGGGAAAGGGAGAGCAGCTGGGGGAAAGGGAGAGCAGCTGGGGGAAAGGGAGAGCAGCTGGGGGGCAGGGGAGAAGCTGGGGCTCAGGGGGGGCTGGGGCTCAGGGGGAGAGGCTGGGGGTCAGGGGGAGCGGTAGGGGGGCAGGGAAGAAGCTGGGATTCAGGGGGAGAGGCTGGGGGTCAGAGGGAGAAGCTGTGGGTCAGGGGGAGCGGTAGGGGGGCAGGGAAGAAGCTGGGATTCAGGGGGAGAGGCTGGGGGTCAGAGGGAGAAGCTGTGGGTCAGGGGGATGGGCTGGGAGGCTGGGGAGCAGCTGAGAATGCAGGGGAGAGAGGCTGGGGCAGGGGAGAGGCTGAGAATGCAGGGGGGAGAGGTTGGGACCAGGGGAGAGAGGCTGGGGTCAGGGAAGAGGCTGAGAATGCAGGGGGGAGAGGCTGGGGACCAGGGGAGAGGCTGAGGGTTAGGGGGAGAGTCTAGGGGGGGCAGGGGAGAGGCTGGGGGGGCAGGGGAGAGGCTGGGGGGCAGGGGAGAGGCTGAGGGTTAGGTGGAGAGGCTAAGGGGTTAGGTGGAGAGGCTGGGGGGGCAGGGGAGAGGCTGGGGGGCTGGGGAGAGGCTGATGGTTAGGTGGAGAGGCTGGGGGGAGCAGGGGAGAGGCTGGGGGGCAGGGGAGAGGCTGGGGGGCAGGGGGAGAGGCTGGGGAGCAGTGGGAGAGGCTGAGGTTTGGGGGGAGAGGCTGATGGTTAGGTGGAGAGGCTGGGGGGAGCAGGGGAGAGGCTGAGGGTTAGGTGGAGAGGCTGGGGGGGGGCAGGGGAAAGGCTGGGGGGGCAGGGGAGAGGCTGGGGGGGCAGGGGAGAGGCTGGGGGGCAGGGGAGAGGCTGAGGGTTAGGTGGAGAGGCTGGGGGGGGCAGGGGGAGAGGCTGGGGGGCAGGGGGAGAGGCTGGGGGGCAGGGGAGAGGCTGGGGGGCAGGTGAGAGGCTGGGGGGCAGGTGAGAGGCTGGGGGGCAGGTGAGAGGCTGAGGGGCAGGGGAGAGGCTGGGGGGCAGGTGAGAGGCTGGGGGGCAAGTGAGAGGCTGAGGGGCAGGGGAGAGGCTGGGGGGCAGGTGAGAGGCTGGGGGGGCAGGTGAGAGGCTGGGGGGCAGGTGAGAGGCTGAGGGGCAGGGGAGAGGCTGGGGGGCAGGTGAGAGGCTGGGGGGGGCAGGGGAGAGGCTGGGGGGCAGGTGAGAGGCTGGGGGAGCAGGGGAGAGGCTGGGGGAGCAGGGGAGAGGCTGGGGGGCAGGTGAGAGGCTGGGGGGGGCAGGTGAGAGGCTGAGGGGCAGGTGAGAGGCTGGGGGGGCAGGTGAGAGGCTGGGGGGGCAGGTGAGAGGCTGGGGGAGCAGGGGAGAGGCTGGGGGAGCAGGGGAGAGGCTGGGGGAGCAGGGGAGAGGCTGGGGGGGCAGGGGAGAGGCTGGGGGGCAGGGGAGAGGCTGGGGGGCAGGGGGAGAGGCTGGGGAGCAGTGGGAGAGGCTGAGGTTTGGGGGGAGAGGCTGATGGTTAGGTGGAGAGGCTGGGGGGAGCAGGGGAGAGGCTGAGGGTTAGGTGGAGAGGCTGGGGGGGGGGCAGGGGGAGAGGCTGGGGGGCAGGGGGAGAGGCTGGGGGGCAGGGGAGAGGCTGGGGGGCAGGTGAGAGGCTGGGGGGCAGGTGAGAGGCTGGGGGGCAAGTGAGAGGCTGAGGGGCAGGGGAGAGGCTGGGGGGCAGGTGAGAGGCTGGGGGGGCAGGTGAGAGGCTGGGGGGCAGGTGAGAGGCTGAGGGGCAGGGGAGAGGCTGGGGGGCAGGTGAGAGGCTGGGGGGGGCAGGTGAGAGGCTGGGGGAGCAGGGGAGAGGCTGGGGGAGCAGGGGAGAGGCTGGGGGGCAGGTGAGAGGCTGGGGGGGGCAGGTGAGAGGCTGGGGGGGGCAGGTGAGAGGCTGGGGGGGCAGGTGAGAGGCTGGGGGAGCAGGGGAGAGGCTGGGGGAGCAGGGGAGAGGCTGGGGGAGCAGGGGAGAGGCTGGGGGGGCAGGGGAGAGGCTGGGGGGCAGGTGAGAGGCTGAGGGGGCAGGGGAGAGGCTGGGGGGAGGTGAGAGGCTGAGGGGGCAGGGGGAGAGGCTGAGGGGGCAGGGGGAGAGGCTGAGGGGGCAGGGGAGAGGCTGGGGGGCAGGGGAGAGGCTGCCCCCCAGCAGGGGGGCAGCTGAGGATGCAGGGGGGCCGGGCAGACGCTGTGGGGCTGGGGGAGACGGGGCGGCCGGGAGCAGGATGGGCAGGCAGGCTGGTTCCCTCCCCCCATGCAGCGCCGAGGTCCGAGGTCCGGGGTGCGATGCAGGGGGTGAGCTTCCGGCACACACAGTCTGACAGAGGCCGGAAGCTCACAGCTGCAGCCCCGCGTTCCTGGATCTCCTCTCCTGCTAGGCGATGACGTCACATCACGTGAGCGCCGCCGAGCAGGAGAGAAGATCCGGGACCGCGGGGCTGCAGCTGTGAGCTTCCGGCCTCTATATAATGAAACAATAGGACCAAACACAACTATATGTTTGGAGAGCTTCCGGCCTCTGTCACACTGTGTGTGCCGGAAGCTCACCCCCTGCATCGCACCCCGGACCTCGGACCTCGGCGCTGCATGGGGGGAGGGAACCAGCCTGCCCACCAGCCTGCTCCCGGCCGCTCCGTCACACCTCCCCCCCCCCCCCCCCCCCGGCGCGGACTAGGCACCCGTGGGCCGGTGCCTACGGACGTTTTTTTTTTTTTTTTTTTTTTTTTTTTAATAATAAAAAAAGTGTTCCCTGCGGGCGCCGCCCTAGGCACCGGACCACGGGTGCCTAGTGACAAATACGGCCCTGACACAGGTGTCAAACTCAAGCGGTACAAGACTGTGATTCCCATAATAGAGAAATAATAATAATAATAATAATAATAATAATAATAATAATAATAATAATAACATACTTACCTAGCCCTGTTCCCCCACAGCTCTTTCTGGTCCTCTGATGTTTTCTCTCTTTTCCTACTTCCGAGATGAGCACATGGGAGCAGGATCTGCCGGCTCAGCCAATCACGGGCTGCAATAAAGCTGTGCGTAGCAAACCATACGCCAGTGTGTTTATGTGACAGTGGTGGAATACATAAACAAGTAAAAAGAATATAGAAGTGTGTCTAATTACTGGATTTAATGTCAATTAGAGCAATATTTTCTTTGTAATTTTTTTTTTTTTTGTGTAAATGTTTTATAAACGACTTATGAACACAAACCAGAAAGTATAATCGTAGCCTGTAGGGGAAATACAATTTTAGCACTGTTTATAAAAGTTTTAAATTCTTTATAGTGTGTGAAGAATTTATTGTTTCTGTACATGAATAATTGATAGCATTAAAGAAAACATTCGCAGCCACTAGGTTAAATACATACGCCATAAATGATGCATATGGAATGCATTGATACCGGGGGAATTCTGCAAGGCAAAAATGACTGAATTACTGGTTATACTAATTTTATAGCAACCGAAGAACATTGATCTACATTCAACTTTTGTATTCCAACATACAATGGAATGCTCAGGGCAAATAAAAAAAAAAAAAACCCACAAAAAAAATTAAACTGGATTACTGGGATGTATATACTGGGGTAAGCTACTACATACAGGATAGTGGACCTAAGGGGGATACACGTTGAAATTCTAAGACTTACGGGGGAAAAGATAAAGGTGATTAGGCTATACCATCGAGTAAAAAATACATGTGTAAACAGCAAAGAACGTATGGAGTCAAAGACAGAAGCCAGCTCATAAAATATTGACCTTAATTGATACTTCTATTCTTTTTCACATGTTTTCTGAGAAAAAAACATGTACAACACAAATCATTGGGTTCACGAAACCTTTACCTAGGAAACAAAAATAACTGGAATTTTGATTAGATCTTCAGGTGCACACTCATAATTGATGTTCTATTGTATAAAATTGTATTAAAAAAAAGCTATATCTAGAATTTATATGGTATTTTGGTTCATAAACTCCATAACATAAAGATTAAAAAATCCATCGCTGGGCAAAAAAATCATTCTGGGCTGGGGGTGGGGGAACATAAAAAAGAAGTTCTATTCACCTGTCCCGGTGACAGTGCAGCACTGCTTCCCGCTCCTGTCTTCTAAGCTCCCCTCCAGCTAAGCCAGTCAGTGACTGGGGCGGAACACAGCTACAGTCACTGATTGGCTGAGCGGGCTAAATCCCACCCGCTTGCAACGTTCAACCCAGATTGTGACGTACTTGGAAACCGGGAGAAGAGCATATTGTCTTTTTTAATTTCCCCCACCCCCTGCCCATAATAACTTTTTCCCCCTCCCTACCCAAGCCGGACTTCTCCTTTTTGTCTTCCCATCAGCTGCAGAGAAATTGCCGCCCGATGGTCTGCGTGTGTTATATGTAAATGAGAAGAGATGAGTCTGACGTCCATAGGAAATCACTGCTCGAGTGATTTCCTATGGATGTCGGACTCATCTCTTCTCATTTACACGACGCACGCGCAGACCGTCAGGCAGGGATTTCTTCACGGAGGGGCCGGCTTTTGGAGCGGGACTTGCAGGATGAGGTAAGTATTCGGGGCTCCACCGGGGGGTAGGGCGGGCTCTTCCCTCTGTTCTTAGGTGACATCTACCATCTCTGCTGGAAATTTATTCCCAGCATTTACTACTTTCAGTAAAGTAAAATTTTTATCATGTTGCTTATGATCTTTCCCCCAACTAACCCCATATTGTGGCCCATTGTTCTCTAGTTGAGTTTTGTTTTATTAGAAACACTTCTCTCTTGAACCTTCTTTTGTTCATTAATGTATTTAAAAGTTTAGATCATGCCCCAACCCCCTTTTCCTTTTCCAGACTTAAATCCTTAAAGGGGTACTCCAGACGGGAGTCTTTTTTTCAGTTTTGCCAGGCAGGGGGAGCATGAATACAATGATGTCCACTTACCTCCTCGGCTCTAGTGCTGTGGCCCCCACCACACTGCTTTGGTCCACAGCTGCTACCTGGTCTAAGACAGGACTTGAGACGTGATGTCTTAAATAGCAGAGATAGGACATCACTACAGCCGCTGAATGGCTGAACGAGCCTGCCAACGTCTCGTCTCAAGTCCCATCTGAGACCAGGAAGTGGCCGGAGACCGCGGACTGGAGCAGCATGATGTGGGCCCTAGTGATGGAGTCAAGGAGGTAAGTGGATGTCATTGTTTTCATCCACCCCTTCCCTGGTGATACTGTAAAAAGGTCTACCGCCCAGAGTACCCCTTTAAATCTTTCCTGATTTTAGGTTTTATGCTTCAGATCGTCCATAATTTTTGTAGCTCATCTTTGGACCTGTTCTATTTTATCAATATCTTTGTATAGGTGAGGTCTCCAGAACTTGACACAGTATTTCAGATGAGGTTTCACTAGAGCTCTATACAGCGGGATCACAATCTCCCTCCTCCTACTGGTTATAACTCTAGCTATAAAGCCCAGCATACCATTATATATACAGCCCAGCATACCATTATATATACAGCCCAGTATACCATGATATATATATATATGCAGCCCAGCATACCATTATATATTGTAGGGATCTTCCCGGGGGATGGTGTGTTTGGACACAGTTCACAGCAGACTTGGACTTGTAAAACAACAGCTTGGCGTTTATTTTCAGCATAAACAGTCCATAACAGAAATATAGCAACACTGTGCTTTAAGAACAAAACAAAAAGGTCTTGCCCGTCTGGGCGCTAACTAACAACGCAGGTTACCTCTCTGGCACTTCAGTGGTCAGTTTTGCGGGGTGTGAACAGGCCCCAACAGCTGCTGTCTTCCCAGCTCTCACCAAACAGCATGCAGGCTGTTCACTCCTGGCTGAGAGAGAGAGACCTGTACACTGAGCACAGCTTTTGCCTTCTCAGGCTGATTGGGATCAGAGCTCACCTGATCCCAAAACCCACACTGGATCGAGGGGGAGGGAATGGCAAGTCCCACTACCAAAACCTACCTGCCATTCCATGTAAGTCCAGGCCCGGCAATAATAAATAATAGCTCAGCAGCATAACACTGCTGAGCACAGATGCCTCCTGGACTCACCATCTCACACTGTGTATCAACCTGGGTGAGATGTACATCCCCTCGAGCACTTTACCAGTGACATGTCCACATATCCCCCCCCTCTTCTTCAGACCGGAGGGCTGAGCGTATTGTCCCCACAGGCAGTGTACCCTTGATAGGGCGTCAGCATTTGCCTGTAATTTCCCTGGCCGGTGTTCCACAGCGAAATTAAAGTTTTGTAGGGACAGAAACCACCTAGTCACCCTTGCATTCTTCTCCTTGTTTATTTTCATCCATGTTAGGGGGGCATGGTCTGTCACTAACTTAAACCTCCTGCCTAGTAGGTAGTACCTCAGGGATTCTAGGGCCCACTTCACTGCCAGACATTCTCGCTCAACTATGGCGTAGTTTTTCTCGGCCGGGGATAGTTTCCTGCTTAAGTACATCACCGGGTGCTCCTCGCCATTCACGACCTGTGAGAGGACGGCACCTAACCCTGTGTTAGAGGCGTCTGTCTGTACCAAAAACTCTCGCCTAAAGTCAGGGGTAACTAGCACAGGCTGTTGGCACAGGGCAGACTTGAGGCTTTGAAAAGCCTTCTCGGCCTCTGGTGTCCATGTCACCATTGCGGACTTCGCACCCTTTGTCAGGTCAGTTAGTGGGGCTGCAACTGAGGCAAAATTTGGCACAAACCTACGGTAATAGCCCGTAATACCCAGGAAAGCTCTGACCTGTTTCTTTGTGAGGGGTTGAGGCCAATTCTGTATTGCCTCGATTTTATTTAGTTGTGGTTTCACTAACCCCCTCCCAATAATGTAGCCCAAGTATTTGGCCTCCTCTAAGGCTAGTGCACACTTCTCTGCATTGATGGTTAACCCCGCATCACTTATGGCATCTAACACCGCCTGGACCTTACAGAGGTGACTTTCCCAATCCGGGCTAAAAATGACCACATCATCGAGGTAGGCAGCGGAGTAATCACGATGTGGTCGCAGAATCAAGTCCATCAACCTCTGAAAAGTGGCAGGGGCTCCATGTAACCCGAATGGCATCACTACATATTGGAAGAGCCCATCAGGGGTGGAGAATGCAGTCTTCTCTCTAGCCTTAGGAGTGAGTGGGATCTGCCAGTAGCCCTTAGTGAGATCGAGGGTAGTTATGTACCTGGCATTACCCATCCTTTCTATCAACTCATCTACCCTGGGCATGGGGTAGGCATCGAACTTGGAGATCTCATTTAACTTTCTAAAATCATTACAGAACCTCCAAGTTCCATTGGGCTTTGGGATTAACACAATCGGGCTGGACCACTCGCTCTGGGACACCTCAATGACTCCTAGGTCAAGCATACGTTTTACCTCGGATGATACCGCCTCCCTCCGTGCTTCTGGTATCCTATAGGGCTTAAGGTTTACTCTGCTTCTAGGCTCAGTTTCAATATGATGACTAATGAGATGCGTACGCCCTGGTAGGTCAGAAAACTTGTTTTTATTTTTCTGCAGGAACTCCTTAGCTTCCTGCTTCTGGGATACTGATAGGGTGTCACCAATCCTGACCGGAGGGATTGGTGGTGACAGATGACCAACAGGCTTTGTCGCCACCAAGGATTCCCTGTCTTTCCAGGGCTTGATCAAGTTTATGTGATAAACTTGGAAAGGCTTCCTTCTACCTGGTTGGTGTACCTTGTAGTTGACCTCACTGATCTTCTCTACAATTTCATAGGGACCCTGCCACTTTGCTAAGAATTTGCTTTCTACCGTGGGAACAAGTATGAGTACCCGGTCACCTGGGCTAAATGTCCTGATTCTTGCAGAACGATTGTAAATTCTGCTTTGGCCCTCTTGCGCCCTCTGGAGGTGTTCCCTTACTAGGGGCATTACAGTGGCTATACGGTCCTGCATTTGTGCTACATGCTCTATAACACTCTTGTATGGGGTGGACTCACTTTCCCATGTCTCTTTCGCTATATCCAATAAACCCCTAGGGTGACGACCATAGACTAATTCGAAGGGAGAGAACCCTGTGGACGCTTGGGGTACTTCCCTAATAGAAAACATCAGATAAGGTAGTAAGTGATCCCAATCACGACCATCCTTTTCCACCACTTTTTTTAACATATGTTTCAGGGTTTTATTAAACCTCTCCACTAACCCGTCTGTCTGGGGATGATATACAGAGGTACGTAGGTGTGAGATTTTAAACAGTTTGCATAGCTCTTTCATCACCTTTGACACAAATGGTGTACCTTGGTCAGTCAAGATTTCCTTGGGGATCCCCACCCTGGAAAACATATAAAACAATTCCCGTGCAATTGTTTTAGAGGTAGTGTTTCTTAGGGGTACAGCCTCAGGATAGCGGGTCGCGTAGTCCAACACCACTAGAATGTACTGGTGTCCCCTAGCCGACTTTACAATGGGACCCACCAAGTCCATTGCGATCCGGTCAAAAGGTACCTCTATGATGGGGAGTGGGACCAAAGGACTGCGAAAATGCGACACTGGAGCGCTAAGCTGACATGTGGGGCACGACTCACAGTATTTTTTTATGTCAGCATAAATCGCAGGCCAATAAAACCTCTGGAGGACTCTCTCCTGCGTTTTATCTGTCCCCAAGTGGCCCCCAAGGACATGATTATGGGCCATGTCGAGTACCTGACGCCGGTACGACTTAGGCACCAGAAGCTGTTCCACCACCTCATCATTAATTTTAGTGACTCTGTAGTAGAGATCATTAGTCATAGAAAAATGTGGAAATTTTTTCTCAGCTTCTGGTTCCTGAGGTACCCCATTCATAACAGTGACCTGCTCTCTCGCATTTTTGAGAGTGGGGTCCTGTAATTGTGCAGTACCAAAATTATCCCTAGACACCTCTAAGTCTGGAACATTTTGCGCAGTGGGAGGAGCCTCTTCCTCACCAGCCAGGACCTGCAAAGGAAAAGCATCATATTCCTCCTGTACATTTTTATCATTTACCGTGGGTAATGCAATAGGCTTAGGGGTCTCCTCACTCCTTTCAGGGGATTGTTGTTTTCCCCATAGAGCCCAGAACAAAGGAAAATCACGCCCCAATATAACATTATGCATAAGGTTTTTAACCACACCCACTTCATATTGTACAGCGCCTAGTTCAGTCCCGACATTAGCCCGTACTATAGGGTAAACCTTTGTATCGCCATGTATGCATACCACACTCATATGTCTTGCTGGCACAAAGTCCCCAGTCACCAGGCTGGCATGCACCAGGGTGACAAGGCTTCCTGAGTCCAGCAACGCCTTAACAGGAAAGTCATTTACAGTAATGTTGCAGACTTGTGGTTCAGTCTCTAGTCCAGTGACTGCAACAAAAGACGGCTCCGCAAATAGCGACTGACGCCGGCTAGCGTCACACTCCATGGGCTCAGAGGTAAGAGGGCAATGGGCAGACATATGTCCCGTCTCGTGGCATCTCCAGCACTGGATAGGGCCTGGTCTCCTTGGCAGGGAGTCCTTTTTAGGGCCACTTAGCCACCGGGGTCCCCCACCAGTCTTTTGCCCCTGAGACACCTCCTGAGCGCTCTTCCCTCTATCAGCACCCCTCCACACTCCCCCAATAGATGGAAGTCTCTTACCAGATGATGGCACAGATCTGGCACTCCGGGGAGGTGACGGTGCTGCAGGAACATCACGGAGGTAGTCCTCGGTCGCCTGGAACCTCTCCACAAGGCTGACGAGTTCGTCGGCACTCCTAGGGTCGCCTTGTCCCACCAAGCGTTGCAGATCAGCAGGAAGTGCGCGGAGGTAGCGATCCATCACGACCCTCTCTAGGATCTGTGCAGGAGTAGAGGTGTCTGGCTCCAACCACTTTCTTGCCAAATGAATCAGGTCGTACATCTGGGACCTCGCTGACTTGTCCAGACTGTAGCTCCAGTTGCGGACCCTCCGGGCACGGACAGCAGCAGTAACTCCTAGTCGGGCGAGTATCTCTGCTCTTAGCCGAGCATAGTCCTTGACCTCTTGCTCACTGAGGTCATAGTAGGCCTTTTGAGGTTCGCCTGTTAAATAGGGCGCAATCACTTCTGCCCACTCAGTGGAGGGTAGCTTTTCTCGCTCAGCCACACGCTCAAAGACAGTTAAGTAGGCCTCAACATCGTCATCAGCAGTCATCTTTTGCAGCGCACGCTGCACAGCTCTTCTTACAGACAAAGTCTCTGGCGCGGCTGCTGCCACCAGCTGGGGATTAGCACCTGCAGACGCCTCTTGCTTTGCTATCAGGTGCTCAATAAGTCTCTGTTGTTGAGCCATCGCTTGTTCGTGGCGCAGATTAGCATCTGCCAGAGCCTGTTGTTGCTGCCGATTAGCCTGCTGGTGTGCAGCCAATGCCTGTTCATGGCGCAGGTTAGCAGCCTCCTGATCCTGCTTAGCGGCTGCCTGAGCCTGTTGTTGTGCGACCAACGCCTGTTGCTGTTGCAGACTCACTTGCATTAGCTGCTTCATCATTTCCTCCATGTTGCTTGACTGTTTTTGGAGTGAAGCAGCAGCCTTCACCCAGGACATACGCAGCTGTAGCCAAGTTGCTGCACACCGTTGCCCCTAGCAACCGTTTTGCCCGCTCCGCAGCACCAATTGTAGGGATCTTCCCGGGGGATGGTGTGTTTGGACACAGTTCACAGCAGACTTGGACTTGTAAAACAACAGCTTGGCGTTTATTTTCAGCATAAACAGTCCATAACAGAAATATAGCAACACTGTGCTTTAAGAACAAAACAAAAAGGTCTTGCCCGTCTGGGCGCTAACTAACAACGCAGGTTACCTCTCTGGCACTTCAGTGGTCAGTTTTGCGGGGTGTGAACAGGCCCCAACAGCTGCTGTCTTCCCAGCTCTCACCAAACAGCATGCAGGCTGTTCACTCCTGGCTGAGAGAGAGAGACCTGTACACTGAGCACAGCTTTTGCCTTCTCAGGCTGATTGGGATCAGAGCTCACCTGATCCCAAAACCCACACTGGATCGAGGGGGAGGGAATGGCAAGTCCCACTACCAAAACCTACCTGCCATTCCATGTAAGTCCAGGCCCGGCAATAATAAATAATAGCTCAGCAGCATAACACTGCTGAGCACAGATGCCTCCTGGACTCACCATCTCACACTGTGTATCAACCTGGGTGAGATGTACATCCCCTCGAGCACTTTACCAGTGACATGTCCACAATATATACAGCCAGCATACCAATATATATTGTAGACGTGTCACGGGAGAAGTGGTCGAGGGGGTGTACATCTCACCGAGGTTGATACGCACGGTGAGATGGTGAGTCCAGGAGGAACCTGTTACTCAGCAGTGTTATGCTGCTGAGATTGTTATTTATTTTTACCGGGCCTGGATTTACTGGAATGGCGGGTAGGTTGGTAGTGGGACTTGCCATTCCCTTCCCCCGATCCAGTTCGGGTGTTGCCATCAGGTGAGCAATCAGCCTGAGAAGGCAAAAGGTTGCACAGAGAGCAGGGAATTGCTCTCAGCCAGGGGTGAACAGCCTGCATGCTGGTTCTCCTGGGAGCAAGGAATACTGCCGCCGCTGGGGCCTATTCATACCCTGCGATACCGCCTATTGAAGCATCAGATAGGTAACCTGCCTGTTAGTAAGTGCCCAGACGGGCAAGACATTTTTGTTTATTTTTGTTCATAAAAGCACGGTGTTGCTAAATTTCTGTTTGCTGGACTGTTTATGCTGCAAATAAACGCCAAGCTCCTGTTTTATAAAGCCAAGTCTGTTGTGAACTGTGTCCAAACACACCATCCCCCGGGAAGATCCCTACAATATATATATATACACAGCCCAGCATACCATTATATAAATACAGCCCAGCATAGCATTATATTTATACAGCCCAGCATACCTTTATATATACAGCCCGGCATACCATTATATATATATACAGCCCAGCATACCATTATATATACAGTCCAGCATACCATTATATATACATAGCCCAGCATACCATTACATATACATACAGCCCAGCATACCATTATATATACAGCCCAGCATACCATTATATGTACAGCCCAGCATACCATTATATATATATATATATATATATATATATACAGCCCAGCATACCATTATATATACAGCCCAGCATACCATTATATATTGTTACAGGAGCTGTGACCACATATACTATATACCTATGCCAGGTATATAGTATATACTGATATCAGGCAGTCACTGAGCTCTCAGTGTGTCTAAAGACCATTAGGACATTAGCATTTCAAAGGCCCTGAGTCCAGGAAGAAGCTAATTTAACCAGTTGGTCAACATTCTCCATTCCCCCACTGTAAGGTATATGAGTGGTCTTAGGGTGGAGTCCATAGATGGGTTGGGACAATTCCTATGGGATATAACCTATGTAACCCTCCAGGTCTCTCTCCCTTTTCCTGCGGCCCTGGACGAACAAGCACTTAGGAACAGGTATAATATATGTGGCCTTCTGTGTGTGTATATAGCAATATAAGTATAATAGCATCACAGTAGACTGTATACGTGTACATATAGATATTCTAGGTATAAGTGTGTGTTGCTATAGATATATATGCTGTTTATGCATAAGTTTCTATATGTACATGTACCAGTGGTCGGCTGCTGGATGTGGCTGTGATAACTATAGATCCAGGATACGGTGTGGGATCTGGATATATGTTATACTGTATATACATACACAGTATTGGTAACATGGTGCTTGGTATCCAGGGGGGTAGGAAAGGAGGCAGCTGTGTGTGGTTGTGTTCTCTATGTAATGTATTGTATTTGTATATAATGTATAATGTCCTTGTCCTCTTTATGTTGTTAGTAAAGTAGTTTTATACATATCTGCGAGGGTTGTATATTACTCCAGTAGTGGGAGAAGGACCGATGGGTGTGTGTATACTATATATAATACAGAGTAAGTGGCATATACAGGAAACAAAGGTACCAGACTAGGAGCGGACCAAAGGGATGAAGATCCAGAACCAGAATCAATCCCTTTATCATATATATACAGCCCAGCATACCATTATATATATACAGCCCAGCATACCATTATGTATATACAGCCGAGCATATGATTAGCTTTCTCTAGTGACTCATTTTAAGGTTGCCAAAAACCCCTACCCCTAAACCCTTCTCTTCTGAAGTCTTTGCAAACACAGAGCATTATTTTACATTTGGAAACATTTAACTGCAGTTTTGACCACTTATCTAGTAGAACTAAATCCCTTTGCATATTACTGCCACCTCCAGGAATATCAACCCTATTGCAGACTTTTTATTGCAGTCATCAGTAAACATACAAACCTTACCTTACAAGCATATTAAAAACAGCAGTGCACAGAAAAGACCCTTGTGCCATTCCACTTTGTACTGGACAGAATTCCTGTGTTAAGTCTGTTTTTTCCATCAGCTCAAGTCTAAAAATCTGCCTTCAGAAGACTGGACCTGGATACAGTAAGTATAGCTGCCTTCAAGAGACTGGACCTGGATACAGTAAGTATAGCTGTTATATAGCAGCCTTCAGGGGACTGGACCTGGATACAGTAAGTATAGCTGTTATATAGCTGCCTTCAGGAGACTGTACCTGGATACAGTAAGTATAGCTGTTATATAGCTGCCTTCAGGAGACTGTACCTAGATACAGTAAGTATAGCTGTTATATAGCTGCCTTCAGGAGACTGGACCTGGATACAAGTAAGTATAGCTGTTATATAGCTGCCTTCGGGAGACTGGACCTGGATACAGGAAATATAGCTGTTATATAGCAGCCTTCAGGGGACTGGACCTGGATACAGTAAGTATAGCTGTTATATAGGTGCCTTCAGGAGACTGGACCTGGTTACAGTAAGTATAGCTGTTATATAGCAGCCTTCAGGGGACTGGACCTGGATACAGTAAGTATAGCTGTTATATAGCAGCCTTCAGGGGACTGGACCTGGATACAGTAAGTATAGCTGTTATATAGGTGCCTTCAGGAGACTGGACCTGGATACAGTAAGTATAGCTGTTATATAGCTGCCTTCAGGAGACTGTACCTAGATACAGTAAGTATAGCTGTTATGTAGCTGCCTTCAGGAGACTGGACCTGGATACAGTAAGTATAGCTGTTATATAGCTGCCTTCAGGAGACTGGACCTAGATACAGTAAGTATAGCTGTTATATAGCTGCCTTCAGGAGACTGGACCTGGATACAGTAAGTATAGCTGTTATATAGCTGCCTTCAGGAGACTGGACCTGGATACAAGTAAGTATAGCTGTTATATAGCTGCCTTCAGGAGACTGGACCTGGATACAGTAAGTATAGCTGTTATATAGCTGCCTTCAGGAGACTGGACCTAGGTACAGTAAGTATAGCTGTTATATAGCTGCCTTCAGGGGACTGGATGTGGATTTCTGAGAAGTTCAGCTTTTTCTTTTCCCTACAGCATGATAACAACAACAAAATAATGGCTGTATATTGCAAACTTGCTTTATATCAAATCTACTGTCAATTTAGATTTTGAAAGTTATAATGACAGCGACACTTTAAATAAAACTCTATGGTGAGATTATTACATATAGATAGGAGCTGTGCATAGTAATTTCAATGCTGCAATTAAAAGTGGCTGTGGGCAACCGGAGTTTTATCATCTAACTTTATGGCTGTGTAAGTAAACCGGAAGATTTTGACCTCTGTCACAGCAAGATGGAAATTAATTAGAAAAGTTGGTACTTTTTAGATTAAAAAAAAAATAGGAAAATGACGACCGAAGGTTAAAGTTGATTCTTTTACTTCCATGAATTCTTATTCATTTTAATCTTGAAGTGAGACAAATAGCAGCTTTTTATGTTCCCCATTTCAATAGCGTTTGTCTGTCTCAATGAATTAATGATAAAGCGAATCAGCCAGGAACTCTCAAGTCTCATCTAACAGACAATACAGTAGCCAATACATAGTTATTTGCAACAAAACCTTCTACGTATATTTTTATACTCAAAAACATACTTCAATGGCATCAATAATGTATTCTTAGCCCTGTGTGCTTGATATCTATTAAAGGGGTACTCCAGTGATTATTTTTCTTTCAAATCAACTGGTGTAAGGTATATAGATTTGTAATTTACTTCTATTTAAAAATCTCCAGTCTTCCTGTACTTATCAACTGCTGTGTGTCCTGAAGGAAGTGGTGTATTCTCTCCAGTCTGTCACAATGATCCCTGCTGCCACCTCTGTCCATGTCAGGAACTGTCCAGAGCAGCAGAAAATCCCCATAGAAAACCTCTCCTGCTCTGGACAGTTCCTGACACGGACAGAGGTGGCAGCAGAGAGCACTGTAATTTTTATTTCTCTGTTTAAGGGAATAAACATACATAAACCTTATTTGTTTAGCAGAAACTTCAACTTGACATTACATTTTACCCACAACATCTGGCTTCTTTTCAGACATCATTTAACCCTTTCTTGATAATTGCATACTGCTAAAATTACAGTGTTAAAACTATACTCCCTATATTGTCAGTGCTCAAAAGAGACACCAGGTTAGACTGGTGACTGGCTAATTAACCATTTAAATTCCACTGTTAAAACTGACAGCGGCATTTAAAAGGCATCCATGTGGTCAAGTGTGGTGATAAGTCTCCCCGATGCGATTGGGAGAGGCTGATCACTCATACTTACTGGGCCTCAGTGACGGGCTTATGCCTGATCCCTTCTCGGCATTTGTTTACTATGGGCTTCAGCAACCCTTAGTAATTGAGCACCTATTGCATAGATCAATGCAGTACATAGATACTGCATTGATTTCTATGAGCAATCAGTGCATTGCTCATAGGAATCCCCTACAAATTACCGTGTAAAAAAAAACCCCAAAAATTTATATATATAATCCCATCTCATCCCGAAAGTGCCATTTATTAAATAAAACAATTATAATAAACAATAAACATATATCTATATCTACACATATACTGTGTATATATGTATATATATATATATATATATATATATATATATCACATCAAAGTGCACAAAATCAGATTTTTTTGGTCACACAAAATCCAGAAAAAAATTAATAAAAGGTGATCAAAAAGTCGCATATGCGCAAGCAAGCTTCTGATAATAAGTACAGATCATGGCACAAAAAAAATGACAACATCAAATAGCCCTATAGGCCAGAAAATAAAATAATTATAAGGGTCATAATATAAGAGCTCATATGCGTCTGCAGGTAAAACAATACAAGCACTATGGTCTTTCAAACACGGAAAGGAAAAAGCAAAAGTGGAAAAGCGACAATTTTTTTCTGGCATAATAACATTATATTTAGAGTTAAAAAAAAAAAAATACAACAATAGGGGATACGTGAATGGTGGGTGTAGGGGGGTGTACTTTGTCACAGTGAATTTAGAAGTAGATGAGTAATTTATTGTCCGCCTCACAGTGAGATCAGCGACGAGAACCGTCTTACAGCTAACAAGTAAATAAATATATAGAGCGTTATATAAAGTCTTCATTCATAAATTAAAGGAAAAAAGTGACGGCCGAGATTGTCCTCTATTAGAACAAGATTTTAATTTAATCAACCGCAGATTGTGCATAAATAATCTGGACAAAAATAACCCATGAGAAGAAGCAACTGTTTCACTCCCCAGTCAACATGTGACGTTATGGGCAGCTGGATTATTCTACCCAACAAAGGCAGCGGATAATGTATCATCTGTATGAAGAAGCCTAGCAACTGTTCCACACATATGATTCACTGGCATCGCCATGCTGTCACTGTGTACAGTCACCGCCGCCATTATACATGACATATCAAGTGAACAAAAGACCGCGTTCTCAGACCAGCAAAGACAGCAGAGTAACAGAAAGCTAGACACAAACTTCATAGGTATTGGTAATTGTTTGCTATCGAAAACAGTAGCGGATTATAATAGGTTTGTTTCGGGCGGTAGCCCAGGGCCGTGAGATCCTGGGGGGCCCATGGCCACCCAAAAAGACACATACTTTAGTGGTGTCTTGTCTCCTGACTACAGTTCTGCCAAGATTGGCTAAAAAATTGCTGCTTTTTTACTGCAATTTTGCACACATCAGGGCATTATGAAATTATCTATTCTGTGCTATGAACACTACGCTAGTGCTGCCATAGTTGGGGGGGGCCCAAGCTTGGTGAACAGCCCGGGCCTATGATAACGTTAATCCGACCCTGATCGTAAACCTTTAGTGTGCTGGGAGGATTCGGCCTATTATCCCTCTGTATAATAGAGACAACGATCAGCCGATGAAACAATCATCGGCTGATCGTCTCTTTAGGCCCACCGACCGTGCATTGCTATGTTTAATAGTGATGCACAGTTGACAGCTGACCATTGCCCAAACAGTTAAAGGGGTTATCCAGCGCTACAAAAACATGGCTACTTTCCCCCTACTGTTGTCACCAGTTTGGGTGGGGTTTTGAAACTCAGTTCTATTGAAGTAAATGGACCTTAATTGCAAACTGCACCTGAACTGGAGACAACAGTAGGGGGAAAAGTGGCCATGTTTTTGTAGCGCTGGATAAACCCTTTAATACTGGACCTACCCACGCTCCTGTCGATCTAGCTCGTTTACACTATTGTCAGCCTGCGTAATAGAATCCTAACAAGTGGCCCCTGTGGATGGGGATAAATTTCCTCCTAGTGTAGGAAATATTGTTTTATGGAGGTAACAGCCATGAGCTAATTAACCCCTTCCCGCATAAGAAGGTACCAGTACGTACTGCTACGGGTGGGGGAGTTTAGAGAGGGGTCGCATGGCGACCCTTTAAACCGCCCCATTCTCAGTTGCTATCTGCAGCCGGAACCGCGGCTATTGGCGGATGCTGTCCGATCGCCACGCCTGCTAATGAGACATTTAAATACAGTAGTCAAATTTGACAGCTGCATTTAAATGTCCTGTGTGCCCCTATCCCTGATGTCTAGTGGGGGGATCTCCCCCCCGCGATGAAATCACGGAGGGGAATTTTCCTCTTCTTACAGGAGCGGGGCTCAGTGTCACACTGACATTGATCCCGGCTCGGTAATCTGTAGATTTGGGTTTCAGCAGACCAGAGTAATATAGCACTGATCTAATCGATCAGTGCTTGCAACAATATGTAATTTATATAACTTCAATTTTATCTGACTGCTTTTAAAAAATTTAAACCTTTAAAAAATAGCTAAATGTGTTTAAAATTGCTCTATTACCATCCTTATAACGGTTTTATCCATTGGTCTATGGGGCTGGGTGGTGTGTCATTTGTTGTGCCATGATTTGTACATTCTGTCGGTACCTTGTTTGCATATATGCAACTTTTTGATCACTTTTTATTACAATGTTTCTGGATTTGATGTGACAAAAAATCCGCAATTTTGCACTTTGGCGGGTTTTTATGCTTACGCTGTTTACCGCGCGGGATCAGGAATGTGATAATTTAATATTTCGGGTGATTATACATGCGGCAATATCAAACATGTTTATTTATTTTTATTTAGAAATTTTTTATTTTTTTATTAATGAATTTTTTTTTTATTTTTTATACTTTAACTTTTAGTCCCCCTGGTGGACTTCTAATACAACTGCACTGATCTCCCATAGAGAGATCAGGGAGACACTGAGGGACACAGGGCACTGGAGGGACATTGAGCATCCCTCTGCCATCATCCTCTCCAGCAGCCACAACCCGCACAGCTCTGGGAGTCGAGTCGTTACATCACCATTTTATCCAGGAAGTGACATCACCATTTTATTCAGGAAGTGACATCACCATTTTATCCAGGAAGTGACATCACCATGTTATCCAGGAAGTGACATCACCATTTTATTCAGGAAGTGACATCACGATGTTATTCAGGAAGTGACATCACCATTTTATCCAGGAAGTGACATCACCATGTTATCCAGGAAGTGACATCACCATTTTAATCAGGAAGTGACATCACCGTGTTATCCAAGAAGTGACATCACCATGTTATCCGGGAAGTGACGTCACCATTTTATCCAGGAAGTGACAGCACCATGTTATCCAGGAAGTGAAGCCTTGATGCAGTAGTAAGTGCAGGGAAAAAAGTACTTTATAAGCATTTCCCGTAATAAGTGTATATTGGTGATTTGTATAACTTTTGGGGGGCAATACAATAATAAATAAAAATTTTTTACCAGACTTCTCCTTTAATCTCAGCTTTCTTTGTGACCATAGGGAACCATTCGATTATGGTCAGAGGCTAATGTATTCATAACTTTAGGTTAATTCTTGGAAATCAGTTTTACCTATCATATTTGCTGCCATAATTTTAGTAGCTTTATGAGCGAACTGCTTATCCCAACCGTTTACTCCGTCTGCTCCGGAACAGCAATCACTTTAACCCCTTAGGGACCAAGCCTGTTTGGGCCTTAATGACCAGGCTCATTTTTCAAAATCTGACCTGTCTCACTTTATGCGCTTATAGCTCAGTGATGCTTTAACGTATGCTAGCGATTCTAAGATTGTTTTTTCATAACATATGGTACTTTATGTTAGTGGCAAAATTTGGTCACTGTCTTGTGTGTTTTTTGTGAAAAACATCAAAATATAATGAAAAATTTGAAAATTTTGCACTTTACGAATTTTGAAATTCTTTGCTTCTAAAAAAAAAAGTCACATGACAAAAATTAGTTAGTAGGTCACATTATCAATATGTCCTCTTTATTCTGGCTTCATTTCGTAAACATATTTCACTTTTTTAGGGTGTTACGGGGCTTAGAAATGTATCAGCAAATTATCATATTTTCATGAAATTTCCAAAACTGATTTTTTTAGGGACCAGTTCTTTTTTTAAGTGGATTTAGGAGGCTTGTATGCTGGAAACCCCCATAAGTGACCCCATTTTGGAAACTAGACACCTTTAAGAATTAATCTAGGGGTATAATGAGCATTTTAACCCTACAGGGGCTGGAGGAAAGTATTCACAATTAGGCCGGAAAAAAATGGAAAATAGAAATTTTCGAATAATATATTTGTTAAGATTAAAGTATCTCATTTTCATAATAAACATGAGAGAAAATGCACCCCAAATTTTGTAACGCAGGCTCTCCTGAGTAGAATGGTACCCCATATGTGGGCATAAACCACTGTATGGGCACACAGCGGGGCTCAGAAGGGAAGGAGTGCCTATTAGCATTTCCAGTTCAGATTTTGCTGAAGAAGTTTCTGAGAGCCAGGTGCGTTTGCAGTGCCCCTGTAATGTCTACAGAATAGAACCCCCCACAAAAGTCACCCCATTTAGGAAAGTACACCCCTCCAGGAATTCATCTTGGGGTGTGGTGAGCATTTTGACCCCACAGGTATTGGAGGAAAGTATTCAAAACTAGACTGTAAAAATGAAAAAAAAATTATTTTTCCAATAACATGTTTGTTTAGTTTGAAATTTATCAATTTCACTGGGAACAGGGGAGAAAAAGCACCCCAAAATTTGTAACAGAGGTTCTCCTGAATACAATGGTACCCCATATGTGGGCATAAACCACTGTATGGGCACACAGCGGGGCTCAGAAGAGAAGGAGTGTCATTTTAGTTACAGGCAATATGTGGTTGTTTACTGGTTATCTGGGGTGGTAATGGACAATCTCGGGGTGTTTACTGGCTATCTGAGGTGGCAACAGGCAATCTGGTGGGGTTATGGGCAATCTGGGGTGGTTACAGGTAATCTGGGGTGGTTACGGGTAATCTGGGGTGGTCACTAGGGTCACTGGGGTGGTCACTTGTGTTAATTCTGGGGACAGGGGGGGACATGTTCTCATCTCCTCTCACTGTGGATTCACGGTAAGAAGAGATGAAAGCGTTCAGCTGCGCTGGCAATGTCCGTTACCGGTGGCCGCCGTTATACTGATAATAACGGCGATCGCCAGTGAGGGGACTTGCCGGGACTGACCCCACACTCTGCCTAAACCCCTCAGCTACCTCTGGTAGCTGAGAGGAGGGGGCTGCGGGCATTACTGGCGCCGCTGCACTATTCTGCGCCATCGCAGGGCTGGGGGGGCTGTGTTGTGTTTGGTGCACATTTTTTTTCACTTTTTTTTTTACTTTTACACTAGTGTACATTACTGTACACTAGTGTAAAATACTTTCATCACTGATACAATACACTGCAGTTACTAATGTACTGCAGTGTATTGTATCATGCCTCATGCTGGAATCACTGCTGCTAAAGTGCCACAAAGTCAGTGTCAGTGAATAGCGGCAAATGGCTGGACAGAGAGGAGGAGCATAGGAGATACTGTTTCTCTGTTCTTCTAGCCTGTTCACATTGAGGGCAGTGGCACAGTATCCAACAGCTTGCCACATGGATAAAGTAAAGGACGACTCTGTGCACAAACTAATGGAAGAAACTGAAGATTGTCCATCTAATTGACAACCATCATGGTAAATCTTCAAGGCCCAAGGAGTTGTCCAACCCCACAAAATTAATGCTTAAACCGTCACTGTCGTTTACATTTTTTTGCAGAAATCAATAGTACAGGCGATTTTAAGGAACTTTCTAGTTGGGTTTATTAGCCAGACATTGCATTTTTATCATGAAAAAGCAGTTTGAAGCTCTCCCCCCTGTCTTCATGGTTCTCTATGGAGAGAGGAGGGGTGGGGGGAGATGAGGCACCAAAACAGGACAACAAAGAGTTAATTTACAGATACATCACCGGGCTATCTCCTCTGAAGTCACCACTGACCTCTGAATACCGGCTTTCACACAGGTCCCACTGTGTAATCCTTTGTTCTCTGCTCTCTGCTGCCGACTAATCTCCCTCCCCCTCCCCTCTCCATAGGCTACACAGGGCTCGACTGATGTAAAAGAGTCGAAATTTCCTGATAATGAGAAGTGGATGGGGGGGGGGATGGACCTGGGGAAAGTCTTTTTGAATGCAGATAATGGCATATTTGCCTAATAAACCCAATTACAAAGTTTCTTAAAATCGTCTGGACTATTGATTTCTGCAAAAAAAAAGACAGTGTCACCTTCCCTGATCCCATAATAATAATAATAATTTTTATTTATATAGCGCCAACAGATTCTTACAATTCTGGGGGTACATACATAGACAGAAATCAGACATTACAGAGATATACATCTAGTTATCCATACATGAGGAGTGAGGGCCCTGCTCGCAACCATGAGCTTACACACTATCAGGAGGGGGTTTGAGACAGTATGGCAGAGGGGCAAAGTGCATTATTGTTCTTATGGTTCGGCCATTTTTATAAATAAGGCAGTGCATGTAAGGGTGGGTGAACCTGTCACCAGCCAATGCCTGCATGCACAGGTCTAAGTGCTTAAATGCTTGGCGTGTGTGTGTCTGTGTGTGTGTGTGTGGGGGGGGGGGGTTGGGTTTTAGGGTAGCAGTCAAAATTAGGCAACCTGGTAAGCCTGCTTGAACAGATGAGTTTTGAGGGCACGTTTGAAGCTTTGTGTATTGGAGGTGAGCATGACAGTCTTGGGTAATGCATTCCATAGAACTGGTGCAGCTCGGGTGAAGTCTGGAGACGGAAGTGAGAGGTGCGGATTAAGGTGTTAGCCTTAAAGTGTCACTGTCGTGATTTTTTTTTTTTTTTTGGAGAAATCAATAGTCCAGGCGATTTTAAGAAACTTTGTAATTAGGTTTATTAGCCAAAAAATGCATTTTTATCATGAAAAAGCAGTTTGAAGCTCTCCCCCCTGTCTTCATTGTTCTCCTATGGAGAGAGACCAAAACAGGACAACAAAGAGTTAATCTACAAATCCCTCACCCGTTATCTCCTGGGACAGTCACCACTAACCTGTCTGAGCTCAGATTACAGCTGTCACCCAGCTCCGTGCCTGTAATCCTCTGTTATCTGCTTTCTGCTGCCGGCTAACTCCCTCCTTCCTCCTCCCCCCTCCCCTCTCCCTAGAGCAGACAGGGTATGACTCATGCAACAAGTCACAATTTTCTGATTTTTTGCAGTGGATGGAAAAGAGGAGGGAGGGGGGGACCTGGGAAAAGGCTTTTTACATGCAGACAATGGCATATTTGGCTAATAAACCCAATTACAACGTTTCTTAAAATCGCCTGGACTATTGATTTCTGCAAAAAAAAAAAAAAATACGACAGTGACTCTTTAAGTCGTTAGAGGAGCGTAAGGAACGGGTAGGACGGTAGACAGAGATGAGGGAGGAGATATAGGGAGGTGCAGCACTGTGGAGGGCTTTATGGATGAGCAGGAGGACTTTGTATTGTATCCTGTATTTATTAGGGAGCCAATGTAGTGACTGGAACAGGGGGGAGGCATCTGTATAGCGGCTGGACATGGAGATGAGCAGGGGCTGGCTGGCAGATTTTAGCCTGGGGGGCAAGCACACGGCACTGGCCCTTGACTGGCAGGCTAGCGGCCCATCCACCACCCTGGCCCTTACCTGGTATTACCCTCCCCAAATAAGTGCGGGAAAGGAAGATTACACATGCGCCACAGAATTATAGTATTGTGGCCAGTGTTCCCAGCCACTAAAAGCAATTGTGATATACATCTATTGGATTAAAGGGAACCTAGCTCCAGGTGCACAGCATAGTACCTTAGGATGCCTTTAAACAGAGAGATTTATCTGACCGATGTTTGAAGCCAAAGCCAGGAACAGACTATAAGCAGAGAACAGGTAATAAAGGAAAAACTGAGATTTCTCCTCTTTTCAACTCCATTCCTGGCTTTGGCTTCAAAAATCTGTCAGCTAAATCTGTCTGTGTGAATGCACCCTTAAGGTACCATGCTGTGTACCCGGTGACCCTGTTATCAGTGCTGTAATGCCCTTTTGGTTCTCTTATCATGTTAAAACCATCAGCCCTGAATCTCTGCAGCACCAGCTGTTATCAGAGGATGTACTACAACTCCCAGCATATCCTGAGGGCTGCAGACTGTAAGTAAATGCTGGGAGTTGTAGTGTTTGCAGCTGTTGTACTTGGAGGATTCCTGGTGTATTGTATACTGGAGGCTTTGTGAGAGATCAGTATACAGAGTTCTGTGGGGGATCAGTGTGTGGATGTGACCCCAGAACAGAACTAATAGGGGATAGAAGAAATATATACCGTTACTGACCAAATCCAATACACCAGTATATAAGAAACATATATTGTCACTGTGACCACAACCATTACCACCCCATACTAACTAATACCACCAAACCGTAACTGAGATCCAGTATAACAAGACCAATAATACCAGTATAAAAGAAACAAATATCACAACCCCTTCACCACCACCGCCATTACTAACTAACATCCACCGTACAAATACCAGGATCATCCACATAGAAGGTTCTCATTATTAAAATGTGTCTGCTGGTTGTGATCTCATGTGTAATCAAAGATACATAATGAACTGCTAGATAGCTATTTCCTACTGGATCTATCTATCTATCTATCTATCCATCTCCTATCTATCTATCTATCTATCTATCTATCTATCTATCTATCTATCTCCTATCTATCTATCTATCTATCTATCTATCTATCTATCTCCTATCTATCTATCTATCTATCTATCTCCTATCTATCTATCTATCTATCTATCTATCTATCTATCTATCTATCTATCTCCTATCTATCTATCTATCTATCTATCCATTATCTATCTATCTATCTATCTCCTATCTATCTATCTATCTATCTCCTATCTATCTCCTATCTATCTATCTATCTCCTATCTATCTATCTATCTCCTATCTATCTATCTATCTCCTATCTATCTATCTATCTCCTATCTATCTATCTATCTATCTATCTATCTATCTATCTATCTATTATCTGTCTGTCTGTCTATCTATCTATCTATCTCCTATCTATCTATCTCCTATCTATCTATCTATCTATCTATCTATCTATCTATCTATCTATCTATCTATCTATCTATCTCCTATCTATCTATCTATCTCCTATCTATCTATCTCCTATCTATCTATCTATCTATCTATCTATCTATCTATCTATCTATCTATCTATCTATCTATCTATCTATCTCCTATCTATCTATCTCCTATCTATCTATCTCCTATCTATCTATCTATCTATCTATCTATCTATCTATCTATCTATCTATCACCTATCTATCTCCTATCTATCTCCTATCTATCTCCTATCTATCTCCGGTATAAGAACACTGACAATAGAACACAGTTGTCAAACTCCGTCCCTCCAGTTGTTACAACACTACAAATCCCATCATGACTGGACAGATAAACCATGACGGGAATTGTAGTTTTGCAACATCTGGAGGGACATAGTTTGACACCCCTGATAAGTTAAAAGACCTTATAAGTTATTATAGTGCAGTTACATTCAGTGACTCACAGTAGGCGTCTTCTCTGCATGAAGAGACGTCCACTTTTCCTTTTCTTCTCCATCCGGCTCCGGCCATCATGAAGGCTTCTCTGGCCATGACTCCTCCTCTCCACGGGATCTGTCAGACAGACATTTTAGGCTTCTTGCTCCAGCAACATCCTCATCAATACATCCCTCCATATAGAATAGCCCCCGCTGCACATCTCTCCATATAGAATAGCCCACCTGTGCATCCCCCATATAGGATAGCCCCCCCCTGTGCATCCCCCCATATAGAATAGCCCCCTTGTGCAACCCCCCTCGTAGAATAGCCCCCTGTGCATCCCCCCTCATAGAATAGCCCCCTGTGCATCCCCCTTCATAGAATAGCCCCCTGTGCGTTCTCCTTTATAGAATAGCTCCCCCTGTGCATCCCCCTTATAGAATAGCCCCCCTGTGCGTTCTCCTTTATAGAATAGCTCCCCCTGTGCATCCCCCTTATAGAATAGCTCCCCCTGTGCATCCCCCCCTCATAGAATAGCCCCCTGTGCATCCCCCCTCATAGAATAGCCCCCCTGTGCATCCCCCCAATATAGAATAGCCCCCCTGTGCATTCTCCCATATAGAATAGCCCCCTGTGCATCCCTCTCATAGAATAGCTCCCCCTGTGCATCCCCCCCCTCATAGAATAGCTCCCCCTGTGCATCCCCCCCTCATAGAATAGCCCCCCTGTGCATCCCCCATATAGAATAGCTCCCCCTGTGCATCCCCCTTCATAGAATAGCCCCCCTGTGCATCCCCCTTATAGAATAGCTCCCCCTGTGCATCCCCCCATATAGAATAGCCCCCCTGTGCATTCTCCCTTATAGAATAGCCCCCCTGTGCATCCCCCTTATAGAATAGCCCCCCTGTGCATCCCCCCAATATAGAATAGCTCCCCCTGTGCATCCCCCCATATAGAATAGCCCCCCTGTGCATTCTCCCTTATAGAATAGCTCCCCCTGTGCATCCCCCCTTATAGAATAGCTCCCCCTGTGCATCCCCCCCCTCATAGAATAGCCCCCTGTGCATTCCCCCAATATAGAATAACCCCCCCTGTGCATCCTCCCATATAGAATAGCCCCCATGCACCCCCCCCCATATAGAATAGCCCCCTGTGCATCCCCCTTCATAGAATAGCCCCCTGTGCGTTCTCCTTTATAGAATAGCTCCCCCTGTGCATCCCCCCTCATAGAATAGCCCCCCTGTGCATCCCCCCCTCATAGAATAGCCCCCCTGTGCACCCCCCCTTATAGAATAGCTCCCCCTGTGCATCCCCCCCTCATAGAATAGCCCCCTGTGCATCCCCCCTTAATAGAATACCCCCCTGTGCATTCTCCTTTATAGAATAGCCCCCATGCACCCCCCATATAGAATAGCCTCCTTGTCCATCCCCCCTCATAGAATAGCCCCCTGTGCATCCCCCTTCATAGAATAGCCCCCCTGTGCATCCCCCCTCATAGAATAGCCCCCCTGTGCTTCCCCCTTCATAGAATAGCCCCCCTGTGCATCCCCCCTCATAGAATAGCCCCCCTGTGCATCCCCCTTCATAGAATAGCCCCCCTGTGCATCCCCCCTCATAGAATAGCCCCCCTGTGCATCCCCCTTCATAGAATAGCCCCCCTGTGCATCCCCCCAATATAGAATAGCCCCCCTGTGCATCCCCCCTCATATAATAGCCCCCCTGTGCATCCCCCTTCATAGAATAGCCCCCCTGTGCATCCCCCTTCATAGAATAGCCCCCCTGTGCATCCCCCCATATAGAGTAGCCCCCCTGTGCATTCTCCCTTATAGAATAGCCCCCCTGTGCATCCCCCCTTATAGAATAGCCCCCCCGTGCATCCCCCCAATATAGAATAGCTCCCCCTGTGCATCCCCCCATATAGAATAGCCCCCTGTGCATTCTCCCTTATAGAATAGCTCCCCCTGTGCATCCCCCCTTATAGAATAGCCCCCCTGTGCATCCCCCCTCATAGAATAGCCCCCTGTGCATTCCCCCAATATAGAATAAACCCCTGTGCATCCTCCCATATAGAATAGCCCCATGCACCCCCCCATATAGAATAGCCCCCATGCACCCCCCCATATAGAATAGCCCCCTGTGCATCCCCCTTCATAGAATAGCCCCCCTGTGCATTCTCCTTTATAGAATAACCCCCCCTTTGCATCCCCCCTTATAGAATAACTCCCCCTGTGCATCCCCCCTTATAGAATAACTCCCCCTGTGCATCCCCCCTTATAGAATAGCCCCCTGTGCATCCCCCCCTAATAGAATACCCCCCTGTGCATTCTCCTTTATAGAATAGCCCCCCTGTGCATCCCCCCCTAATAGAATATCCCCCCTGTGCATCCCCCCTCATAGAATAGCCCCCATGCACCCCCCCATATAGAATAGCCTCCTTGTCCATCCCCCCTCATAGAATAGCCTCCTGAGCATCCCCCCTCATAGAATAGCCCCCTGTGCATCCCCCTTCATAGAATAGCCCCCCTGTGCATCCCCCCTCATAGAATAGCCCCCCTGTGCATCCCCCTTCATAGAATAGCCCCCCTGTGCATCCCCCCAATATAGAATAGCCCCCCTGCGCATCCCCCCTCATAGAATAGCCCCCCTGTGCATCCCCCTTCATAGAATAGCCCCCCCGTGCATCCCCCCAATATAGAATAGCCCCCCTGTGCATCCCCCTTCATAGAATAGCCCCCCCTGTGCATCCCCCCAATATAGAATAGCCCCCCTGTGCATCCCCCTTCATAGAATAGCCCCCCTGTGCATCCCCCCAATATAGAATAGCCCCCCTGTGCATCCCCCCTCATAGAATAGCCCCCCTGTGCATCCCCCTTCATTGAATAGCCCCCCCTGTGCATCCCCCCAATATAGAATAGCCCCCCTGTGCATCCCCCCTCATAGAATAGCCCCCCTGTGCATCCCCCTTCATAGAATAGCCCCCCCTGTGCATCCCCCCAATATAGAATAGCCCCCCTGTGCATCCCCCCTCATAGAATAGCCCCCCTGTGCATCCCCCTTCATAGAATAGCCCCCCTGTGCATCCCCCCAATATAGAATAGCCCCCCTGCGCATCCCCCCTCATAGAATAGCCCCCCTGTGCATCCCCCTTCATAGAATAGCCCCCCTGTGCATCCCCCCAATATAGAATAGCCCCCCTGCGCATCCCCCCAATATAGAATAGCCCCCCTGCGCATCCCCCCAATATAGAATAGCCCCCCTGTGCATCCCCCCAATATAGAATAGCCCCCCTGCGCATCTCCCCAATATAGAATAGCCCCCCTGTGCATCCCCCCTCATAGAATAGCCCCCCTGTGCATCCCCCTTCATAGAATAGCCCCCCTGTGCATCCCCCTTCATAGAATAGCCCCCCTGTGCATCCCCCCAATATAGAATAGCCCCCCTGCGCATCCCCCCAATATAGAATAGCCCCCCTGCGCATCCCCCCTCATAGAATAGCCCCCCTGTGCATCCCCCTTCATAGAATAGCCCCCCTGTGCATCCCCCCAATATAGAATAGCCCCCCTGCGCATCCCCCCAATATAGAATAGCCCCCCTGTGCATCCCCCCAATATAGAATAGCCCCCCTGCGCATCCCCCCAATATAGAATAGCCCCCCTGTGCATCCCCCCTCATAGAATAGCCCCCCTGTGCATCCCCCTTCATAGAATAGCCCCCCTGTGCATCCCCCCAATATAGAATAGCCCCCCTGCGCATCCCCCCAATATAGAATAGCCCCCCTGCGCATCCCCCCTCATAGAATAGCCCCCCTGTGCATCCCCCTTCATAGAATAGCCCCCCTGTGCATCCCCCCAATATAGAATAGCCCCCCTGCGCATCCCCCCTCATAGAATAGCCCCCTTGTGCACCCCCCCTCATAGAATAGCCCCCCCCCCCCCCGGTGTGGCCACATGTTAATGGGTTTAAAAAAAAAGAAAAACAACTCACCTCTCCTCGGGCCGGATCTTCAGTGTGCAGCAGCTTCTCCCTGCTGCTGCAGCGCGGCGGCTCCTCTCCTCTCCCTTTCCTATCAGGTCCTCAGCGGCGCGTCAGGGAAGTGACGTCACCGCTGGGGACCTGATGTAGGTGCCTGCAGACGTGCCTGCGTACAGCACGTCTGCGGCTCCTGGGGGATCAGGAGGCCGGAAGAGACTGGGGGAATAGCGCGGCGGCCGGCCGCGCTATTCTTTCAGTCTCAACTACTGTAGAGAGTCGGCCGCGCGTCGCGGCCCACTCATTGGTGGGGAAGGCCGGCCCGGGGGGCACATGCCCTCCTGCCCCCCGGCCCAGCCCGCCCCTGGAGATGAGCCTGGCCGCTGTATTGAGAATGGACTGGAGAGGGGAGAGATTAGAGGAAGGAAGGCCGATTAGTAAGGAATTGCAGTAGTCAAGACGGGAATGAATAAGAGCGACAATGAGAGTTTTAGCAGATTCGACAGGAAGGAAGGGACGGATTTTAGAGATGTTTTTTAGATGCAGATTACAGGAACGTGAAAGAGATTTAATATGAGGAGTGAAGGAAAGATCCGAGTCAAATATAACCCCAAGGCAGCGGGCTTGTTGTGTAGGGGTTATGGTCGCACCACAGACAGAGATGGAGATGTCAGGTGGGGGGTGGTTAGCTGAGGGAGGGAAGACAAGAAGCTCAGTCTTAGAAAGGTTTAGTTTTAGGAATAGGGAGGACATAGCGTTAGAGACGGCAGACAGACAGTTACTGGTGTTCTGTAGAAGAGCGGGGGTGATATCACGGGAGGAGGTATACAGCTGGGTATCATTAGCATAGAGATGGTATATAGCGGGGGTGACATCACGGGAGGAGGTATATAGCTGAGTATCATCAGCATAGAGATGGTATATAGCGGGGGTGATATCACGGGAGGAGGTATATAGCTGAGTATCATCAGCATAGAGATGGTATATAGCGGGGGTGACATCACGGGAGGAGGTATATAGCTGAGTATCATCAGCATAGAGATGGTATATAGCGGGGGTGACATCACGGGAGGAGGTATACAGCTGGGTATCATTAGCATAGAGATGGTATATAGCGGGGGTGACATCACGGGAGGAGGTATATAGCTGAGTATCATCAGCATAGAGATGGTATATAGCGGGGGTGATATCACGGGAGGAGGTATATAGCTGAGTATCATCAGCATAGAGATGGTATATAGCGGGGGTGACATCACGGGAGGAGGTATATAGCTGAGTATCATCAGCATAGAGATGGTATATAGCGGGGGTGACATCACGGGAGGAGGTATATAGCTGAGTATCATCAGCATAGAGATGGTATATAGCGGGGGTGATATCACGGGAGGAGGTATACAGCTGGGTATCATCAGCCTAGAGATGGTATATAGCGGGGGTGATATCACGGGAGGAGGTATACAGCTAGGTATCATCAGCCTAGAGATGGTATATAGCGGGGGTGACATCACGGGAGGAGGTATATAGCTGGGTATCATCAGCATAGAGATGGTATATAGCGGGGGTGACATCACGGGAGGAGGTATATAGCTGAGTATCATCAGCATAGAGATGGTACTAAAAACCAAACCTGCTAATGATTTGTCCGATGGGTAAAGTGTAAAGTGAGAAAAGGAGAGGGCCCAGGACTGATCCCTGAGGAACCCCGACTGTAAGGGGAAGAGAAGATGAGGTGGAGCCAGAAAGTGATACACTAATGGAGCGGTCGGAGAGATAGGAGGAAAACCAGGAAAGAGCAGAGTCCTTGAGGCCGATAGAGCGGAGCGTGGAGAGGAGGAGCTGGTGGTCTACAGTGTCACATACTACAGATAGGTCCAGGAGAATGAGCAGGGAATGGTCGCCTTTAGATTTGGCAGAGAGGAGATCATTAGAGACTTTAGTAAGAGCAGTTTCTGTAGAATGGTGGGGACAGAAACCGGACTGAAGGGGGTCAAGGAGAGAGTTGTCAGAGAGGTAGCGGGTTAGGCGGGAATAGACCAAACGTTCCAAGAGTTTAGAGATAAAAGGGAGATTAGAGACGGGTTGATAGTTGGCGGCACAGGAGGGGTCTAGGGAGGTTTTTTCAGTAATAGAGTGATGGCGGAGTGTTTGAAAGCCGAGGGGAAGATGCCAGAGGAGAGGGAGAGGTTGAAGATTTTAGTAAGGTAGGTAGTGACAACAGGAGAGAGAGACTGGACAAGGTGTGAGGGAATAGGGTGACTAGGGCAGGTGTGTGACCTCGTGCTGCCATGAGCTCTCAGCTGCCGGCTTTCTTCCCAGCATGCAGAAGTCATTGGCCAAGCTGAGTGACTAGTAAAGCAAATGAATGGCTTAAAGGGGGCTTCCTGAATTTTCAGACAGAGGAGGAAGAAGTGCTCTGTGGTACAGGACACTGCAGGGATGGATATAGTGCGGGCTCAGGGAAGTTAAAGGGATTATATGGGCAAAATGACATGATGACCTATCCACATTGATTGTGTTTTAGTGGCGATTTGCCACTTGAATAGGACCTGAGCTGCAGTTAAATTTTGCCTGGAAAATTCCTTTAAATACAACTTTTTTTTTTTCCCAGTTTTACACCAGCCTGAGCCTGTGGACTGGACATCTTGTGGGTCTGGATAATACTGATAGGGAATGTCTGCTGCTATATGGTGTATAGAGCCCAGAGGATGCGATGACCGAGCAATAAGCCGCAGACAGGAATCCCCGCAGTTCCCGCTCCTGTTGCCCTGGTGACGGGACGCTTCCCCCGTGCAGCATTAGCCCCGCCCCCTGGAACCTCCACACAGGAAGCGGCCTGCGCTCCCCTGATTGGACGCCGTGCAGCTTATCGCCCGCACCGCTACTGGCGGGAGCTGCTGTCACGGGGTCTGGCGGCTGAGGCAGGAAGCAGCGACATGGCGGCGGACCTGGTGATCGGCTGGAGCATCTTCGGCATAGTGCTATTGGTAGGCTGTGTGCGGTGTGAGTCCCGGTACACGGTGCCCGCCCATCCAGGAAGTACCTGGCGCCAGTGCAGCAGCCTGTGCCGGCGGGTAAACAACAGTGCACACAGGCTGCGGTACCGTGCACCTGCCTACACGTGCTGTTGTTTCTGGGCATCATGTGATGGGAGGCGGCAATGGCCGGCACAGAGGCTGCACCTGTCACTGATACCGGGCTGGGGGGAGAGACTGCCTGAGGACCGGGGGTAATAACCGGGGGAGACTGCCTGAGGACCGGGGGTAATAACCGGGGGAGACTGCCTGAGGACCGGGGGTAATAACCGGGGGAGACTGCCTGAGGACCGGGGGTAATAACCGGGGGAGACTGCCTGAGGACCGGGGGTAATAACCGGGGGTGACTGCCTGAGGACCGGGGGTAATAACCGGGGGAGACTGCCTGAGGACCGGGGGTAATAACCGGGGGAGACTGCCTGAGGACCGGGGGTAATAACCGGGGGTGACTGCCTGAGGACCGGGGGTAATAACCGGGGGGGGGACTACCTGAGGACCGGGGGTAATAACCGGGGGAGACTGCCTGAGGACCGGGGGTAATAACCGGGGGTGACTAGTGGTGATGTGTGATCTGGAGATAGGGAGTAAGAGGGCAGACTGGCAGCATTGCTGTTACTACACCTCAGCGCCCCCATCACTATGTGGCCTATGGATTAGTGTAATAAATACTGTGTCCACGCCCCCCCCCCACGCTGCTGACACTGTGTCCCGTCCTCCCCACTGCTGATCACCTGTGTCCCCCCCCCCCCCCCACGCTGCTGACACTGTGTCCCGTCCTCCCCACTGCTGATCACCTGTGTCCCCCCCCCCCCCCACGCTGCTGACGGTCTGTGTCCCTGCCCCCCCCCCCGCTGCTGATCACCTGTGTGCTCCGTCCCGCTCCCCCACTGCTGATCACCTGTGTCTCACCCCAACACCCACCCCCGCCCCCCCCCGCTGCTGCTGATCAGGTGACCATCTCTATGCCACGTCCCCCCCCACTACTGATCACCTGTGTGTGTGTCCCGGCTGATCAGGTGACTGTTTCTATGTTCCGTCCTCCACACTGCTTATCCTGACCACCTGTTGTCCTGTCCTCCCCACACACACTAACACAAACACATTCTTTACGGCTGATCTGGTGACCACCTGTATTGCCAACACCCCCCCGTCGGTGATCTTTCACTTACACACTGTTACTGACATTTTCTGGAGAGTGGCCAGCACTGCTGAAAGGCTAATTGTTCTATAGGCGGCTCCTGTACATTTTAGGAGGGGGAGTCACATGGCCACCAGCGGAGTCGTGCCATCTTTACATTGCACACCACTTTAGTTGCGGATTCCATACAAATCTGTAGCGTTAAAGTGAATGGGCTTTCCCATCATAATTCACATCCTGTAAAGAAACAACAACAAAGTGTCAATTACCATATAATAATAAAAAAAGACCCCCACCCTGGGGGGGAAGAACGATAGATCAACAACATCAATAACGATCAACAAGTACCAAATATGATACCAATAAAAACCTATAAAATCATGGTGCAAAAAATTTGCCCCCGAACAGCTCTGTAGACTCTTAAGCCCTTATTACACGGGGTGACTGTGAGGGGCAAATGAGAGCTTGTTTGCACCTCGTTTCTTGCTGCCACACGCGTCGGCAGCGAGCAGTCGAGTCCGGGGGGTGGGGTGGGGTGGATTATTCATGTCGGCTGATCGTTGCTTTTTATTACACGGAACAGTTATCGGCCATAACTCATACGGCCGATAATTCCGTGTAATAGGGCCTTTTTTTTGGCTGGTGGGAGTAAATGTAGAGCACGGCTTCAGTGTGACCTGGACATGGTCATGAAGGGGTTAAACAAATAACTATTTTACTATCCCTTTTTATTTTTTACATTTGTCCCAGTCACCATTCGGTCCTACACGTATACTGTAACGTATTAAAGGAGAAGTCAGTCGAAATTTTTTATTAAAGTGTTGTATTGCCCACCAAAAGTTGTACAAATCCCCAATATACTCTTATAACGGGAAATGCTTATAAAGTACTTTTTTCCCTGCACTTCCTACTGCATCAGGGCTTCACTTCCTGGATAACATGGTGATGTCACTTCCTGGATAACATGGTGATGTCACTTCCTGGATAACATGGTGATGTCACTTCCTGGATAACATGGTGATGTCACGACCCGACTCCCAGAGCTGTGGCTGCTGGAGAGGATGATGGCAGGGGGACACTGAGGGACACAGGGCACTGGAGGGACACTGAGCATCCCCCTGCCATCATCCTCTCCAGCAGCCACAGCTCTAGGAGGCGGGTCGTGACATCACCATGTTATCCAGGAAGTGACATCACCATGTTATCCAGGAAGTGACATCACCATGTTATCCAGGAAGTGACATCACCATGTTATCCAGGAAGTGACATCACCATGTTATCCAGGAAGTGACATCACCATGTTATCCAGGAAGTGACGTTTTGATGCAGTTGTAAGTGCAGGGAAAAAAAGCACTTTATAAGCATTTTCCATAATAAGTGTATATTGGTGATTTGTATAACTTTTCGGGGGCAAAACAATACTTGAATACTTGAGCCAATGTACCAGCAGGTACATCACTTAAGATTTTAACATGAATAGACTGGTGCTGGCACGGGGATGCCGGTGCCGGGGTCTTTTTTTTTTTACTAGTCTATTACTGAGCACCGCCCCGGCCTGAAGCACTGGAGGCAGGCAGGCCGGCCCCCAGTGTGACGAAACCCCCTCCCCTTTGTGACGCAGCTCCATTAGAATCAATGGAGCTGCGTCACAGAGAGGAGGGTAGAATGTCACACTGGGGAGGGGCCCTCCAGCTTCCAGAGCTTCAGGCCAGACCGGTGACCAGGAATAGACCAGCTCAGTGCATTGGAACGGGTCCTGGTAAAAAAAAAGCACCGCAGCACAAGCATCCCCGTGCCAGTCTATTGATGTTAAGATCTTAAAGCGATGTACCGTACCTGCTGGCACATTCGCTTTAATATACGGACTTAGAGTTGGTCAGAGTAATGCTGGCTGAACGTTCTAAAACTGGGTAGGACTGACCAATAGAGATGAGCGAACCTACCGAACCTTCCTGAACTTTGAGTGACTGCCATTTCCTTTCTGTTTCAGGCTATTTTGGTTTTTTGTTGGATTTACATCCGTAAGTACCAGAGTTGTCAGGAAAGTGAAGCGGTGTCCACCATCACGGCCATATTTTCCCTGGCGGTCGCCCTGATCACTTCGGCGCTGCTTCCTGTGGATATTTTTCTTGTGTCTTTTATGAAGAATGCAAATGGCACATTTAAGGTAACTTTTTTTTTTTTTTTCTTTAGTGCTCAGATACAGAACAACTTTTTAGAGTGACACTTTATCCATGAAAGCTTTTTTTTTTTTTTTTTTTTTTTTTTATACTTTTATCTATTGTTCAGGTTAAATCATTGATTAAAGCAAAAAGATTGCTGGTTGATTTGTTTTTTGCACTTTGTAATCTGATAAAAACAGGAGCTGTGTTATTACCATCCCTTATCTATATGTTGCTGTTACTATAGAGAAAAAACACTGTGCAGTGTGAACTTCATGGCCTTATGGACTGTATACCTGGTATCCCTGCTACCTAGTGTACACAACTCCCCTTCATCTCTATGTGAGTTATGTAGAGTGCTTTCTTACTCAAGATGGGCACCCTCACATAAGCAGGACCTGCATCTATCTGGCGTCTATGGCATATACTGTGCATACAAAATAGGGGTCAAGAAGGAACTACCCCTTGAGGCAATGTTCCCACACATTTTTTTGGGTCACAGAAAGGCTGTGTTCACACACAGTTTAAATTGAGTGGATGGCCTTCATAACAGCATTTAGAGTGGTTCCTTGGTTTAAGAGTAACTTGGATTGAGAGCGTTTTGCAAGAAGAGCTCACAGTTTTTCAAAATTGTAACTTTAAGAGCTCCCTGTACTGGGTGGGGGGAGCATGGTCTGCATAGCGGGGTCTACAGCACTGTACTCTGACCCAGGAAGTCTCCCTTATCTTCCAAATTATGTTTCCCATCCTCTCTATTCCTAATGTACTGTACCTGCACTCACACTCAGCTATACACACTGCTGCTATAATGTGTCTGCACTTAGACTCAGCCATTCACACTGCTGTATAGAAAAGTTTCTGTCACTGTCCTCCTGCACAGCTCTGTGATTCTCACTTCCTGATTGGTCCATGCTGAACACACACCCTCCCCCATTGCTGTCATGTGACCACACAGACCTCTGACAGCAGCCCTGCTTCTGTATTCTAGCCTGTTGTACTACGCTCCTGCATTATGGGGATCTGCAGTTTCATCCTGTATCTACAAACTGCTGCTGTTATATTATTCTTATGCGCTTACTATACATAATACACCACATGCTGATTGCTATAGTGTACAGTAACTTATATCACATATCCAGCTGTTTCTAAATGTTTTTCATTAGTTTTACATGTTCTGAATAAAAAAAAAATCACTATTTTTGGGGTGTGGAACGAATTGTCTGCATTTCACTGATTCCTTATGGAAAATCTGCTTTGGTTTGAGTGGATTTGGATTACAAGCACGGTCCTGGAACGAATTATGCTCGTAATCCAAGGCACCACTGTACTTGCCATAAAATGACAGCCATCCACTCAATTTCAACAGTGTGTGAACATAGCCTTTCTGTGTTTTTGAGCCACTGCTGGTTGTGGTTGACAAGGGTGCGTTCACAGCCAATCAGTGGCTCAGGCAGGGCATTGCACTGATTGGCTGAGTAGGACGGCAGATAGCCAGGAGGCACAGAAGCAGGCTGGAGCGTGGACGGGTAAAGTATTCACTGGGCCGCGGCGGGTTAAGGGGGATGTGGCTTTTCATATTCAAAGCGGAATCGCAGCAAGATTTTCATTCCGCTGCACGTGAAGCTACTCTTTACTACAGGGCTCCAGACTAAAAAATTTACCTAGGAGCCATTGGCTCCTAACCTGAAAAATTTAGGCGCCAAATAGAATATTTGGTCGCCAACATTTTAAAACATGTAAAATTAATGTTATGTTAAATGGGACTTACTGTGTGCAGAGGCCACGGCAGCAGCCTCCTCCTTTAGATCCTTTCTTTTCTTAGTTTGAAAACGTTCAACATGGAAACTTGCAACTTGACAACCATATACCCCCCTGCTGCTGGTGTGTTCCCTCAGCCAGCTGCCATCTTACCGGCAATGATCTAATATATATAGCCCCCGGCAGCCGATGACATATAGCCCCTGTGGCAATGTATATGGGAAGTGGTACTGTGCAGTGTATATACATACAGACACTGAGGGAAGTGGTACTGTGCAGTGTATATACACACACACACTGAGGGAAGTGGTACTGTGCAGTGTATATACATACAGACACTGAGGGAAGTGGTACTGTGCAGTGTATATACATCCAGACACTGAGGGAAGTGGTACTGTGCAGTCTATATATACAGACACTGAGGGAAGTGGTACTGTGCAGTCTATATATACAGACACTGAGGGAAGTGGTACTGTGCAGTCTATATATACAGACACTGAGGGAAGTGGTACTTTGCAGTCTATACATACTGACACTGAGGGGAGTGGTACTGTGCAGTCTATACATACTGACACTGAGGGGAGTGGTACTGTGCAGTCTATATATACATCCAGACACTGAGGGAAGTGGTACTGTGCAGTGTATATACATACAGACACTGAGGGAAGTGGTACTGTGCAGTGTATATACATCCAGACACTGAGGGAAGTGGTACTGTGCAGTCTATATATAGCTGAAGGGCCATAGATTTGGAAACGCCAAATACAGAAGCATGCTATATTTTATGTCATTCTTAGGCTGCATCGACAAAGAACTACAAGTCCCAGCTCACCTACAAAAAGGATTTCTCCACCTGTAAAAATAAAGTTCCACCCCAGCGATGCCCACAGCCGCACTTGTATCTATAACCCCGCCAGCTCCCAGTCCCTGGCTGCAGCACAGCACCTACCAGACAAGTAGTTGGTCCATTTCAGCAGCGAACCCTCCATGTCCTGCAGCCTCATAGCCCCGCCCCCTACAAGAGGCTATCTCGTCCATGAGCGAGTAGCCTCAATCCCCCGCCCAGGCCTCGGTCCCCCCACACACATTACTGGCCGGCCGCCACCCCTGCCGTCCCTCCGTTTGTACTCACCCACTATCTAAGCTTGGTGCCGCTGGGGTGAACTTGAAGAACCGCGGCGCCGGGTGAGGAGAGGCGGGAGAGAGGCACTGGAGGAGTGTGGCGCCTCTGCGGCCGTCCGTCCAATGAATGATGGACGTGCTGGATGACGTCACTGGAGAAGCGTGTCCCCGCACATGTCATCCAGCACGTCCGTCATTCATTGGACGGACGGCCGCAGAGGCGCCACGTGATTCGGCGCAGCGTGCGGAAGGCGGAAGTCCTTAAAGAGACAGCGCGCCGCCGGGGCCAGTCGCAAATGGCGCCCAGATTAATAAATCTGGGCGCCATTTGCAAGATGTCAGTCGCATTGGCGACCATTTTGGTCGCCATCTGGAGCCCTGTACTAGTGATGCACGATGCACCGAAATATCGATACTACTATCGATATTTCGGTCAGAAAAACGGTTCGATACCAGGATTTCCTGGTATCGATACTTCATGTTAATCTGCACTATTATGCAGATTAACATGAAGTATGGTGCAGAGAACACGGCCGGCAGCTACCTGAGCGCCGGCCGTGTTCTCTGTGTGCCGCCCCCTGCCCCCTGGTGTCCCCTCCTCCGCCCGCGCGCTCTCCGCTCCCGGCGGCGCCAAATTTAAATAGCCAGCACACAGAGATCGCTAGTGCCGGCTATTTGCAGGGGTCCTCGACTGGCGGACCGCGGTCCGAACCCGGAACGCGGAGGCCAGCTGACCGGACCCCTGGTCAGACCTCCTAACCGCCCCGGATCCGGTCCGTCCCGCTCCCCACCGCACTGCCTCCCGCCCCATAGGCGTACTGTCCTTAGATGTCAGTACGCCTGTGGGGCTGGGGGCAGTGTCGGTCCGGCCCCCGGCTGATACGCGCTCTGTAGGGATGTCCCGGGGATTCCCCAGCAGAGCGCGCACCACAGACCTCAGCGTACGCTGCCGGCCTGTCCTTCCCGGAAGTGCAGGCCGGCGGCGTACGCTGAGGTCACTGATGCGCGCTCTGCTGGGGAATCCCCGGGACATCCCTACAGAGCGCGTATCAGCCGGGGGCCGGGCCGACGGGAAGAGACGAAGACAGCCGCAGCGGGGAACGAGGTGCTAGGTGAGTTGTTTTTGTTATTTTTTTTTTTTCTGTCTGGGGGGCATCTACAAGGGGAGAGCGCACAGGTGGACTATATACTACAGGGGGGACCTCACAGGGGGCTATATACTACTGAGGGGGCTATATATTACTGGGGGGAGCGCACAGGGGGCTATATACTACAGGGGGGACCTCACAGGGGGCTATATATTACTGGGGGGACCTCACAGGGGGCTATATACTACTGGGGGGACCTCACAGGGGGCTATATACTACTGGGGGGACCTCACAGGGGGCTATATACTACTGGGGGGAGCGCACAGGGGGTTATATACTACAGGGGGACCTCACAGGGGCTATATACTACAGGGGGAAAGCACAAGGGGGGCTATATACTACTGGGGGGAGCGCACAGGGGGTTATATACTACAGGGGGACCTCACAGGGGCTATATACTACAGGGGGAAAGCACAAGGGGGGCTATATACTACTGGGGGGAGAGCACAGGGGCGCTATATACTACTGGGGGGAGCTCACAGGGGGCTATATACTACAGGGGGACAGCGCATGGGGGGGCTATATACAACAGGGGGTGCTCACAGGGGGCTATATGCTACAGGGGGGAGCTCACAGGGGGGCTATATACTACTTGGCGGGAGCTCACGGGGGCTATATACTACTGTGGGGAGCTCACAGGGGGCTATATACTACAGGGGGAGAGCACAGGGGGGCTATATACTAATGGGGGGAGCTCACAGGGGGCTATATACTACTGGGGGACAGCGCACAGGGGGCTATATACTACAGGGGGAGAGCGCACAGGGGGGCTATATACTACTGGGGGGAGCTCACAGGGGGCTATATTCTACAGGGGGAGAGCGCACGGGGAGGCTATATACTACTGGGGGGAGCTCACAGGGGGCTATATACTACAGGGGGAGAGCGCACAGGGGGGCTATATACTACTGGGGGAGCAACAGGGGGCTATATACTACTGAAGGAGAGCGCACAGGGGGGGCTATACACTACTGGGGGAGCAACAGGGGGGCTATATACTACCAGGGCAGGCACCCCCTTTGTACCTAATATCAAAGGCCTGGTGAGAGAGAAAAAAAATGCCAATTTTCCCGCTAATAAGCAGCAATTCTGTATATAAATAGTTGAACGTTTGTGACAAAGTAACAAAACACGTTTCCTACTGATGTTCAGCTCGGACGTTCACCTGACAATAGACCCCGGTAAGTGGACCTTCACTAAAAGTTGTTGAGTACCCCTGCCCTAAAGGGTAGATGCCGCTGTCATAACCGACAGCGGCATTTAACCCCTGCAGAGCCGCTCCATATGCAGCACGAGTCTGCTGCATATGGATCGGCCCCTCACTGCTAATGACTGCGGCCCGCAATCCCGCGGGCGGCAGTCATTCAACCATTCCAAATACGGGACCCGCCGGTGCTGCGGCAGCGGTCCCTTACACCAGCCAGTTCCCCAACCTCCGGGTCCACAATCCTGTCGCCGCCCCTCATTCCCGCGGGGCCCACCGATACAGTGGCACAACAACTCCCAGAATACCTTCTTGTGGGGAGTTGTTGTTCACAAGGAGGCATGCTGGGAGTTGTTGTGCCAGGAGGCTGCTAATGCATTACAACTCCCAGCAGCATACCTCCTTATGCACTACATCCCCCAGCATACCTCTTTGTGCACAAGGAGGCATGCTGGGAGTTGTAGTGCATAAGAATGTATGCTGCACAGAGTTGTCAGGAGCTGCACAACTGCAATTCCCAGCATACCTCCTTGTGCACTACAACTCCCAGCATACCTTCTTGTGGGGAGTTGCAAAGCACAAGGAATTATGCTGGAAGTTGTTGTTCACCAGGAGTTATGCTGGGAGGTGTAGTGCACAAGGAGGTATGCTGGGAGGTGTAGTGCACAAGGAGGTATGCTGGGAGTTGCAGTTGCACGGCAGCAGCCTTTCCCAGCATACCTTCTTATGCACTACAACTCCTAGCATACCTCCCTGTGCACTACAACTCCCCACAAGAAGGTATTCTGGGAGTTGTTGTGCACAGGGAGGTATGCTTGAGGTTAGAGGGGAATAAAAAATGTAAAAAAAAGTGTTTTAAAATAAAACAAAAAATAAAGGTTCTAATAATCCCCCCTTTTCCCTTTTTTTTTAAAAAAAAGTAAAAAAAAAACAAAAAAAAACATACATGTATCCATTACATGTGAATTGTCCGAACTATAAAATGTAACAAAGTGATCAAGAAGTCACATAAATAAAAATGTTGTGCATGGGGGGGGAACATATCTGTAGTCAGGGAAAAGGGAAATTATATTTGTATTTTTACGTGTTTTTTTTTCTCAAACTTTTTATTTAGTATCGAATTGGTATTGAGTATCGAAATCCGAAAGCTGGTATCGGTATCGAACTCAAAATTTTGGTATCGTGACATCCCTACTCTTTACACATTTTTGCTCTTCTGAGAATGAAACTACTAATTACTGACTATAATGTCCTTTTTTTTTTTTTATTATTTATTTATTTTTTTTACGTTTTTATGTGTATCCAATATTCACATTAAAAAATACGTAAAACTGATATAGAAAAGTGACAACACTTCAAAAAGGAAAAAAAAAATAATATTTAGAAAGCGAATGTGCAATTATCAACTTTCTAACTTTTTTTTTTTTTTATAGATCATATGTAGATGTTTTATATGATTTTATATTTAGTGTTTACCGCAAAGCAGACAGCAGTTTACAATGTTCTTAATTCTTCACAGGTCTGGTCAGAGAATAACGCCACACGGGCTGAGATTGAGAACACCATTTTAATTGGATATTACAGTAAGTACGCTTTGTGAGCTTGCATATATAGCTTGTAAATTCCTTGTGTGTTTTTTTTTATTTTTTTTTTTTTATTTAAAAAAAATCATTCTTATTGTCTTGTCTTTGTACACTTTCTGAGTTGGAAGGCTGTTTGTGGAGTAGATTTTACCTAATCTGATGTAGTTGTCTTCCACCTATACCTTCCGTGTGCTGTATACAACAGTCTGAGCCGTATGTTTCTCCCGTCTGCTCCTTCTCCCCTCTCGCAGCATGCATTTTCACACAAACACTGAAGATAAGCGGTAGATAAACGCTTTCTCCCTTCCTGTCCTGAATGAAAGATGTTGTCTGTGCAGGACTCTTTTTAAAGCGAATGTACCTCTTTGCTTACAGAATTTATTTTCTTTTACCGACCACCTAGTCGGCACTGGTACATAGATGCTGGTGACGCAAACCATTTTTCAAACCTCTACCGGTTACCATCATCTGCGCTGTTTCCACAATCTGGCCCGCTGTATGTACTGGAGGTGAGCCCAGTGCCCCCCAGTACACAGATATCTCCTCCCCCTCCATCAAAATAAAGTCTGGCTGCGTCACAAAGGGGATATCCGTGAACTGGGGGGCACTGAGCCCGCCTCCAGTACATAGAACAGGATGAATTGCAGATCGAGAAACCATCGGCGATGACAGTAATTGGGTAGCGGTTTGAAAAGTGGACTGTGGCACCACCGGGATCTAGCCACCGACCAGAGAGCTAGTATAACTTCAGTTAGCATAGTGGTACATTAGCTATAAGCTCTATACCCAGGGAGGAGGTAAATTAAAAAAATTACATGTACTTACCTCTCTGCCTTCCTTTGTGCTGCCGTTACTATGCTGCTTCAGCTCCAGAGAGGATTTTTTTTCTGCTGGTAACAACTATAATAACCTTAATCCCACTTGGTGGACAAGGAAAGCCAAAAACGAGCTTTTGTACAACTCTGACTGGAAAAACAATTAAAGCTGCTTGAATAAAGTTTTTTTTTTTTTTTTTTTTTTAAGGTGATATTATGCAAGGGAAAAAAAAACATTAAAAAACTATATAGATCTCTGGCACCAGTTGATTTGAAGGAGAAGACATTTTTGTGGACAATTCCTCTAAGCAAACTTCGAGCATGCTCTGGTTCATTCGGCATTTGATTAGCGGTGGCTGCTGAAGTTGGGTGCAACCCTAGGGAGTCTGGGAAAACATGGATACAGCCTGTGGCCTACAGCTGTATCCATGTTTTCCTGGACTCCCTAGGGCTATTATCCAACGTCCGCAACCACCGCTAATCAAATGTCGCTTGCTTGGATTAGGATGAATCCGAGCATGCTCGAAGTTTACTGAACTGTAATGTCTATATAAACTAAACATATTTTTAAGGGGTTATCCGGCGCTACAAAAACATGGCCACTTTTTCCCCTACTCTTGTGTCCAGTTCAGGTGTGGTTTGCAATTAAGCTCAATTTACTCCAATGTAACTGAGTTTCAGTACAGAGTCATGGCTCAAAGTGTCACATGCTCCTCCTTGTCGGCCATCTTAAGAACAGACTCCCCACACCGCAGGACAGCCCAGCCTGGAGGAGGGAAGTCTGATTTTAGCTCTATGAGGTACACAGGAAGCTGCTGTCAGTATATACAGTGACTACACTTACTAATACTATACACTAGCTATTTTACTATAAAGTGGCCAACCCCTTTTAAGGGGTTAAATGAGGCCCTTTTAGTTTAACATCCACTATGTAATTTCAGTTCCTGTTTGCTGGACTCTAAGGCACTGGGTGAGGATTTACAATCCATATTTTGGTTCGTCACTTCTCCATTCATAAATGCTGATCTTTCGTATTTTTAAAAGTATATAACAGTGGATGTCCATGGGACTACAAAGTTTCCGTAAACCGTTATGGTCACCTTGTAAGAGTTTCATTTATGCTTTTGCATAGTAAATGTTTTAGGCTGGGTTCACACTACGTTTTTACAATTTTTTTTTTTTTTTTGTGAAAAAAGGATGCATTTGTGTGCATCCATTTTCCATTGACTTCCATTATTAAATTTTAAAAAAGGATGTTTATTTATTTTTATTTTTTTTTAGGGACACAAAGATATGGTTGACTACGTTTTTGTGCACACTTAAAAAAAAAAAAAAACTGATCTTTTTCTAATGGAAGTCATACAAATGCATCAGTTTTTTTAAATCATTTTTCATCCATTTTAAAATAAATAAAACGGATTGCGAAACCGTAGTGTGAACCCAGCCTTAAGACTTTATAATATCCTGTAAGCCATCCTTCAGCCTGTCGTCTATTCACACAGCTCTCAGTAGAGAATAGCACTCTCTAAGCAATCATGTAGAAGCTTGATTTACTATAAATAAGAACAGGAAATAACATATCAGCATGTAACTGATGACCAACAGAATTACTGTATGTCTGGGGGCTGGATTACAGCTTTCATAGAAATTGGATATGTATATTGATCCCTGTGGACATGACCAGCGCTGTCCTGGAAGCTGCTTGCTTGACATCAGACACCAGTTATGAAATCTGAATACTACATGTACCTCTGTTCAATTACATCTTTAAAGGGGTAGAGCGGTGTAAGACATTTTTTCACAAAATAACACACATCACAAAGTTATACAACATTATAATGTGTGTTATTTAAGTGAATGGGACCCGGAAGTGGTATACAGTATACTCACGTAATCAATGTCGACCCCGGCCGCTATCTTGGGGAGGGAGGGCTGGAGCAGTCAGGCTGGCCTCCTGAAGATGATGTGATCGTCCTAAGATGGTGCCCGGGGTCAACAGTGATTATGTAAGTGTACTGTATCACACTTCCGGGTCCACAGTGGGGGGGGGGAAACATGGGAAAGGGGGCCATTTACTTAAATAACACACATTGCAATGTTGTATAACTTTGTGATGTGTGTTTTATTAAAATGTTTTACACCGCATTACCCCTTTAATATCTAAAGTAAACTTGTTTTTTATCATTGCACCACCCACTTGTATATAAATCTTTCATGTTTATTGTGCTTTACTAAAATCATGATTATGAAACACAGCAATCACTGAGCTCAGGGAGATTAGTGAAAAAAAAGTACTCACTGAAGAGCCTCCATTGATACATTGCCCCCTATAAATTTAAATATGCAAAAAAAATGCTAACAAATGTGGTAGGGCGTTGGCAAGATATATACACCCACGTACGTCTACGACATATATTCCTTTCCTAAATCACCTGATCCTAGACAAATTGAGGGCCAGTGCCACGACTATTACCGATCACTGTACTCCATACCAGGCTGTTCTCCGACCTACCGACCCCTCAGTTAGAAACCAAAATCCGTGATTACATAGAGCAGACAGCGCTGCCCACAATTAGTGCTGAATCCAGAGAGGCCCTAGACTCCCCATTTGCAGGAGAGGAACTGACAGTCGCCATTGCATCCTTGAAAAATGGTAAAAGCCCTGGCCCGGACTGGTTTACAGCTGCATTTTTTTATATCCTTTAAGGACTGCCTCCTTCCCTTCCTCACCAAGGTTTTCAATGCTGTCTCTGTGGATACCCACTTTACTAAACAATCCCTTGAAGCGCATATAACAGTCTTACCTAAGCCCGGGAAGGATCCCACCCATTGTAGCAGTTTTAGGCTGATATCGCTAATTAATTGCAATGTTACGCTTTATTCCAAGATCCTGGCCACTCGCCTTAATTCTATTATCCCACAGGTTATTCACAGTGATCAGGTGGGATTCGTTCCGGGTAGGGAAGCATGGGACAACACCCTGCGAACCATAAACTTGATCTCTCATGCACGCGCAACCAGAGTTTCACTGTGTTTACTATCAATCGATGCTGAGAAGGCCTTCGACAGGGTCCGATGGCACTTCCTTGTCGCTACATTGACCTAAGTAGGTCTTGGACCTGACTACATCTCAAGGGTGATGGCCTTATACTCGCAACCATCTGCGAGAGTTAGAGCTCATGGGACCCTGTCGCAGGCCTTTCAGATCAACAATGTGACCCGGCAGGGGTGTCCCCTGTCACCCCTGTTGTACATACTAACTATGGAGCACTTGGCGGTGGCATTGAGGAACAACCCTGATGTGACAAGAATTATGGTCGGAAATCGTCACCATAAGTTGGCGTTGTTTTCTGACGATCTTCTTCTTTACATCACCCACCCCCATACTTCCCTCTCCTTTGTCTTACGGGAATTTGAACACTTTGGTAGTTTGAGCAATTTCAAGGTGAATCTCACTAAGACAGAGGGCCTAAACGTATCCTTGTCGCCGGCTGACCTGGCCTCGGTTCAAGCCAATTTTTCCTTTCATTGGCAATCGGAAAGCATTAAATACTTAGGTATACAGGTTCCAGCACGCCTAGAACTTTTACTCCCTCTGAATTACCTCCCACTGCAACGGAAGACTTTAGACATGCTTCAGGCTTACCACCGAAGATTTCTTTCTTGGTTTGGACGCATGAACGTGTTGAAAATGGACATTCTGCCACGCTTCCTGTACGTCTTTCAAACAATTCCGGTAACTGTCCCTGTTTCTTATTTCAAGCATTTACAATGGGCATTCTCCAAGTACGTGTGGGGAACTGGTAGGGCAAGGATTAGAGCTCAAGTCCTTACTCAGCCAAAGTCAAAAGGGGGGACAGGATTACCCGACCTGAAACTCTATAATGAAGCAGCTGCACCGTCACGGATCATTGACTGGACACGTGGGGAGAGCGATAAACGGTGGGTGGATGTGGAGAGGTTAGTAACAAACACGGACCTGCGAACTGCACCATGGCTCCTCAGAGAGGACAGAGAGTCTGTACCTGTCTAAACACACACACTTAGCATATGGGATAAATGGGTGACACGTTTCAACATATCACATAGACCGGGCCCTATGACTCCGCTGTTTTCCAACCCTGCCTTTGAGCCGGGCCTTACCCAACAAACGTTCTTGATATGGCATAGCCTAAACAATCCCAGACTCCCATCACTTAGGTGTAGCTACTGCAATCACCCCTCTACAGTCCTTGCAAGAGCGATATTGTCGTGGTTCACCTACAATCAATTTTGCTCCTTCATACGTGCATCTCGGATGGATCCACCTGGAGCCCTGACCTTACGGAATTTGATCACTGGGTCTTGTCTACTGAGGAGAGTACAGGGACATTGTCACGAATGTATTCATTACTCATGTCATTGAGCAACACTGTTCGAGCTCCCTTTCTCGGTGCCTGGGAAAGGGACTTGACAGTTACTTTCTCATCTGAAGATGAACTCAAAATTTGTACCTTCTCACATGGCCTGACCCTGGACTCTTACTCAAAAGAGAAGAGCTACAAAATTCTCTCTAGGTGGTATCGGTGCCCTACCTTGCTCCACAGCATATATCCTGAGATATCTGATAGATGCTGGAGATGTGGCGTTGAGGAGGGCTCAATCCTACACATTTGGTGGGGATGTGATAAATTGAAGCCATTCTGGGATGGCGTCCTGAAGGTTTACGAGGCCTAATCAGCAAAGAAAATAGCAAATGCACCTCAGATTGTTTTGTTATCCTTGTTGCCTGGTTCCCTGGCGGCGCAGAAGGAGGGCAGGCTGAGACACCTGTTGGCTGCAGCGCATGCGGTGATACCGCGCCATTGGAAGACGGACCATACTCCTACCTTGTCTGAGTGGTTAAGGGAGCTTAAAAACATCCAGAGGTCCGAGGAGCTGGTGGCTGAGGCACATGATCGATCTGATCTTTCTAAAAATCTGGACAACTTGGATCCTGTTTGTGGAATCTGACAATTTTACTGCTCTGGTACACTAATATGCCTCTGATAACAACTCCGGGGTGGACTGCGCTTTTCAGTGCACCCCGCTTACATTGTTCTTATGAGCCAACATTCCTGCTGTCATACTGGCTATAGCCCCAAAGAGTTTCTTTTCTTTCCTGTCTGTCTACCCTGCTGTACCCTTCTCTCCCCCCCACCCCCACCCCCTTTATGTTTCATGTCTTTGTGTGTATGTGTGAGGTCATTTTATTGTTAGAACCAATAGTTGATGCCAGGCTCTCGGTTACTATTTTTTGCCTGTTTCAAGAACAAATTCCAGGGGGCCGGTTGGCTCCGCAGTGTTCACTAAATATGTTTCTGGCCAGTGCGCCTGGCTACGAGAGTGCGCATAGATATGTGGTTGTCTGTATGTTAATTGTGTATCACATAAGCTCTTGTATCAACCAGTTTGTGTCTTTTTGTCTTCTGTAATAACTTCAAAAACTTAATAAACTAAGGGTAAACATAACTATGCAAAAAAAAAAAAAGGGGGGTCCATGGAGCCTCGGTTGCGAATCTCAAATACGGGAACAGCTATATATCCCTAGCCTGTTGAAAAAATCTCCCTTAGCTCAGTGATTGCTGTGTTTTAGTGGTCGATTTTGTCATTGCCACCGCTAGCCAAAATCCTGCTCCACACTGACGAGGGGCAAATACTGCGAAACAGCTGTCTGTGGGTGGATACCTGACTTTGGTAAACCCTTGTCATGTTGTAATACTTGCAACAGAGTTAGACTTGGAACATTAATAGGGAAACACCAGGGTGGCCCCTTTTGTGCTAAATACTCACAACCAAGGGGGACTTAAGGGGCTATGTATTAGGGTGGTTTGTTGATCTCCCCATCTGGAGGCACCCCTTGGCAGCAGGCTAAGGATATCTGGCTATTCCCGTGTTTTGAGACTCGCAACCGAGACTCCACGGACCACTTCTTTGCATATTATTTCTTCCCGACCTGCTAGGTCCCACAAACGTTAAGGTGCCTTCACACACACCGGATCAGCAGCAGATTCACAGATGCAAATTTGATGCTTTGTACAGTTATTTAGATCAAATCTACTTAGGATCCACAGCAGAAAAATCTGCGATACGGTGTGTGTGAAGCTACCCTAACAGTGGTTTGAAAGAAGTTGTATGTGCCCAAAAAGTTCAGCTTCTTTTAAACTTCGCCTAGGTATCTAAGGACTGTCCTGTCCACAACAAAAAAAAAAGTACAATGAGTAGAATGGTACATCAACCTAAGGAAGGAACCGGAACTGCTCTGAACATGTGTTGTATTTTTTTTTTTTTTTTTTTTTTTTTTAACTTTTATTTTTTATTTTTTTTGGAGTGGTATCTATTTGTTAGATATCTTGTGTGAGTTTGAAGTGGGTCATTTTACCTGTGATATGAGAAGCTTTGTTAAGGTGCAGCCAGAGAGTCTGGCATGAGTTACAGAAGAGAGGATGATGGCAGGGGGATGCTCAGTGTCCCTCCAGTGCGCTGTGTCCCTCAGTGTCCCCCTGCCATCACCCAATGCAGCGTTGGAGTGGTATTACCAGGCAGAATATTCCTACACCCAGAGGTCTGAGTATATACTTTTGTGATTTCATAAATTTTTCTCTAGCTATACACTGTGTATTTGATATTGCACATAGTTTGCACTTTAGTCTGCACCTGCAGACTTATACACAGTTTTATTTTAGCATTTTTGAGTATATTGTTTATTTATATGCACTTTTTGTGCCTCTGTGGGTCGATTGATATACCATCATTTGTTCAGTATATAGAACATACAATATCCACTTTCTCTGCCTTGTAAACCATCTGATGTATGTGTTGTATGATTCTCTGCTCCTTTTGTGATATGTTTTTAAAATAATTTTCTGTATGTAACAAAGTATTCTTTGATAAATTTAAAATATTGTCCAGCATTCTTTAGTTGTAGGTTATGGGTATTGTTCTGATGCGTATGGATATTGGCTATTAGTAGTCCTATTTAGTTTAATGTTATACAGGAAGTGACATCACCATGTTATCCAGGAAGTGACATCACCATGTTATCCAGGAGGTAAAGCCTTGATGCCGTTGTAAGTGCAGGGAAAAAAGCACTTTATAAGCATTTCCTGTAATAAGTGTATATTGGGGATTTGTAAAACTTTTGGGGGGCAATACAACACTTTAATAAAAAAACTTCACTGGACTTCTCCTTTTAGAAGGAGATTTTACCAATGTAATCCATTAGAAGAAGATTAATGAAATAGTGCTTAAAGGGGAAGTGCGGCAGTAAAGAATTATTCACAGAATAACGCACATTACAAAGTTATACAACTTTGCAATGTATGTCTGTGAATGGCCCCCTTCCCCGTGTCCCACCACCCCCACCCATGTACCTGGAAGTGTGGTGCGCTATACTCGCCTGTCACGTGCCGACCCCCGCCTCCGATCTTCATTCAGTGACGTCTTCGCCGGCCGGCGAACAGCTCCGTCTGTTCCGAATGCCGGCCGCCCTCTGCAGCGTCATCCGATGCTCAGCCGCGATTGGCTGAGCATAACTGTGCTGAGCACAGTTGTGATGCGGCGGAGGGGGGACGGGCGGCAGCGACTCGTCCGTCCGAAGATGACGTTTGGCACAAAATGGCGGACTGCCCTCGACACGGATCAGGTAATGTATAATGCACCAACACTTCCGGGTACACGGGTGGGGGTGGTGGGACACGGGGAAGGGGGCGATTCACAGACATAACATACATTACTAAGTTGTATAACTTTGTAATGTGTGTTATTCTGTGAATAATTTTTTAGCGCCGCACTACCCCTTTAAAGGAGCTACAATCCAAGCAGAAATGATTGCTTTGTCAGGGTGATGTAACTGGCTGTAACTACTAAGAGCAATATAGACAAGTAGTACACTGTGTATAGTAGAATTGTAAAGTGCTGCGGAATCTGTTGGCGCTATATAAATAAAAATTATTATTATAATGTGTTTGTGGGGAAAGGCTCTGATTTATAAAATTTATAAAAGATCAATGAATCTGCGTGGATAAGTTCCGGTGGATTCCCTTGTTCATGGCGGTGCACCTATTCGCCCTTGCTATAGACACCATCATATGGCCGGGTGGATTCCGCCTTCCACCGAAAGAACTGACATGTCTTTTCTTTCGGCGGACAGCGGAATTGGCAGATTCCGTGGTGAGAACCTACCCTAAGTGTTGAGATGTAAAAACAGTAGTGTAATCGTCCAATAAAAAGCAAGGTTTTTTTTTTGTTTTTTTTGACACACAAATATGTTTATCTCTGAAAAAGACTGGTAGAGGTGGTCCTCAGATATGTGCCTCTTGTTTTTATTGATCCAAAGGGAAACTAAATAAAAACAATTCATCAATTGAGGCTAAAATAATTTCTTTAGGACTCGAGTAAATGGCAGATCTTGCCTGGAGTAAAAGGCAATCTTGAAGGCAATTCTGTTTACTCTCATATGAGGTTTATTTTCTGAATGTTTCTTTCCAAACTCTAAGATCAAATGTCAAATCTTTACAACTGTTAATGTGAAAAGCCATTTCCTTCAATGATGCTTCGCTTTTAATCTCGACAGGCTTCTCTATGTTTTGTATCTCTTTTGTGAGTCTGGTATCACCAACTGTAAAGACAATTAACAATGTGGTGTGTTTTTTTTTTAAGATCTAAATTTTGTACAGTAACAACTTTTCTTCTTCGTCTTCTTCTTGAGTTTTATACCACTCAAACATAGTTTCTCAAATAGTTTTAGGTTCCTCTATTTTTGTTGTTGTACATTCATTGTGAGATGTGGTTTTTTACAATGTGTAATAAATTGCTCGACCAGGGCACACAAACTATCATTGTATTGTTTGTGCAACCAATTAAATACGTTGCTATTGATTGTACATCACCTTTTTACATAGAGAGATGTGCGACCTATGATTCGTCTTTGCGACATGCGCCCTGTCGTAAAACTGGCATGTTTTCTTTGTTTCTCTCATCAGTACGTTTACAATAATAGGCAATTTATATAATTTTAGTTTTATTTTACTACTTTCAAAAAAAATTTATTTTTTGTTGGCATCTTGTTTGCGTCTATGCAACTTCTTGATAACTTTTTATTCACATTTTTCTGGGTGTGATGTGACCAGAAATCTGCAATTTTGGACTTTGCGTTTTTGTGCTTCTATTCTTTATCGTTCGAAATCAGGAATGTGATTTAATATTTTGGGTGGTTCCTCTCCAGGCGATAGCAAATATGTTTTTTAATTTTACTTTTTTATTTTATTTATAAAATGGGAAAGGGGGAGGTGATTTTAAACGTTTAGGGTGCGTTCGCACCTACCGGATCCGCAGCGGATTTTCATGCTGCGAGTTTGTAGTGAAATCAGCTGCGGATCCTGTACTGTGAGGCTCAATGGGTCCCATACACGCAGCGGATCCGCTGCCTGCATGGGACCCGGCCCCTTTAACCCCTGCGCCGCCGTCGTCGGCCGCCCGCAGCTTACAGCACCGGCCCCGAGCATACATCACCTGCTCGGGCCGTGGCTGTGATGCTCCCGTCCACAGCCACGGCCCGAGCAGGTGATTTATGCTCAGGCAGTGATTGGGCGTGCGAGCGGTGCTGGGGATTTAGGGGGGCGGGGCTGTAAGCTGCCGGCGGCGGCGCAGGGATCGGGTACCATGCAGGCAGCAGATCCGCTGTGTGTATGGGACCCATTGAGCTTCACAGTACAGGATCCGCAGCTGATTTCGCTGCAAACTCGCAGCATGAAAATCCGCTGCGGATCCGGTAGGTGTGAACGCACCCTACGGATTTTTTTTTTTTTTTTTTTTTTTTTTTTTTTAGGAAAAGTCAGTGCTGGTGCAGACAAGTAAACCAATTCACTCAGAGCATAAATGTGTGTAATAAAGTGCTAGTGCCAAACAAACACCATGCTACTAGTATGCTGAACAGGGTTATGGGATATACTATTCGCAATATAAGTAATATGAGTGTACAACATGTGTCACAGTCCCCTGGCCCCCAACTCACACTCCAACACCGCTCCGCTTCCTCAGGGAGAGGAAGCGGGAAGTGAAACGGCGTTGGAGTGTGAGGTGGGGACCAGCAGACTGGGACACATGTTGTACACTTATATTACTTATATTGTGCATCTGTGAATAGTATATCCCATAATCCTGTTCAGCTTGGTGTTTATTACATGCATTTGTGCCGCTGGAGTGAATTGGTTTACTTGGCCTTCCACCTCCTAAGTCTTGTTTTTAATGGGCATTTTTTGTGAAGTTGTAAAATAAAGTTTTTTGTATTACTTTTAAGTTGGTGTTACTTTATTTTGTTGTACCTGATATTCTTTGTAGGTGTAGCTATTATTTGACAGTTAATATATAAACATAAACCATAGCAAATTTGATAGCACACCATGGATGCCTCAGTCCATCCACTCTTTCTAAAGGTTTTAATTTTCTAAGGTCCATATTTCTTATAAATTGAACTGAAAACACACATCCACACACCTATATATGTTGATGGTAAAAAAAAAAAAAAAAAAGTTGTGCCACTTGAACAACGAGCATGACTTTAAAAAAAAAAAAGGCTTTGCCAAAAATTATTTTAGGAAGGGTTAATATTTGGTTGTTGTGTGTTTCCCCCCCCCCCTCCTTCTTCTTCCATTGTCTTGGTTACATTGTCTTCAAATTATTTCGAATTTTTAACACAGTGGCTCGGATGTACTAATGTGTCTGTGCTAGAATTCTCTCTTAAAGTGTCACACTGGACTTTTTGCTCACATTTATAATTAGTTTTAGACACTTAGGAGACTTTTTTCCACCATGTCCGAAAAGGGGTGTGACCTATGCCGTACGACTGTATACTCCACAATTTGTCTAATAAGCCTGGCGCACTTCAGGCAAACTAATAGTTGGTCTTAACTGAAGTAGACAGCCTTCACATACACACGTATATACCAAGCAGCTGGTGCCACTCTTACGTCTAGAGAACTTGAAGACTGTCTTCTCTTATGCTATGTTTACACTGAGCGATAATTCGCCCAATCGATCGTTTAATGATTTTGAAGCAACGATTTGGTTTTTATAACAAACAGCGTTTAGACGAATAAATCGTAAGAAAATTCATAAGAAAAATCGTTAATGCGATTGTTTTTAAGATCGCTTAAGCCCATCTTTTACATAGGGTGAATCTTTCAAAGACTGTTTACACGAAACGATCTGCGAATTTTTAGCGAACGATGAACAACGATTTGAGAACATGTCGAAAGATCAAAATAACGATTTTTCGCTCATCGCTTGATCGATTGCTGTGTTTACACGCCACGATTATCGTTCACATGCGATTGTTATTGCGAAAATTCGAACGATAATCGTTCCGTGTAAACGCAGCATTAGTTTGTACATAGACAGTTTTAGTGCATCTGGGCCAATATTATGATGTAGATTTTGATTTTATTTTTTTTTTTTTAGACATTACCATTTTTAGGCTGAGTTCACACTGCGTTTTTGCAATTCGTTTTTTGGAAAAAACAGACGAAAAACGGATGAATTTGCGTTTTTCTATTGACTTCCATTGTGTAAAAAAAAAAATGGATCAAAAAGGATAGTTTTTTTTGACAGACGCAAAAACGTAGCTGACACTACTTTTGTGTCCGTTAAAGGATCCGTTTTGATCGTTGTTTTTTTTTTTGTTTCTTTTTACAATGGAAAAACGGATCAAAACGGATGCACACAAATGCATCTGTTTTTCATCCGTTTTATGCAAAAAACGGATTGCAAAAATGGGATTGCAAAAACGCAGTGTGAACCCAGCCTTAAACAGTATACAATATTTTGACTTACTGCCTAACTGTTTCCTTTCTTTTATTACTTAGCCTTTTACTCCATTATCCTGTTCTGCGTATTTTTGTGGATACCATTTGTATATTTTTACTTTGAAGAAAAGGATGAGGACCGAAATCGCTGTTCAGTAAGTTTCTTCATTTTATTTCCTCCCCCCCCCCCCATTATAAAGGCATTTGCAAAAGTTACTTGAAATGCAATGTTGGTAAATTAGCAGGTTGTGGATGGTTAAAACTTTCCAAAAGTTTTCCAGTCCGTCCTAGATCTTTCATAGTTTTCTTTGATCTAGATCTAGAGATACATTTTATTAGGGTATGTTCACACTTAGCAAAACAGGCTGAATTCTGCTGCGGAGCCCCCTGCCACGGATTTCCCTCTGCCTCAGCGTCTGTGTGACACTGAGGCAGGCGGGATTTCACGGCATTGGGCTCCGCCGCGGGATTCCGCCTGAGTGTGAACGGGCCCTTAATGTGTAATCCCCATGTACCATGATTAGCCTCCACATCGGTCCTCTTGGTTCCTTATTGTTGTCTTCTTTCCAGACTCCCCTACTGGCCTGTCCTAGTCTGTCCACTCTCTTGGTGACAACAGTTTGATCTTTTCATGACTCCTCTCTCTGGTTTTGTCATCACTGCTTTGTCCTTCTCTAAACTGTTGACAATCCTATAGACCACAAGTGGTCAGAAAGGCACAATTGTGGATGGCTGAAACCTAATACTGAGCACCGTGCTCTATATTACTAGCCCTGTGCGACTGGCAGTGCTGGATTCGAGTTGGTGTGCGGGAACTGCCTGGGAGTTCCCGTCATGACCATTGGTAGCAGAGAGGCCTGTGTTTCCCTTTACTGCTGCCACTTAACATAAAATGTATAAATAATGAAGAGCTAAAAACTTTTTTTCATTTTAGTAATTTTTGTTAAAAAAAAAAAAAAATTTTTAAACTACTATCAGCAACCAGGGACCACAGTAATTAGCAGCTAATTAGACACTTAAATGCATCTGTCAAAACTGACAGCAGCATTTAAATGCCTATAAATCCACAATCAATCCCCAGTGGTCTAGTGGATGGATTGCTGCACTGCGATGTGATCGCAGAGGGGTGATCCATGCTTCCGTCCAGGCTGACGATCAGCGCCACAATGACCCTGATCCTGGCTCAGCACTATTGCTTTGGGTTCCAGCAGCCCATTGTAATCCAGCAGTGATTTCATGGATCAATGCTGGAAAAATAAGAGTTAGGGGAAAAAATAGTGTTAACATAATCTTTTAAACAGTTCATTTTTAAACAGTACATTTTGATTACATTAAAACCCTGTCTATTGCTTACGTTGGAAAACCAATTCTAATGATCAAAAGTATCTCTAAAAAAATGGCTGTTTATGGATGAATTCAGAAAAAAAATTAAGAAAAATCAGTTATGCATCGCACTGAAACAGTTGTGAATTTTTACTGGGCTATTATATCTGTTGCAAGTGTAAGTAATAATGGAGATCCCTGTCATACTTACCTTCTGCTCCAGTTAGAATTCTTATTGTAGTCCATTAGTTTAGTCTGTTCCACAAGTTTTATCAAGTTTAAAATAAAACAAATAACCGAATTGGTGAATCGGGCTATATGTGTATTTATATGTATATTCATTCTTTTTTATTTTATTTTTTTTTACGGTGTGTTCATCAGTGGAAGAGCATGGAGAGCTTATGCACAAAATACATTTGTCTGTCAATCTTGGTGTCAAAAAATATTTTATAGACGGTGCTTTAAGCGAACCTCTCCGCAGAATGCCATTACGGCGCGCTGAATCAGCGTAATTGCGGAATAATGATCACAGGGGAGGCTTTCGCTCGCTATGCTTTAATGAGAATTGTCAATTGTGTGGTGTTTAATGCTTCAGTAATAATTTATAAATTGTTAAGTCAACATTGTGCATCCACTGTTAAAGTTAACTTATTATATTTAAAGTTAACTTATTATATTTAAAATGTAAGACTAGTAATTCAGAACATTTCAGATATCTGTTATAGATAGACCAGTTTAATGGCTGTAGGGTGAAAATTATACATATGTACGGTGTGTGTGTGTATATATATATATATATATCTCTTTCTCTCTCTCTCTCTCTCTCTCTCTCTCTATATATATATATATATCTATATATATCTATATATATATATATATATATATATATATATATATATATAAAAATATATATTTATTTTATATATATAGTATGTATGTTCATCAGACTAGGCCACCTTTTCCATTAAGTACTATTAGAAGGGCCAATAATGTAAATGACGCCATTCTGCTACATTGGAGCTCGCTTACTGAGCCTCTTACGTGGCTTGATATTTTCCCAGCCCCGCTGCTGCAGCTTCAGGGCGGGCTCTAAGCTGACAGGTTACTTATTCAATCACTAGCGGGTACGGCTGCAGCCAGTGATTGGCTGAGCGACCTGTCAGCTCAGAGCCATTTTTGAAGGTGCAGCCACAGCGCTGGGAAGCAAGCAGAGGGCAGGAGAAGGTCGGCAACATGGAGAGGTGATGTAATAACAGCTTATTCAATTGTCCGTCCATAGCTATTACATGTAGCAGTGCGCGGTCGGCGGACGATTATTTTGGTTTCAGATCATGTGACAATCAGCCGATTGTTGTCATTGGCTGATCGCTCTTTGTATTACACGGAGGGAATTTACCGAATCAACTGATCACTCTGTGTTATAGGGCCCTTACTCGGTTGTCTAGATCTGTAGCTCTCTTTAGCCATTGTAATTATAATTGGTGGTACAGAAGGGTCTCCACGGCTAACGCAGCAAGCAGCAATGCACTGTTTATTCTGACAGTCTTCTATCATAGCTAATACCAACTTTTATTGCAGCTCTTCTGGTGGATCACACCACATTGGCTAATCTTCCCTCCCCATGTGTGTCGCTAAGCCCTTTCATTGGATTACCAGTTTTCCTTACTTTCTGACCACACTTCAAACCCCCCCCCCCCCTCTCTTATGGTTTTTAAACAGCATTAGGGTTAATTCACACGGGCGTCTCGCATAAATAATCCACAATACACGTATTAATAATAATAAGAATAATATGTGTATTGCGGATTAGCTGCAGATTTCTTGTGCGAGACGCCCGTGTGAATTTACCCTTGGCGTATGTTCACACTGAGCAAAATCAGCGTGTTTATGGGAGGGCTTGCGTGCCTTCACTCTCTGCCGATTTTGCTCACTTTGAACACACCCTCACCTCAAAAAAAAAAAAAAAGTTGTCATTTTATTTGGCGGCGGCAGTCATTTAAAGGAAAATAATGTCCGTTGTTTGTCGTTAAATGCCATCCGACCAATAAAAATGTCCGCCATTTCAACAGCGTGTAAACAGTCTAGTTGTAGTTCATAATTGCTTCTTTTTTGTCTCGCCCCTCAATAAACCCCAATAATAGCACTTTCCCTCTTTTGCTAATTTAATATGCATAATTGTTTAAATTTTGTGAACATACAACGCTTGCTTATCTGTTTGTCTTTTGTATTGTGTGTAAATTACATCTGTCTACCTTCAGAAAGCGCTGAATTAATTGAGGATAATGGAGCATTTTATTTGTAAAATGCAAATTATAACGTTTGACGTTATCTACATTTTAATTTCCCTTTAAATTTCCATGGCAATGACTATTCCCCCCACCCCCCACCCCCCTCCATTAAACTGTGTGAACATGGTTTTCTTAATCGATCCCAAACCACTGTGTAGACTTAGGCCACCTGTAAAAAATCCTTGTATTATAGCAAGGTTATCACATGTTAATGGGTTTTTTAGCACAAGAGCAAAAGTACACGGGATGAGGATGGCCTCCAGGCTTGGCTGGAGTAAAATGAAACCGTAAGATGGATTACAAATTTAGAATACAATTAGACAAAATTTCAAAATATGTTAAACCATCAGGGACTTGTAAAGATTATGACACTGGGCAGCACTATATATTCCACTGACCTATAAATTTAACTGTGACTCGTAACCATTTCTAGACCGGACAGTTTTCCTAGAGTAAAAGACGGCACAGTCACATATAGTTTTATTGCACAGGTTACATATCACAAACACAGAATAAAAGCACTTTTCCAAGCAGACCACCAGGCAGGGCTGTGGAGTCGGAGCTGGAGCTAGTTTTGGCTGGAGTTGGAAAAAAATGTAAAGTTTTGCTCATGAATATATATTATGAGCAACATTCTAATAGGACACTGGCCCTATTAGATAAGGGTGGTCGGGGAAAAGTTGTCGGTCACTACTTGGCAGTTTGTTTCTGAGCTGGAGGAGTCCATTGTGTGCGGGGAGATCTGTGCTTTTCTCTTCCTGGAAGCTGGATGATTGTATATGAGCAGCAGTGTAATATGAAGATATCCTGTATAATGTAGAGGAGGAGGAGAAGACATAAATAGTGTAGCAGTAACCTCAGTGCTCAGTGTGGTGTTTATCTTCGGTGTTCTTTGGCTGCAGCTGTGTGTGTGTGTGTGTGTGTGTGTGCGCGCGCTATGGCTGCAGTAGGCTGTGTGTGTGCTATAGCTGCAGCAAGCTGTGTGTGTGTGTGTGTGTGTGTGTGCGCGCTATGGCTGCAGCAGCAGGCTGTGTGTGTGTGTGTGTGTGGTGTGTGTTATGGCTGCAGCAAGCTGTGTGTTATGGCTGCAGCAGTGTGTGTGTGTGTGTGTGTGTGTGCGCACACGTGCTATTGCTGCAGCAGGCTGTGTGTGTGTGTGTGTGTGTGTGTGTGTGTGTGTGTGTGTGTGTGTGTGTGTGTGTGCGCGCGCGCTATGGCTGCAGCAGCAGGCTGTGTGTGTGGTGTGTGTTATGGCTGCAGCAAGCTGTGTGTTATGGCTGCAGGGTGTGTGTGTGTGTGTGTGTGTGTGTGTGTGTGTGTGTGCGCGCGCGTGCTATTGCTGCAGCAGGCTGTGTGTGTGTGTGTGTGTGTGTGTGTGTGTGTGCGCTGTTGCGTGCCCCCACAGTGACCTTCTATATCACTATGTATGACCCCTCTCTATATCACTATGTATGACCCCTCTCTATATCACTATGTGTGACCTCTATATCACTGTGTGACCCCTATATCACTGTGTGACCCCTCTCTATATCACTATGTGTGACTCCCTGTATATCACTATCTGTGAACCCCTGTCACTATGGCTGACCATATTACAGGTATCTGGCGGTGTTAGCAGTGTTTCTTTAAGTATGGTGAATATTTAGTTAGAAACTTAGAAGACTGTCAGCAGTAAAAGACCACCTGCTCCATCTAGTCTAGTTGTGAGTAGTTCAGGACATGGAGGCTGGAGACTGGCTGCATCCACTGCACACACAGGAGAATCTGCTTTATATACAGTATTTCTGTATTCCCTTAGAAGTCGCCCCAGGATCATGTAGGACATTAGGGAGAAGCTGCTGAGCCAGTGTGGTAAATAACTCCCCTGATATATGACCGGCCATTTATGAAGGAGCAGGAGTCTGAGTCGGTCCTGATAAAATTCAGGAGTTTGAGTCGGAGCTGCGGCTTACCGACTCCACAGCCCTGCCACCAGGTATATTTTGATGCAATGTGCTGGGTAGAGAAGTCAATGTTGGGCTAAGTTGACACTTATGTTCGGGCTCCGTTTTAGGTGCTGCAACGGAAGTTGCGTTTTTGCCTAATTTCTTAACCCCTTTGTGCTAGTAATCTGTATGTGTAATATATATTATATATATAATGTTCCTACTGTACATACCCCGTGCAGTAGGAATGTGTGTATATGTGTGTATATATATATATAATAATTATTATAATAATAATATTATTATTATTATTATTATTATTATTATTATTATTATTATTATTATTATTATTATTATTATTATTTTAATAATATTATTATTATTATTATTTTAATAATATTATTATTATTATTATTTTAATAATATTATTATTATTATTATTTTAATAATATTATTATTATTATTATTTTAATAATATTATTATTATTATTATTTTAATAATATTATTATTATTATTATTTTAATAATATTATTATTATTATTATTATTTTAATAATATTATTATTATTATTATTATTTTAATAATATTATTATTATTATTATTATTTTAATAATATTATTATTATTATTATTATTTTAATAATATTATTATTATTATTATTATTTTAATAATATTATTATTATTATTATTATTTTAATAATATTATTATTATTATTATTTTAATAATATTATTATTATTATTATTTTAATAATATTATTATTATTATTATTTTAATAATATTATTATTATTATTATTTTAATAATATTATTATTATTATTATTTTAATAATATTATTATTATTATTATTTTAATAATATTATTATTATTATTATTTTAATAATATTATTATTATTATTATTTTAATAATATTATTATTATTATTATTTTAATAATATTATTATTATTATTATTTTAATAATATTATTATTATTATTATTTTAATAATATTATTATTATTATTATTTTAATAATAATATTATTATTATTTTAATAATAATATTATTATTATTTTAATAATAATATTATTATTATTTTAATAATAATATTATTATTATTTTAATAATAATATTATTATTATTTTAATAATAATATTATTATTATTTTAATAATAATATTATTATTATTTTAATAATAATATTATTATTATTTTAATAATAATATTATTAATAATATTATGTGTGTTCCTACACTGACTGGGGCTTTGTGATGAGAGCGAGATTGCTGCAGGGAGTGCGATCCCGCTCTCATCTGTGTCCAGCGCCGGAGGTAATCCTACAGCCGACTCTCTAACCCCTTAAACGGCATGATCTATAGCGATAAAAAAATAAATAAACATATTACATATCATAGTGTGCGGGATTGTCCGATCTATTAAAATATAGCATTATTGTTCCTGCATGGTGAACGTTGATTTTATTAAATTATATATCACAAAAAAAATAATAAAGAGCAATCAAAATTTTTCTGTTACACAAATATGATATGGCGCAAAAAAAATCACACCCCAACCAGCCCTGTAGGTGGAAAAATAAAAGCGCTATGGCTCTTAGAAGGCGGGGAGGAACATTGCGTTAATTTGACCCGGACTTTTGTGCATCAAAAAGACAATTATTAGAAAAATGTGCATCTGACTAAAAATACAGTGCACTATAGCCCCTAGCACTGATTCCAACCATCTAAGTATTTGCTATCTAAGTTACTTATATGGCCCAAAAATGCACTTTGTAAATGTCTCATCCTGTATGTAAATCATACCTATATAGGCATCGGGGCGGTCCTCAGTCTAACTAATCATGGCTGGCGGGAAATAACCTGTGTAACCACGCCTCCCTGGCCGCATCGGTGCTGAGGGACGGACCCTCTGTGACCCAGCAGGCTTCTATGTGCCTTCCAAGGAGGCGTGAACATTGTATTCACCCACAGTATATTATATAGTGGGTAAACAGAAATATAATTGTTTCAGGACTTCGTTTTTAGGATAAACTTAAGATTAGAGATGAGCAAACATCGAGCATGCTCGAGTCAATCCGAACCCGAACGTTTGGCATTTGATTAGCGGTGGCTGCTGAAGTTGGATAAAGCCCTAAGGCTATGTGGAAATCATGGATATAGTCATTGGCTGTATCCATGTTTTCCAGACAACCTTAGAGCTTTATCCAAGTTCAGCAGCCACAGCTAATCAAATGGCGAACGTTCGGGTTCGGATCGACTCGAACCCGAACCCGGTTCGCTCATCTCTACTTAAGATGTTATCAAAAGTATGGCAATCCCAACACCTTCCTTCAGTCCTGCATTCTTTTTGCTTTATCGAGCATCGAAGGCAAAAGCCAGATAACATGCGTCAGTGCCAGGCGATGCATCTGGGTCTCCGGCTATGATGGGTTCTGTGCCCAGTATGTCGGAGAGGCTAGACGGAGAAATGCTGCAAGACACATTCTCTTATTCTGTTTGTCTGGTGATCTGAAACCCCAATCAAAGCGCCTCCTAATCTGAACTGTCCCATTTAAATGAATGTGATCAATTTCACTATCCATTTCCCTCCTGAAGCTTTTCTGACCAACAGATATATGTAAGGGAGGATTACTTGTGTTACTCGTGTGAGTGCGAGCACCTTGGTGTCTTCAGACAGCTGATCGGTGTTAGAACAATTCCAAGTCTGTGGCACTTCCAGCATTTCAATATACTAATTGCTTTAACAGTGGGCTACAGAGTTTACCTGCCGTAAAAGTTTACCACCTGTATCCTGATGCCGAGGCAGAATATTACCCTGTTTTCCCAAAAATAGACATCCCGTAAAAAAAAGACCTAGTAGGGGTTTTTCTGTATTGCTAAATATAAATCCTCCCTCAAAAGTAAGACCTAGTAAAGTTCTTGTTTTAAAGCATGCCTGCCAACAGCGCACCAGAGCATGCGGCTGTGATTGTTAACCCCCTGTCGCTGTCCCCTACCTGCACCGTCCAAGCCGGTCCCGGGAGGAGATATCCTTGTCGGAAGCCAGGCGCGTGCACAGCAGAGATGAGTCCGATGCCCATAGAGAATGACGGCTCGATTCATTCTCTATGGGTGTCGGACTCCTCTATGCAGGACAAGGATATCTATGTCCTGGGACCGGCTTCAGGAGCGCGACTTGGCAAGATGGGGTAAGTATCTGGAGCGCTAGCGGGGGTCGGGCGGCCTTCACCCCGGCACGGGGGCTGAAAGGTTCCCTTTAAATGTGCAGGCAAGGCATCAAGAGGCCTGTCGCCTGCCGCTAGATTTAGAGCTGCACACAGTCTGCGGTTTTCTGCCACCTGCTGCCATACTGTACTTTGTCCCTGCTGTGCTGTACGAGTGTGCTGGGGCAAGCTCCCCCTGGTGGCCGGAAGCCGCCATACCGTATGCTTTGTCCATGCTGTGAATTCTTCTTCATGGAAAAATAAGATATCCCCTGAAAATAAGACCTAGTGCATCTTTGAGTGCAAAAACGTCTTCTCTTCGGGAATCACGGTAGTTTCCCTTTATTTAGTTGGCCAGGTATAATACATGTACATATATAGGTATAAGTAGGAGATTTATATATTGAGCTATGATTGATGGCTTTGTTTCTTTAAATAGTAGCAGGTTATTAAAAATCTGTCAGTACGTCTTCCATTTGTCCGTTGTATGTTATATTTAGGGCCTTTTATAGCCGTTGTCTGTTAATAATACCACATAAAAGTTGAATTGATATTGCAGTCGTTTCTCAGATGATCAATAGCCGCCTGAGAACGATCTTCTTTGATAATTTATTAAAGTCATAACATGTACACCGCTCTAAATGTAAAACACGGCTGAATTAATAGAGAGGATTGTTAAGGTTAAAGAAACATTTTGAGCTGAATAATCTGCGAGTCTACTGAGAAATATTATACATTAGGAGAATTTAAAGAGCTGGGGATAAGCGCAAGCCGTTCCTGAATGTAAAATGAGGGCAAGGTGGGGAAAAGTATCAGTAGTTTCTAAGGAGGATCGGAAAATAGTAGGACTGGGTGGTTCAAAGTTCTCTATTACGCTTCGCTTTAGAAGAAGGACTGTTTAATTCTACAAATGTTAAATGGCGTATTTATTCTGTATTAATTACCATATAAAAGCAAATAATTCCCAGTCCTAGAAGAATTTAATTATGGAAAACGTGAAAAATATAGAGGGAGATTTATCAAACATGGTGTAAAGTGAAACTGGCCCAGTTGCCCCTAGCAACCAATCAGATTCCATTCCTCACAGACTCTTTGGAAAATGAAAGGTGGAATCTGATTGGTTGCTAGGGGCAACTGAGCCAGTTTCACTTTACACCATGTTTGATAAATCTCCCCCATAGTGTGTAGGTAGATGGACAGTATGTTTAATAGGGTTATGAAGGCTGAGATTGATCAAACATGGTGTAAAGTGAAACTTGCTCAGTTGCCCCTAGCAACCAATCATTTTCCCACAGACTGGAGAATGAAAAGATGGAATCTGATTGGTTGCTAGGGGCAACTGAGTCAGTTTCACTTTACACCATGTTTGCTAAATCTCCCCCTTCTTAAAGGGGTACTCTAGCGGGGGGGGGCGGCTATTTTTGGATCTGGCCGGGGACGAGGAGGCTGAGAGAAAAGACGGCCACTCGCCTCCCCGGATCCAGCGGCGGGTCCTGTTCCGGTTCCCGCTTCTCGGCCGCTTCCTGGTGTCTGACGCAGGCTCGAGACGTGACGTCTAAAGTCGCCTCAGCCAGTCAGTGACAGAGGCAGGATCTGAGCGGACTTAAAACGGATCCTGCCTCTGTTGCTGACAGGCTGAGCGAACTTGAGACGTCACGTCTCGAGCCTGCGTCAGACACCAGCAAGCGGCTGGGGACAGGAGCAACGCGATGCGGGACCCGCCTCTGGATCCGGGGAGGTGAGTGGACGTCTTTTTCTCTCAGCCACCTCCTCCCCGGCCGGATCCAAAAATAGCCCCCCCCCCTGCTGGAGTACCCCTTTAACCCTATTACACATACTGACCTGTCTGTGTATTATATTATTTTATATTATAACATAGCATAGCTATGTGCAGTGCAGTAAAGATTTTAAACGTTGCGGAGCTCCCGGCATCATGGTGATACATGAAGCCAGAAGGTCCGTGAATCTATATAGCACATCTTCCATGCTTGCTTTGACCATATACACGGAACCAAAGGCCCTACTTCACAGGCCGATATTTAGGATCAAGCAAGCGCTGACTTGTCCGATCAGTGCTCGCTTGCTCCTCATTCCATTCTACTACCAAAAAAATGACATGTTAAATTTAAAAAATGGGGCTGTCCCCTGAAGGCTGAGATTGGACCTGCTGGTGAACACCCATTAAGCTGTACTCATCGGCAAGAGCGGATGTCGCTGCCATCCTCACTCTAATACTTCTGTTTTTCTCTCCATACAGCAAATAAAGACTGCCCTTAAATACACGTTTGGGTTCATGTTGGTGTGCTCCTTCCTTCTTCTCGTTGGGTGAGTAGTTTTATATATATATATATAATAAATATATATATAATATATATATATATATAATTTATTGTCTCCAAATGGATTACCTATCTCTTATCTGCCAGCGTTCTCATGTGTATCCTATGTTCTGTAATTGCTGCATGACTCTCACCAAGGCTCGTATGTGACTAATAGATATGAGATGGCACATAATAAAAAGTAATTTTGCACCACCATCTCATCCTGTCACGCATCATGTCTCAAACTTCTCTCACTAGACCTAGCTTTGTCCACATGGTTACTTTGTAGTCATTTACGCATGCATTTCACATCTGGACATACCCAAATATTTGCTGAATGTAAATAGTTTTACAGTCAACACTTTTTTTTATAGGGGTAGAGCGGCGTTTAACATTTATTCACTGAATAACACGCATTACAAAGTTATACAACTTTGTAATGTGTATTATTTAAATGAATGGCCGTCTTCCCCATGTACCCCCCCCCCCCCCCCCCCCCCCCCCCGAAAGTGTGGTGCATTATTTTTACATAATCACTGTCGACCCCGGACGCCATCTTGGGTCAAACACGTCATCTTCAGGATGCCGTCCAGCCCTCCCTTGTGCCGCCCCCCTCTCTGGCGCGTCATAAGCTGCTCAGCCGCTGGAGGGGGCCTCCTGAAGATGACTTGTTCGACCCAAGATGGCGGTGGAGGTCGACAAGAGTGCTATTCACTTAAATAACACACATTATAAAATTGCATAACTTTGTAATGAGTGTTTTTATTTGGTGAATAAATGTTAAGCGCCGCACAACCCCTTTTAAGATCATTGTGGTTTAATCTCTGGGGCCACAACAGGTTGTGAGAATAAAAGTGACCACAGTACTGGTATAGCTCTAGATCCTCTTTGCACGGCGGCCATGAGCTACCTGTCTGCAGTGAACAGAAGCAAAGCCATATTCGTATGCTGCTGTGCAGAAGGAAACTCGCAAGCAGTTTTCTCATGAGCTGATTTGGCATTGGAGCAGGGAACCCGGGTGGCACGGCCCTTTTTTGCCATCCACCAGCCTGGCTGTATGCACTGGGGACAGGCCCGCTGCCCCATTGTTACAATATCCCCTCCCCTGATGTGGCCCTATTAGAATCGATGGCCCATCCCCAGTGCATAGAGCCAGGTCGGCGGGTGGCAAAAGGATCCTTGTGCTGGCACCAATCGGCTCATTAAAAAAAAGAAAAGAAAATTACCTGATGGTACATTTTGCTTTATTTTACTGCACTGTATATGATTTTTTTTTTTTTTTTTTTTAGTGTGTGTGTGATTGATAAATATGAAATCTCTATTATGCATACACATGCTATATAGAAATTTTCATCCACAGTAATTCCTTTCTACAAAGTCAGGTCACATTAGGACCACCTGCTAATATCCAGAGTAAGGGCCCTATTAGGGTGCGTTTACACAGAAAGATTTATTTGACAGATTTTGGAAGCCAAAGCCAGGAATGGATTTGTAAAGAGGATAGATCCCAGTATTTCCTTTATGACCTGATCCCTGTTAATAGTCTGTTCCTGGTTTTGGCTTCAAAGATCTGTCAGATAAATCTGTCTGTGTAAACGCACTACACAGAGCAATAATTGGCCAAATCCGGCTGATTATAGCACCATGTAATAGAGACAACGATCAGCGGCTGGTTGTTGGTTTAAGTTTGGACCTAAAATCCTCGGGGCCTACCGCTCATTGCTACATGTAATAGCAATGCACATCTGACATTTGCCTAAACACCTGATACCTTACCTCTCAGTACTCCCAGGGTGATCTCTTCTGTGATCAGCAGCTTCCCGGTCCCGGCGCCAGCAGCGTCTGAGCAGCCTGTCAGCTGACAGGCCGCTCAGCCAATCACAGACAAGGACCGCCTGGGACGCCCTGTGACCTGTCATTTTACAGGACGTTCAGATGCTGCAGAGCACAGGAGAGAAGACCGGGAGCAGGGAGAGGTAAGGTATCAGGTGTTTTGGCAAGGGCTGCATGGACATCACTAACTATGTCCATGCAGCCCTTAGGGTGCCTTTACACAGAGAGATTTATCTGAAATATATTCTGTTAAGCCAAAGCTAGGAATGGATTCGAAAAGGAGATATCTTTCTATCTAAATATTTTTTATTTAAAAATAAAATAAATTAAATATAGTATATTATATACAGTGTGTGTGTAATATAAATATGTATGTATGTATATGTGTGTGTTTGTGTGTGTAAATTTATTTTTTTTTTAATAAAAAAAAAATAGGTTTGTGTGTGTGTATATTATAAAATATATAATTATACCATCCTATTACAGAAATAAATTGCATACACTGAGTAATCCTTCCGGAGGATGTAGAGAACTGTGCTCCTTAGATCTGTCCTAAGTGCTGCACATGACCCCCTGACATTGACCTTCCTCTAATAACTTCAAGACCTAAAGAAAGGCCATGAGTAGAAGGCGTTTCTGCAATTAATTTGGTGAAATGCATAATGTGCTAATCCCACTTTCTGTATATTAGGGAATTGTGTGTATCTATATACACAAACTTACATATATTCTTTGATTTCCTATATACAACATACAGTAGCTAAATTCCTTTTCTTCATATTTTGTATGTGTTTTTTTTTTTTTATTTTATTTTATTTTTTTTTTTTAAGTTCTCTTTTTACCCAAATATTTAATCTGGAAATCTCGGAGACGCAAGGTTTCCGCTTAACATGACTGAAGCATCATATCTTTTGATCCCCTCTTTCTTTGAGTATTCATGAAGTCAGTCTTCAATTATATCTAATTGCGTGTGCTCGGAGATCTGGTTAACTAGACAAGCCAGCGCCCCCATATGACCTATCCCTATATGCAAAGGGGAGAGGCTTTTCTATTACATGAAGGTTAATTCCTTTTTTAATTTCTATCCGAATTGGCTTAACAAAGCTATTAATCAGCCGTCCAATCCTTGTTATAGGAAATCGCAGGAAACTGCAACTGAAGCTCCAGTTGGTTTCTTCATTTTTTTTCTTCACTTCCTGGTTTGGGGTTTCCCATGATGCACTTTGTCTCCTGTGACTCTAAAACTGTTAGATGGCTTACATCTTGATCAGCCAATCAGAGCTGAGCAACCTGAGTCATCTGACAAAGGGAGGCTGGCCTAACAGGGCTTAGACCCGCCTCCCTCTTGATGATGTTATTGTCACAAAATGACTGCCACAGAGCAGCCTGAGGTCAACAGTCAGTAGGTAAAAATGAGTTGGTGGGGGGGGTTGAGGGGAAAAAAGATAGTGACGGGGGCAGATAGGTGATTGAAGCTTATTACAAAGTTATATAACTTTGTAATGTGCTTCAATTGCTGTGAAAAAGCTTTTTATCGGAGTTGTCCTTTATCCCTTAGGCGACCCTGGACGTACCTGTACGTCCAGGGCCGCCTCACTGCATTCAGAGCGGGGCCGCGGTCCTGGGTGCCGCTCGTAGCCCGGGATCGCAGGTATTAGCGGGCACGGTCTGATCGTCGTGCCCGCTAATACAGTAATCAGATGCAGCTGTAAAAGTTGACCGCTGCATCCAATTACTGAATGTAGCCGTTCCCTGGTGTCTAGTGGGGAGGAGCGATCCACACATTAATTAATCACATTCCTGATCTCGCACGGTAAACGGCGTAAGCGCCAAAAAATCCCAAAGTGCAAAATTGTGCATTTTTGGTCGCATCAAATCCAGAAAAATTGTAATAAAAAGTGATCAAAAAGTCGTATATGCGCAATCAATGTACCGATAGAAAGTACACATCATGGCGCAAAAAATGACACCTCACACAGCCCCATAGACCAAAGGATACTAGCGCTATAAGCCTGGGAATGGAGCGATTTTTAGGAACATATATTAACAATGGTTTGAATTTTTTACAGGCCATCAGATACAATAAAAGTTATACATGTTACATATCGTCGTAATCATAACGACTTGAACATATATAACAAGTCAGTTTTACCCCAGGGCGAACGGTGTAAAAACGAAAAATCCCCAAATAAAAGAAATGCTTTTTTTTTTTTTCAATTTCACCACACTTTTTTCTGGTTTCGCAGTATACTTTATGAAAAAATTCAGCCTGTCATTGCAAAGAACAATTAGTGGCGCAAAAAATAAGGACTCATGTGGGTTTCTAGGTGAAAAAATGCAAGTGCTATGGCCTTTTAAGCACAAGGAGGGAAAAACGAAAACGCAAAAATTGAAATTGGCCCGGTCCTCTAAGGGTTAAGGATAAGTCATTGAGGTCTGTCTGGGAACATTTGCATTTGTTGTTTGAAAGCCATAATGCCAGTGTTAACATAATCTAGAAGACTGACAGCTTATCAATTTTTCTGTAGGCTAGATCAGATAAAGCCCTCATTACATGGCGAGATCTCCGGAAGCAAGCGAGCGCGGGCCAGATCAGCGTTTGCTTGCTCCTCGTTACTCGCTCGCTGCTGTTGCTATTACACAAGCTGACAGCGAGCGGGTAAGTGCGTGTGGGGGCTCCCTGGACGATCCAGGGAGGCCTTAGGAAATAGCGGCAGGCAGCTGCTGCCGCTCCTATTGCACGAAGTGACGTCAGCCGATTGTTGCTTTCCACACCGTTTCGATCAGGCGACACCGTTAATGTCAGCTGGTCGTTGCCTTTTACTACAGTAAGTGATAATAGGCTGATAATTACTTTGTGTAATAGGGTCTTAAGTCTGTAGTCACTCAGTGGCTGCAATTGGTTTTGTACATTTTACAAGGTGGAGTAAAGGTCCCATCTACACCTTAAACTTTTTTGACCAGCTTCGCCTGTCAATCTAAGGTGTATGGGGATCTCTACGATGACCACAACACATGATGGTGGTGACAGGGGTCGGATGTGATGGAAAATCAGATTCCACCTTTCATTTTCCAAAGAGTCTGTGAGGCATGAAAGGTGGAATCTGATTGGTTACTAGGGGGCAAGTGAGCCAGTTTCGCTTTAAACTTAAAATCTCCCCTATGGTGTTCATTTTTACCTCTTTTCCTCACATAGCAAACTGCCAGAAACTTTTTTTTTTTTAAATAATTTATTCATTTAGCAAAGTCAGTGCCCAATTAAATCAGTTGGGTCAGCACTGTTGCCATTGATCGGCTAAGCGATTGGAACATCACAGGAAGCACTTGATTGTCACTTCCTGATACACTTCTTGTGTGTACATTGCACTTCCTTGTAGTCCAACCTCCTTTTTGTTTCTTATTGTTCAACATCTTGGCATTGATTTTACCCTGCTATTTCTCTTTCTGTGCTATGCTATCAGTCCCATGATGCATCAGCACAGCATCATCACATATGGGCAGCTAGGGTCAGTACAGGTGACTATCACCCAAGTAAAAGAAAAGATTTCAGAAAATTGACAAAAATTAATAACCAAGATAATACTAGCTGCATAGTAATAAAAAAATAAAATGAAAAAAAAATACTCTAATGCTTCGTTAAATCCCCCGTCTGACTATACAATGCACTTTTTAACAAAAAAATATCTGCCAAAGTCCCTGGGTTTTGTAGTCCGCAGTCGGGATGACAAACAGTGTCCGGGAACCAGATAAAGCACTCTACCTGATCATTGAGGGAACTGTGCAGCCATTCACCGTTGCACAGTTCCCTCCCTTCTCCTGCCTGGCACCAAAGTGAGTGACCGATGCCAGGCAGGAAAGGAAGGTGAATGTGATGGGCACATCACATCCAGCTTTCAGGAACAAGGTCTCATACTTGGCCAGAAGTTTACGGTCCTTCAGTATTTTTAATTTTTTTTTTTTTAAGGAAACGTCACTATTTTAATTTTGCAGAAACCACAAGTGGTTGGTGGTCCTTGGTGGCTTCCCCCTGCTTCACCAGCCTTGATTTGATAGGTTTTAACCTGTTTGGGTATAGGGAAAGCTCTATCAATCAAGGCTTCAAAGGGGTGTGTGTGGGGGAGGGAGGTTGGGACAGAAGCTATCAGGGAATACTACTGGAACACTTATAAAGGGTTTTCTATTGACTGATCTTGCTGCGTTGCAAGCTATGCTAGGGTTCTGTGCAGGCCTATTGTATATAGTTTTCATACATGACAATGAAAAGTGGGAAGTTCCCTTTATATGAATTTGTCAATTTTCTGTGAAATATATATATATATATATATATATATATATATATATATATATATATATATTATTATATATATATTTTTTTTTTTTTAGTCTAGACAGAATGGTTGGACTGTGGCTCAATTTTGATATAATAATATCTGATATGTCCCCCAAAGAAGAAAAACTTTGCCCATGACAGTCTTTCTAAAGGCGTTCAGTATGTAAAATCTTTTGTACGCATAAATACACGTTTACTCAAGTAACGAAATATACATATGTAAAAATATACTAAATGGCTCTTGTGCCTTCAACCGTGTATTATCTTAATATTATCTTAATGTTACTAAATATTAGATACATTTCTTACATTACTATTTTTCTAATGCTTTATTTACAAAAAATAAAAAAGTGAGAGATTAAAAAGTTGACTGTCATATATCATTATTGATTTTTGTTTTGTTTTTAGTGCATTTGCACCACTGGATATTCCTTCAGGCAAAAACATCACCGAGTTTGATAAAATCAAGATTCTCTTTCAAGAACTTGGTAGTGGTTGTAAGTGTTGTTACCTTCATCAGATTTATTATTCATCTGCTTAGTTTGTTAAATGTTTTCCTTCCCTTTTGCTTTGCAAGTCTATATTTCTAACCTGTTATTGGCTGGAGAAGAGCGATTTCTGAGGCCTAGTTTACATATATGTTTTTTTTTCGTATGAAATTGACACAACTGATGTCACAACTGATGCATCAGTTGTCATCAGGTTTTCAATCCTTTTTTCGGTAAAAACCATCAGTTAATCAGTTGTTGTCAGTTTTTTCCTCTACAGCATTACAGGGGGCCATCTATATAGGGGGCAGCAACACATGGGAGTCCTGAGTCCTTTACTGTGGGCTGCAATACATGGGGACATCTCCTAGAGCTGGGGTAGGGAACCTTGGCTTTCCAGCTGTTGCAAAACTAGAACTCCTATCATGCCTGGATATCCCAGGCATGATGAGAGTTGTAGTTTTGCAACAGCTGGAGAGCCAAGGGTGCTGCACCTGTATAGAGGAGCTGGGGGCTGTTCCTCCTGCCAGGGGCCACTCTTTTGCAGGGCCAGGGTCACAAGGGTTAATGGGGGAAGGTACAGGGGCAGCTCTTCTTGGAGCGCCGGAGGCAAAAGCCGAAGGATGCATAATGCATGCGTCTGTACACTGCATGCCTCCGGTGCTCCATAGACTTTAATGGATGCGGTGCCAGATGAGGGAGCTGACCGCACGTCAGAACGCTGAAAACAATGGGATCAGTTCAGAGATGCGTTTCCCTCCAGTGCTATTCTACTGCATCGGAGGGAAACTCCGCCGGATAAATGTACACTAGGCCTAAAATAGAACGGGTACAAACTGGGCCACAAAAATGGTGGACGGCCTAAAGCATAAGACATATCGGGAAAGACTTGGGTGACATTTACACATCCGTAGAGCTGTCCTCAGCAGCTACGGGCTGAACTATGGACGTGCATCAGTAACAGTAATTGCACAGGCACATTGAGATTAGGTGATCGGCATGGATATATATATATATATATATATATATATATATAAATTACACACACACACACACACACACGTATGTATTAAAGGCTGGTGGATGGAATGCCTCTAAATGTAATTAGTCCAATAAACACATACATTATATGGCAAACAGTACAAGCAAAGTACTTAAATTGAGTGCTCCACCATCAAATCACTATGGAAGACATCCCCAACCAATCTCCAAAATAATAATCTGAATTTGATGATAATTTGGTAGAATGGAGATCCACTTGGACGCTGTATCAAGACGCTCCTTTTTTTGGGAGTCCTGAAGTGCGTAGAGAGCTACAGTAAAATTCAGATATGCCATTGGTGTTCCTTTCCATACTGTTGTACTGCCCAGCAGGGTTATGTAAGCAGCCAATAATCTCCAACCGGAAAATCAAATCACTAGATATGCCTTGGTGCAGGACTCGCAAAGAATAATCTGGATACTGGAGATATAGTTATGGATGTTAAGAGAAGCGTTTCAGGGCTGTACTAGCACCTTCCTCAGGAGGAAGGTGCTAGTACAGCCCCTAAACGCGTCGCTTGGTTCAGAAATCTATCTCCAGTATCCAGATAATTCTTTGCGAGTCCTGCGCCAAGGCATATCTAGTGATTTGATTTGACAGGTTGAAGATTACTAATATTGGCAAACACATTGTGACGGATGGTATCTGCCTGAGACCACAATCCAGGCAGCGGACAATATCCCAATGCTACATGCGATCAGTAGTGTTGTGCCTATTCTTAGTCTGACCAATATCTGCTCTCATCATTATTCATTACTGTGCCTACTACACTATATATTAGCGCCATTGTGTATTGATATAGTGTAAGGCTATGTTCACACTACGTAAGTTCTGTGGAAATCACGGTCGCGGTTTCAACGCCAGTGATTTCCACTGAACTTAGGTAGTGCTGCAGGCTGAAGGGATCCCGGGGCGGGGTGTATACACATGGTATATACTCCAGCCGGGATCCCTAGCGGCGCCGTAGAAAACTGACATGTCAGTGCACAGCCGCTTGCTCCATAGTGTGCTGTGGGGAGTTGTGATGCGCCCCCATCACAACTCTGCTGCACTAAAGATCATCCGGCCGGTACTGCATTACTGGCCGGGATGATCTTTTCAGACTATGTATGAGACTGGGCCGGTCTCATACATAGTGTGGACGTAGCCTAAGGCTGGGTTCACACTGTTTTTGCAATCTGTTTTTTTGCAAAAAACGGATGATAAAACCAGATGCATTTGTGTGCATCCATTTTTATGTGGACTTCCATTGGGGAAAAAAAAGGATCAAAAGGCGTCAGCTTAAAAAAAAAAAAAATTCTTTGATTTTTTTTTTTTTTTTTTTTTAAATAATGGAAGTCAGTGAAAAAACGGATCAAAACGGATGCACACAAATGCATGTTCTTTTTGTTGTTGTTTTTTTTTTTTTTTTTTTTTTTTTTTTTTTTTTGCAGAAATTGATTGAAAAACCTTAGTGTGAACCCAGCCTAATTCTCCTTCACAGAATAAAATTATCTTATTCTAATAAGCAAAAGCATAACACATAATTCTATTGTCTTTACATGTATGTGGTTAAAAAAAAAAAAAAAAAAAAAAAAAAAACAACTTGATATAAATGGTCCATCATCTGGCCTTCACTGGAAACTGGGCCATGACGTACAATGATAAATAACAGGACTAGAATAATCCCAGAAGCCATGTTGCTGGTAGTGTTGAAAAATTACTGCAATACAGAACTTTTTAAATCCATTTATATAGATGTCAATGTATGCATATATTTCCCGGCTCCTCATAGTTCTTGCTGACTCTTTTTTGGTTTGACGGACTAGCTTCATAATTCTATGTTCCTTTTGCCATTGTCTGGTGAATGCGCAGAAACATTGGTAATACAACTGAAGTGTGTGCGGAACAATAACCAAAAGCAATAAGCTGCCGCACACCCTCATAAATCATTTCTGGCAACAATGGACTCTGAGAATTTATTTTTCTCGTCTGCGATCATGATTCAACCGTCATCACTGTCATATTCGCTAATAAACACGGGGAAGTGTTGTGAAATGATCCCATTTTGGGGCACCTGCATATATTTGATTAGAGAATTGCATGTTTATAGCATGTGCTAAATTCAGTCATTGACTAAATAGGTCATGTTAGATTAAAGGGGAACGCCGGCGAAAGTCTTTACTTTCAAATCGACTGGTTTCAGAAAGTTATTTAGATGAGATTTTTAAATAGAAGTAAATTACTAAAGTCTTCCAGTACTTATCAGCTGCTGTATGTCCTGCATGAAGTGTTTTTTCAGTCTGACACAGTGCTCTCTGCTGCCACCTCTGTCCATGTCAGGAACTGCCCAGAGCAGTAGCAAATCTACATAAAAAATCCTCTCCTGCTCTGGGCAGTTGCTGACATGGACAGAGGTGGCAGCAGAGAGCACTGTGTTAGACTGAAAAGAAAACATTTCCTGCAGGACATACTGCAGCTGATAAGTATGGGAATACTTGAGATTTTTCAATATAAGTACATTACAAATCTATATGACTTTTTGAAACCAGTTTATTTGAAATATTGATTTTTGCTGGAGTACCCCTCATTTTAAATTTTTTTGGAATAACTTTTTAATACAGTACAAATAATGCACTTTTTAGGGTTTGTTGACACTGAGGAATCAGTGATGGAATCCGCATCAAAATTGCCGCCGATTCCACTTCTAATTCCAGCCGTAAAGTATGAACTTCGCATTGTCCCATTGATTTTATTGGATTTCCACACTATTGTTCTCACTACGGAATTTCTGCGCTGAAAATTTTGCTGCGGATACGTTTTCCGCCTGAAGAATTGACATGTCACTGCTTTGGGCGGATTCAGCTCGATTAATCCTATAGAAGTCAATGGGGCTTGATTTCTGCTCAAATTCTGCTCCTAGAGTATGTGCACACTGCTGAAAAGTGATGGAAGTCGCGTAATCCGCCGCTCCCGCCCGCTCGTTCATTCTTTGAACAGAGGAAGGAATCTGCCTGTGCATAGAATGGAGTCTATGACGCGGGCACGAGCGACGGAGTTTCCGTCACTTTTCAGCAGTGTGTACACACCCATATTCTGCCAGAGCTAAATAGGCAAGGAATTTCAAGCAGAAAACTTTCCTCTTCAATTCCTCGCTGAATACTCACCTATTCCACAGTGTCAACATACCCTTAGGGCCAGTTCACACAGAGTAAAACTTGTGGAATTTCACCGCGGAACTCTCTGCCTCTGTGTCATACTGGCTGTCTATGGGAGGGCTCGGGCCTCCTCTCTCTGCTTGGAAGAATTGACATCTCTGCACAGAGAGAGGAGGCCCGAGCCCTCCCATAGACAGCCAGTATGACACTGAGGCTGGCGGAATTCTGGCACTTTTACTCCACGTGTACTGGCCCTTAGTGTGTTCTCACATATAATAGGTTTGCAGTGGCTTTCAAGCTGTGGGTCTGCAGCAAATCCGCTTGGTTTAATGTTAATGTCTATGGCACAAATTTTCGCAATGATTTTAAATTCCACTGCGCAAATGTATCGTGCTATGGACTTGTAAAAATTAACAACTTAGTGCCTGACATCATACTTACCTGTCTGTGTTCCACCACCGCTTTCTCGCATGCTTCTCTGGGTCCCTACTCAGTGACTGCCCGTTTAGCCAATTTTTGGCTATAGCGGGATAGCAGTGATTGGCTGAACACTCTGTGAGGGTATGAGGACTCAGAGGCATGTGGGAGAGCTGCAGGGGAACGCAGGCAGGTAAGCATGATGTTGGCAGCTAAGTGATTAGTCTATAGTACAATATTCTCCCGTGGGAATGGAGTGTCAAAAACTTTTTTTTTTTGCAGAAATCAATAGTTCAGGTGATTTTTTAAGAAACTTTGTAATTGGTTTATTAGCCTTAAAATGCATTTTTTTTCATGAAAAAGCAGTTTGAAGCTCTCCCCCTGTCTTCATGATTTTTCTATGAAGAGGGGAGGGGTAGAGGGAGATGAGGCACCAAAACAGGACAATAAAGAGTTATTTACAGTTACATCACCGGGCTATCTCCTCTGAAGTCAGCACTGACCTCTGAATACTGGCTTTCATGCAGCTCCCTCTGTGTAATACTTTGTTCTCTGCTCTCTGCTGGTGACTAATCTCCCTCCTCCCCCTCCCCTCTCCATAGAACAGACAGGGTCCGACTGATGTAAAGGAGTGGAGATTTCCTGATAATGAGCAGTGAAGGAGAGAGAGGAGGGGGGGGGACCTGGGGAAAGTCTCTTTGAATGCAGATAATGGCAGATTTGCCTAATAAAACCAGTTAAAACATTTCTTAAAATCGCCTGGACTATTGATTTCTGCAAAAAAATAAATAAATAAAACGACAGTGACACTTTAATTGAAATCAGTATTGTAGTTGGTTTCACTTTGAGAAACGTGTGTGTGTGTGTAATCCCCTGCACATGCGGTACATGTGAATCCTACCTTAGGGCAGGGCCGCCATCAGGAATTTTTGGGCCCCATACAGCCAAAATGTCTGGACCCCCTACCAAAATGGGGGACTTATTATTGATTTTTTACAGCCCAAAATATTTGCTGATTTACAAGCCAAAATATAGTGTACGGTACCTTTTCTGCAATCTCTGATATGTCATAGTAACAGTTATCAGTATTGCAGCGTGTAGTAGAACAGGTAGTCAGTACATGCTGGGAGTTATAGTGTAGTCGCAGGTTAGCTGTCAGTGCATGCTGGGAGTTGTAGTGTAGTCGCAGGTTAGCTGTCAGTACATGCTGGGAGTTGTAGTGTAGTCGCAGGTTAGCTAACCTGCAACAACACTACAACTCCCAACATGCACTGACAGCCTATGACACTACAAATCCTAGCATGTACTGACAACCTGTGACAACACTTTTAACTCCCAGCATGCAATGTCAGTACATGCTGGGAGTTGTAGTGTTGTCACAAGCTAGCTGTCAGTGCATGCTGGGAGTTAGTGTTGTCACAGGCTGTCAGTACATGCTGGGAGTTGTAGTGTTGTCACAGGCTAGCTGTCAGTACATGCTGGAAGTTGTAGTGTTGCACCAGCTGGATACACACAGAATGGGAGAACCCTCTCTGACACCACATGAGAGTCCTCCAGCTCCCAGCATGTCTACTAACTCAGCTCTGCTACACCGGCCCAGCACATGTTCCTCTCAGGTGTCTCTCACTTCTGACCTCTTCCGTGTACGGGAGTCGGGGGGGGGGGGAGACCTCACCAGTGTAGGTGACATTGGGGGAGCATCATCCCAGCATGTGCGACGGCACGGGACACACTGCCCGCTGGACTCACAGGACACGCTCACCTGGCCGCCATGTTTGAATTAGGCAGCACCAACAGCTGCAGCATCCCTGTCAGCAAACAAGCGCCCTGGCATGAACCCTTCATCACATGACACTGAGGAGCCTTCCCATGAATTTCTCTGTGGGATGAGGTGATGGGGGCGCGCAGCGGTTCTGGTCTCCTGGGGGCGGGCAGGCGAACGGCCCAGCAGCGGGTGCCCTGACCTGCAGGAAGAGCAGCTTGCCTGGAGTGCTACAGCTCCCTCTGCAGGTCAGAGCAGACTTTTCATATACACACATTCACTCACATATGCACACACACACACACTCTCAAACACACACACACACACACACTCTCACACTCTCACACACACACACTCACTCACACATTCACACACTCACACACTCATTCACTCACTCACTCACTCACACATGCATTCACTCACTCTCACATGCATTCTCGCTCACACATGCATTCACTCACTCTCACACATACATACATACATACACACACTCACACATGCATTCACTCACTCTCACACATACATACATACACACACTCACACATGCATTCACACACACACACACACACACACACACTCTCATTCATTCATTCATTCACTCACTCACTCACTCACTCTCACACATACATACACACATTCATTCATTCATTCATTCATTCATTCATTCATTCATTCACTCATTCATTCACTCACACTCCCAAACATACAAACAGGCACTTACATTTCATTAGGAAGATCCTTATATCTTCCCAGCACCTGCCTCCTCTGTTGTCCTCCTTCTCACTGGCACCAGCTCTCCCTCCCCGCCCCTCCCCTCCCCCACCTCATCTGCACGGGGCAGGAAGGAATCTGAGAAAGCCAGGAGGGTGGGGGAGCTGCCCGGTAAGGGCTCGTTCACATGAGCAAAAGCAGCTGAATTTCTGCGCTGAAATTTCAGCCGTTAAAATAGGTGCAGAGCTAATTTCCATTGTGTTGAATGGAAATTCTGCTCTGCAGTTCACACGGTGGAATTTCCGCACTGAACTAATCCGCTTTCCGCCCGAAGAATGAACATGTTCATTCTTCCGCTAGCGGAAGCCTATACAAACCAATGGGGCTCTGATTTTCTGTTTCAGCGCGGAATACAAGCGTAATACAAGCGGAAATTACGCGCTGAATCAGCGCGGAAATGGAGTAAAAAGGGGGGGGGGGAGGATTCTAGTATATATTCTGGTATAGTCTAGTTTACTCGCCAAATACTCACTGAATTTCAGCGCCTGAATGCATGCGGATTCAGCGCGGATTCCTCGAGTATTCCGCGCTGAATTTGTCAAGAGCTGATTACGAGCTGAACTTTCCTAGCGGAATACGCAGGGATTCTGCTTACATTCTGCTCTGAATTCAGCGTCAGTTGATTTCAGGCGGAAATATTTCCTCGCGTAATCCGTCCCTTTTGCTCTGTGTGAACGTAGCCTTAGGGCAAATGGCCTTCATGGCGTAGAGACAACTTATCCGCCGCAAAGGATGAGTCTGTCTCTGAAGGGCGGAACACAACGCCCAGTTGTTTCTATGTCATGTAGTACTGGATGGAACAACTACTTCAAACAGGTTATTTGGGTGAATAAGACTACGCTACTATACCAGACACAGTTCAGGGAAGGTTGTTGCTCTGTTACTAGAAAGGAAAAAAAGGATCTTTTATTTTTTATCTCAGACAACTTCTTTAAAGGCCGGAATCAGACTTATGGTTTTTGATGTAGACGTTAGAACCAAAACCAGGAGTAGATAGAGATGGTGTGGGAGGTTAAAGGGAATGCAGCTGGGATGACACATTCTCTTTAAAGGAAATCTTATACCTTTCCTTTCTGTTTCATAACCTTTTTTTGTGGTGTGTGTTGTGTGTTTTTTTTTTTTTTTTAATGCTTTTATAGAGCCAAACCTTTAACTCTATGAAGGGTTAACAGAACTGACAAGTTCTTAGTATAGATTAGATAAACACATGTGCCATTACTACTTCAGCTGCTTAAAGGGAGCCCAGCTGTTTCCCAATCCCGATATGAAGAAAACCTTCATAATTGCTGTTCCCAGAGGATTTCTAAGCTTGAAGTGTATTGTTTTTCTGTATTAATTTGCCATATTCCATAGCTGTTCCTTGGTTTAAGTAGCTCACTGACCTGTGGCTCTTGTTTCATTTGTTACATCTCTAGAATCACTTTGCGTTAAGGAAAAAAAAAATAAAAAAAATCTGATCGTTGTATGTTGGTATTTGTAGCTGTAATATACAATTACTTTGCATTTAAAAGGGTAAATGCATAGAGAGCAGTGGAAGGGTCTAATGCATAGTAATATGCCCCCAGCAAGAGAGCTGTCCGTCAGGACAGGAGACAAGATTCTATCGTTCGTGCGGCCCAGTCACTCGATTGGTCAATTGCTGATTGGCTGCTCTTCCGCGGCTCCATATCTGGCTGTGTAAATGGACCTTTAGGTTACAAACCCACTTGGCGGGTCTGCAGCGAGTCTCCATGCTGCGTTTTTGCAGCGAGACTCGCTGCAGATCCCGGCCCTATGCTTTTAATGGCAGACAAACACGCAGCAGGGGTGTACATCCCTGCTGCGAGTTTGTCTGCAGCCCTCCCCATTAACCCCCCCGGCCGCCGGAGCTGATACTTCACCTGAACCCGGCTCCGGCGGTTCCCGATGTCTTCAGCAAGCCGGAGCGGGGACCAGGTGAAGTATATGCTCCAGCCAGCCCCCCGCAGCCCCGGCCGCCCCCCCGCAGCCCCGGCCGCCCGATCGCCCCCCCCCCCCCCCCCCCGCCCGATTGCCCCCCCCCCCCCCCCCCGCAGCACCGATCGCACGCCCCCCCCGCAGCACCGATCGCACGCCCCCCCCCCCCCCCGATCGAGCGGCCGGGGCTGCAGGGGGGCGTGTAAGCGATCGGTGCTGCGGGGGGGGCGTGCGATCGGTGCTGCGGGGGGGCGATCGGGCTGCGGGGGGGCGATCGGGCGGCAGGGGCTGCGGGGGGGCGGCCGGGTGATCGGGCGGTCGGGGCTGCGGGGGGCTGGCTGGAGCATATACTTCACCTGGTCCCCGCTCCGGCTTGCTGAAGACATCGGGAACCGCTGGAGCCGGGATCAGGTGAAGTATCAGCTCTGGCGGCCGGGGGGTTAATGGGGAGGGCTGCAGACAAACTCGCAGCAGGGATGTACATCCCTGCTGCGTGTTTGTCTGCCATTAAAAGCATAGGGGCCGGGATCTGCAGCGAGTCTCGCTGCAAAAACGCAGCATGGAGACTCGCTGCAGACCCCCCAAGTGGGTTTGTAACCTTACACCATGTTTAATAAATCTCCCCTCTAGTGTCTAAAGTGAAACTGGCTCAGTTGCCCCTAGCAACCAATCAGATTCCTCCTTTCATTCATCACAGACTCTTTGGAAAATGAAAGGTGGAATCTGATTGGTTGCTAGGGGCAACTGAGCCAGTTTCACTTTACAGCATGTTTGATAAATCTCCCCCTATGGCTCTTTTGAATAGCACAAATCTAAATCTCCATACAAATGTGGGATTGTTTTTTTCTATTTATTGTGATGTAAGTTTTTTGTTAGCCATGTGCTGGCCATATGTGGACCGGACTCGTCATCTTTTATTTTACATGCAAAAATAAATAGTCTTTTTTGTTATTAAATAATAGTGGAAAGGATTGCACGATTCTCGTGATTTTTAGACCAGCAATAACACTAGCGCAATAATTTGTTGTTTTCCATGAAAGAGTTGTCACCACATAAGACAAATTGTTTTTCAGATGGTTTGGATGCCTTGTCATTTTCCATCAGCTCCTTGACCTTGATAGGAATGTTGGCAGCCATCACCTACACAGTAAGTTTTCTCCTTTAATTTCTTCTTTTTTGTTCTTGAGGTCACATGTTTTATTAATATTAAGGCTGTTTTATTGCTTGTGATGCCCACTTAACGTGTACATTAGCAAAAGCTCACGGAATACAGACTAACAATGGCTAAAAAAAAAGTATGGAAGAGTGTTAGACTTTTTGGTAGCTATTAAAAATCAGAAATAGGTTTTCTATGGGGTTTTGCTGCTGCTCTGGACAGTTCCTTTCTCGGACATGAGTGGCAGCAGAGAGCACTGTGTCAGGCGGAAAAAAACACACCACTTCATGCAGGACATACAGCAGCTGGTAAGTATAGGAAAGCTTGATTGAGATTTTTAAATAGAAGTAAATTACAAATCTATGTATCTTTCTGAAACAAGTTTATTTGAAAGATTTTTTTTTTTTTTTTTGCTGGATAACCCCTTTGAGCTTTACCAACAAAACACAGTTATTACTGAACTCAAGGAGAACAGTGAAAAAAATTCCAATGAAGTACTCAATCAAGAGTCCCCACTGATGCCCCCAAAAATTTAAATATGCAAAACAGGAGTCCGTGGAGCCTCGGTTGCGAGTCTCAAAACGGGATAGCCAGACATCTCTAGCCTGTTGCCACGGGGTGCCTCCATGATAGGGAGAGCACCACACCACCCTGATAAATAGCCCCTTAAGTCCCACTCGGTTGCGAGTATTGGAACATAAATAGGGAAACACCAGGGTGGCCCCTTTTGTCAATGTCTAACTCAAGGTGCGAGTATTGCGATCATGACAAGGGCTTGCCAAGGCAGGCTTCCATCCACAGACAGCCGTTTCAGGGTTTTTGCCCCTCGTCAGTGTGGAGTAGGATTCTGGCTAGTTGGGGCGATAGCAAATCGACCAACAAAACACAGTTATTACTGAACTCAAGGAGAACAGTGAAAAAAATCCCAATGAAGTACTCAAACAAGAGTCTCCACTGATGCCCTCAAAAATTTAAATATGCAAAACAGGAGTCCGTGGAGCCTCGGTTGCGAGTCTCAAAACATGGGATAGCCAGATATCTCCTGTTTTGCATATTTAAATTTTTGAGGGCATCAGTGGAGACTCTTGAGTACTTCATTGGGATTTTTTTTCACTGTTCTCCTTGAGTTCAGTGATAACTCTGTTTTGTTGGTCGATTTGCTATTGCCCCAACTAGCCAGAATCCTACTCCACACTGACGAGGGGCAAATACCCCGAAACGGCTGTCTGTGGATGGAAGCCTGCCTTGGCAAGCCCTTGTCATGATCGCAATACTCGCACCTCGAGTTAGACATTGACAAAAGGGGCCACCCTGGTGTTTCCCTATTTATGTTCCAATACTCGCAACCGAGTGGGACTTAAAGGGGTTATGCAGCGCTACAAAAACATGGCCACTTTCCCCCTACTGTTGTCTCCAGTTCAGGTGTGGTTTGCAATTAAGCTCCATTTACTTCAATGGAACTGAGTTTCAAAACCCGCACCCAATCTGGAGACAACAGTAGGGGGAAAGTGGCCATGTTTTTGTAGCGCTGGATAACCCCTTTAAGGGGCTATTTATCAGGGTGGTGTGGTGCTCTCCCGATCATGGTGGCAACCCGTGGCAACAGGCTAGAGATATCTGGCTATCCCGTGTTTTGAGACTCGCAACCGAGGCTCCACGGACTCCTGTTTTGCATATGTTCCCACTAGATAAGTGTTTGTTATTAAAGGGATATTCCAGTATGTTTTTTTTTTTTTTTTTATTTTTCTTTAATAAATTTGGGATGCTTTAAACATAAAGCACACTGACCTGCCCTAGTTACCCTGCCACTGCTGTTCCAACAGTGAGAGGACTCTGCTTCTTCTGATAATCCCTTCACTAGTTGCAGCAGTGCCCCGCCTTAGGGTGCGTTTACACAGACAGATTTTTCTGACAGATTTTTTAAACCAAAGCCAGGAACAGAGTATAAACTGGGAACAGGTCATAAAGGAAAGACTGAGATTTCTCCTGTTCTCAAATCCATTCCTAGCTTTAGCTTCAAAAAGCTGTCAGATAAATCTGTCTGTGTAAAAGCACCCTTAGAGCCATATTAGACGGCCCAATCACTATAGTAAACGAGTGCTAATCTGCTCGATCCGTGCTCGTTTACTGAGCCTATAAAGGAGCGTTTACACAGGCAGATTTATCTGACAGATTCTGGAAGCCAAAGCGAGTATTGGATTTGAAAAGAGAAAAAATCTCAGTCTTTCCTTTATGACCCGTTTACTGTTTATAGTCTGTTCCTGGCTTTGGCTTCAAAAATCCGTTAGATAAATCTGTGTAAACGCACCATTACATGGCTCAATATTTTTCGTGTAGCAACGGCTGCACCGAAATTGCTAGCGATGTCCGTGCGACCCTTGCTAAAAGTGTGTAATAATAGTTCATCCATTACTTTGCCACTCTCCCCGCGGCCACCGGTGCAACTGAAGAGTCAGTCTCTGAAGTGACAGAGCAGATCACTAGCTGTGGCCGTCCTATCCTGGCTGAGCGGTTTTCAGTTGCAGCGGTGGAGGATAGGACAGGAAAACCCCACAAGTGTGAAGAGGTAATAAAATAACTTTTTATTATTTTCTTTACACATCAGCTGTCGCCCGCGCATCACTATTACATATATCGATGGGTGCTGGGCGGCCGATGACTTTAGGTCAGGACCAAAAGACACGATTGGCAGATGATCGTTGTCTTTATTACACAGAACGATAATCTGCCATATTGGCCTGATTTGTCTGATTATCATTCGGTTTATTAGGGCCCTTAGGGTCAGTTCATCCGAGTAGGTGGGGACCTTGGAGAAAGTCACGGAATCCTCTAGACCATCTTAATAACATTGTCCCTTGAAGAGTAAGATGGTATGTTAATGTGCAGTCCCATGTGGGCAGGTGTACAAATTCCGATTCACAAGCGTTCCCAGCACCACATTCCCGGTAATGAATCACTCCACTAGTTGACTCTTCGTTCCCCTGATTCATGACCTTTACTAACGCTGATACTTCTATTCCATCTCTTCCCACAGCTATTATACTTTATATCATCCCCGGTAACCCAGAAGAAATATAATCTAGCTCTTGCTAATAAATCTACGCTTATTTATTTAGAGTAGTTTAGACTTTCGGCCATATATTCCCTGCCTGTCATGTTTTAGCCGAAATGATGAAATTGCCAACGCCTGAGGATGTAGCATCTGGGCTTCCTTGCATGAATTGTGAATAGGCTGTCGTATGCAAAACACACATTTCTGTTAGGAACCTTTGATCAGGTGGCTCTAGGGAAGGCGGCTCGGCTGCAAATCATTCTGCTCTTTAGCCCTTTATTAAAATGTCACCGCATTGGGTGCCCGCCACTTAATTTTCCATAGTGGTCTGCAGTTAGTGTCTAAGGCACCGTGGGGCAGATTTATTAATGTTGTCTTTGGGGATTGGGTTGCAGTAGTGTTTTCGATATATTTTTAAATGTCCTGTTGCTTATACTGACTGGTTACGGGTGACACCTGGCATGCGTATATGTACTCAACTTTGTTGTGTAATCCTCTCCTCTGTCTATGGATATGAATAAATATGCCACTCTGCTAACGAGAAGCCATAATTGCTGGCAGATGTATGTACAGTACCTTCTAGAATAGATCTGTTATATGAGACCAATGTGGGAGAAACGTACAGCTTTGTAATTGCATAGGTAACCGCCACACCATGCAAGGAGTGTTGAGCGCACTTATTAAACTCTTTGGGGGACTTGAAACATCCGCCCGAGGCGTACGCCAAGGAGAAGGTGCAGATTGACCCCTTCTCCCTGATGCCTGCTGTATGCCCCGCTCGCCTGATTGGTGGGTTGGGGGGGCGTGACAAGGCGGGGAGGAGGCGTGGCCTCCTCCCACACCTAATTTATCATGATTTACGCCGGCATAAATCGTGATCCAAATCTACACCTGCTGGAAGCGCAGGTTCAGGTGCTCAGCCGGATTCATTAACAGACGTGCGCCTCTTAGTAAATTCTGTCGGGCAAAGGGGGCGGGGCCTAATATAAATCTCCCCCCTTTGGGTTTGGCAGAATGCTTGACTCCTGGCAGCTGCAAAAAATTGGATGCTATTAGAGGGAGTCCTGGAAAGCATGGATACAGCGATAGGCAATTTCCATGGTTTCCTGGTAGCTGCAAAGCACCATCCAACCTCTCCAGCCGCTGGGCGTCAAATGCCAAGTGTTCGATTTCGGAGCAGTTTGTCAAGTTCACTTAACAATAGCTGCAAAGTAAAACTACACCACCTCTAAATGCATGTAGTACAGGGAGCAAAACCAGTCACCAAGGCTTAGGGCCCTATTACACGGGCCGATTATCGTGTTAAAAATCGTTATATCGTTCAAATTTAAGCTATAATCGCTCTGTGGAATTAAAGGCAACAATCGAAAAATCGTTAGTATGTCGATCGTTTATTCAGATCTGAACGTAAAATTATTGTTAATCGTTCCCTGTAATTCCACATTCGTTCACTTAAGTTCCCGATTTTTTTTCACTAATCGTTCAGTGTAATTGCACATTGTTCATTGTTTTGCTGGGATCAGATGGAGTAATTGATCTTAGTAACGATCGCAATAATGATGGTAGTAACGATTTGTAACTTACGACCATCGTTCTGTGTAATATGGTGAACGATTTCAGGTTAACGATAAACAATCTCATTTGCGATCGTTAAAAATCGCTCCGTGTAATAGGACCCTAAGGGGCAGATTTTTCAAAGGGTGTGAAATTCAGACTGGTGCAAACTGCCCACAGCAACCAATCATAGCTCAGCTTACAGATCTGGTAAAATGAAAGAGGAGCTGTGATTGGTTGCTGTTGGTCGTTTGCACCAGTCTAAATTTTACACCCTTTGATAAATCTCTCCCGAAGTCTCTAGATATAGATACAGTATATTTCAGTCCCTTTGAGAGACAAAGATGTAGTTTTGTTTTTTCTTCACCTGAGTCAAAGATCTAGTTTGCTGTTCTAGGCCTATATCTATCTCTATATCTATCTACCTGAGTAACTTCAACCCACTTCATATGTATAGCTTTAGGCCTTGTCCACGTTCTGTAAAACACCGACCGTTCTGTATTCGTCCGGGTCACAGAACTGCCGGTGTTTGAGAAGATCTTCCCAGCTGGTACTGTAGTACCGGCCGGATGATCATTTCTTCTGAATTCGTGTGTGCCTGCATCCGAATTCACCACTGCACGCAATGGAGCGCATGACATCTTCTGTGCGGCCCCTCTTCAATGAATAGTGTATATGTGTATACGCCACGGCCGGGATTCCATTCATTCACAGACGTTAAACACAAAAATAGAACAGCTCACCGCAATGGCAAGCTACAGACCCACTGTAGACATGAAAATAGTTAAAAGCAGCCCCCCCCCAACTGCAAAAAACAATTCCCACAAAAATAATGAGGCTCTTGGTTACCATTTGCAAACAGTGTAAACCACCCCACCATGATGAGGTGGACCCTACACTGTCACAACCCTGCTGATGGACTGGCCGCTTAGCCAGTCAGTGACTGGGGCCAGATGCTACTCCAGTCACTGATTGGCTTAGCGGCCAGCCCATCAGCCGGGACAGGCCTTTTCTCCCAAGGCGTCTTCACAACTCAGGTGGGGGTGGGGGGTGGAGAAATGCTTATAAAGTGCTTTTTTTCCCTGAACTTACTACTGCATCAAGGCTTCACTTCCTGGATAACATGGTGATGTCACTTCCTGGATAACATTATGCCATGACCCGACTCCCAGAGCTGTGTGGTCTGTGGCTGCTGGAGAGGATGATGGCAGAGGGCTGCTCAGTGTCCCTCCAGTGCCCTGTGTCCCTCAGTGTCCCCCTGCCATCATCCTCTCCAGCAGCCACAGCTCTGGGAGTCGGGTCGTGACATCACCATGTTATCCAGGAAGTGACATCACCATGTTATCCAGGAAGTGACATCACCATGTTATCCAGGAAGTGACATCACCATGTTATCCAGGAAGTGACATCACCATGTTATCCAGGAAGTAAAGCCTTAATGCAGCAGTAACTGCAGGGAAAAAAGCACTTTATAAGAATTTCCTGTAATAAGTGTATATTGGTGATTTTGTATAACTTTTGGGGGGCAAATTTTTGCCGGACTTCTCCTTTAATTAAAGGAAACTTCCTGCCCCATAAAATAATTTTTAAACTGCTAACACCAGTGTACAATAACAGAATACCAATGCCGTGTCAATGCTGCTTTGGTCCCTACTAGTCCTTGTTTACTAGGCTCCAGTGATGACGTGAAGAATTGTCATGTTACCATGGTAAACAATCACTGGCTATACTGGTGACATGTTGACACCCTTTAAAGTCACCACTGTGTCCAGTAATGGGCTACACCTGTCACATGTTGAGATGTTACAACTTCGAGAGTCCTTGTTTATCAGATCCTGGCAGGGTAGGAGGGAAGTGTTAACATGGGAGTTTAATGAAGCTGGAAAGGTGATTATTTCTTATTGTTTATTTTCTACCATTGTCACTTGTATCTTTAAAGAAAACAAACAAAACAAAAAGTATATTTGCTTGCACAAAATCTTATGCTGGGTGATTAATTATGAGGAGTCAATCTCTTCTTTATCTGAATTTTGCTATGGTAGTTTAAAGGGGTAGTAAACAAAAAAACAACAACTTTCAAATGCTAGAAAGTGCCAAAGATTTTTACTTCTATAAAAAAAAAAAAAAAAAAAAGCTTATAAGCTGCTGTATGTCCTGCATAAAGTTGTGTATTGCTTCCAGTCTGGTGAGCAGGAGAGGTTTTTTTTTTTTTTTCTTTATGGGGATTTGCTACTGGACAGTTCATGACCTGGACAGAGGTGGCAGCAGAGAGCACCCTGTCAGACTAGAAAGAATACACCACTTCCTGCAGGACATACAGCAGTTGATGGTATGGGAAGACTTAAGATTTTTTTTTTTTTTTTTATAAAAGTAAATTACAAACCTCTGGCGCATGCTTGGACCAGTTGATTTCAAGAATAATAAATGAATAAAAAATAATAAAATAAATAATAAAAATTATTATTATTAATATTTTTGTGAACTACCCCTTTGAACTTTGTGTAAGGGGAGGAGGGGGATGTTACATCACCTGTTCATGTTTGGATGTACAAATTGCTTAAAAGCACATCACGCATTCGTGTGTTGTTTCATATTGAAGGCAGCGTCCTTATCCTTCAGAAAAGAAGTAGTATTCATTTGAGACCGATTGATAACAGACATTACCGAGCACTTGGCAGGGTCACTTAGGATTTGCTGACACCATTTCGTATCTAAGCAAAATTGAATGGTACTGTTATGCATTCGCTGTTTATTTATTTTATTTACAGACCTTTTTTATTTAGCTATAGTGTCTATATTTTATTAAAATATTCACTAGGGGGCAGTGTGATTCAATTTATGCTGGGAATCACGAAGGCTTTCTGTGTCTGTTTTCCAAATAGCAAGGCATAAAATGACAGCTTTTTTTTTTCTTCTATTTTTTATTTTTTTATGACATTATTGCAGTATTTATTAGAACATTTGCGTCTAATATATATATTATATTGTTACACACTTATATACATAGATCGATCACCTTGCAAGTTAGCCTTGGTTATTGCCTGCATCAGAGGCTCCATTCAGTTTCTCTGCCACAGGCTCAATAAAAAAATAAGAGAAAATAGTGCAGCATGCTGGCCACCATGACATAAACCCTGACCCCCTTTAAATTCAGTGACGGCCAGTATACAATAGATACCTTGGTTCCTGTGACAGAGCAGAACAACGCAAAAGACAGCACAGATATCAACCCAGCTTGACAGATCTTAAAACATTTGCTGCTAATGTTTTGATATCCCACCTGTTATGTAAAGGTCTCGTGGAGTCCATGCCATGCAAACTTTAGGAGGATTTACACATTAGCGTCATGGATTATAACATTGATGTTTGTGTTAATAGGATTTTCTCTAATGCTAGCACAGTAGGCTACATGCTACCGTTCTGCTTGTTGTAGTGCATTCATGGTATTCTTCTTTTGGCGACACGTTTTATGTTGGTCTCTTCTAACGTCTCTTCTAACGCCATCCTTACTACTTAAAGTGGCAATAGTACAGGCGATTTTTAAGAAATTTTGTAAATGGGTTTATTAGCCGAAAGATGCATTTTTATCATGAAAAACCTGTTTCAAGCTCTCCCCCCCCTGTCTTCATGGTCCTCTATGGAGAGGGGAGGGGTTGAGGGAGATGACACACCAAAACAGGACAACAAAGAGTTAATTTACAGCCACATCACCCCCACATTCTGGGGAAAGGCTTTTTGAATGCAGAAAATTATAAAAGTTTACAGCTGAATAACCCTAACCCCAGGAGGAATAACCCTAACCCCAGGAGGAATAACCCTAACCCCAGGAGGAATAACCCTAACCCCAGGAGGAATAACCCTAACCCCAGGAGGAATAACCCTAACCCCAGGAGGAATAACCCTAACCCCAGGAGGAATAACCCTAACCCCAGGAGGAATAACTGTAATCCCAGGAGGAATAACCCTAACCCCAGGAGGAATAACCCTAACCCCAGGAGGAATAACCCTAACCCCAGGAGGAATAACCCTAACCCCAGGAGGAATAACCCTAACCCCAGGAGGAATAACTGTAATCCCAGGAGGAATAACCCTAACCCCAGGAGGAATAACCCTAACCCCAGGAGGAATAACCCTAACCCCAGGGGGACTTCTAGTATAAGTGTAAAAAAAGGAAAATGTTTTATTATTAATAAATACCCCCCCTTTTCCTATGTTCTAAAAATAAATAAATAAATGTTTTGTATCGCCGCGTGCCCAAACTATTAATTTATTTAATTCCTGATCTCGCACAGTAAACGGCGTAAGCGTAAAAAGTCCCATAGTGCAAAATTGCGCACTTTTGGTCGCATCAAATCTAGAAAAAATTGCAATAAGCGATCAAATAGTCACATATGCCCAATCAAGGTACCGATAGAAAGTACAGATCATGATGAAAAAAATGACACCTGACACAGCCCCATAGACCAAAGGATAAAAGCGTTATTTAGCCTGGGAATGGAGCGATTTTAGGGAACATATATTTGTTAAAAATTATTTGAATTTTTTTAAAAGCCATTAAATAAGTTATACAAGTAACATGTCATTGTAATCGTAACGACTTAAGGAACATATATAACAAGTCAGTTTTACCCCAGGGAGAATGACGTAAAAACAAAAAAACCCTAACAAAAAAATTGCTTTTTTTTTTTTTTTATTTCACCACCCATTGAATTTTTTCCTGGTTTCGCAGTGTACTTTATGTAAAAATTCAGCCTGTCCTTGCAAAGTACAATTAGTGGCGCAAAAAATAAGGGCTCATGTGGGTTTCTAGGTGAAACGAAAATGCAAAAATTGAAATTGGCCCGGTCCTCTAAGGGTTAAATGATGGTCAAGGGGCTGTGAAAGACAGGGCTGACATAGAGACATGTAAAAAATTTTGATCGGTCCAGAGTTTTCACACCCGTACTGATCGTCAGAACAAGCATGGAGGGGGCCGCAGCTACAGCATTGTCCACTCCCTGCTGTGTCAGCATAATCAGTTGGGCTCCATAGTCTTACATTATAAGCCGGACTGGTCACATGATACGGAGTCTGCTGAGGACCGCCCTTGGTGCGGTCTTCTCCCGGCACCCTTTAAATAGCAGTCTGACCTATCCCGCACATTTATTATTCCAATGTCTTCCTATTAGTTTAGTTAGTTATGATCATGTGCAAGGAGACCAGAGATCACTCTGCCCTCTTGTCACAGTTTTCTATTTTTTGCACCAGTTTCCAGACTTTTTAATGTAGCCAGCAATCTAAATGATGCATGTTTTTACTCTGGTTTTCATGGCGACCACAAGATGTGTAGAACTAAATTCACTAAACATTGTTTTTTGTAGAAAAACTAAAACTGGCATGAAAAAGCCATTTTGTGTCAAAGTGTAATGCTAAGGTGATTAAAATCTAACTGTAAAAACAGATCTTTGAATATTAACCCCTTAGTGACAGACAATTTTTTCACTTTTTTATTTCCTCCTTGGGTTTAAAAAGCCATGGCTGCTGGCATTTTCTCACCTACAACGCCACATGGGAACACCAATTGTACTTTGCAATGACACATTTAATTTTTCCTTAAAAAAAAAAATAAATAAAAAATTTTGCATGGTGAAGTAGGTAGAAAGAAAGGAAGAATTTTTTTTTTTTCCTTTCCATTGCCGGTGGGGTTGTTTGCACGATTCACCCTGCGGTAAAACTGACGCGTTTTCTATGTTTCTGAAGTCAGTACGATTACAACAATAGGCAATTTATAAAACTTTTATCTTACCTCTTCAAAAAAAATTATAACTTAAACTGTTTAATGTCACTCTATTTCTACCATTTAATGCTTTTATTATTTTGCCTATGGTGCAGTTTGATTTTGTTTTGTTTAAAAATTTTTGTGCCATAATTTGTACTTTTTAATTGGTACCTTTCTTGCATATACGCGACTTTTTTATCCATTTTTATTCAAATTAATAAATTCAAATTAGATGTGACCAAAAAAAATCAGCAATTTTAAAGCGACCCTGTACTCACAATGTGACACCGCCCCCCCCCCCCTTCAAACCACTTTCGGATAGCTGTTTTTAATCAGTTATTGTCCTAAAAAACAACTTTTAAACTGGCAGCCCTGTGTCAAACAGCCGTGGCCTAGCATATCTGTGCCCTAACTTTGCACCACCTCTCCGTCCCTCCTCCCCACTTTCTTCATCATTAGGAATGCCCCTAGAACATTTTTTCCTGTCTGAACATTACACAATCTGCCTGGAGCATTTTTAATGATGACTATGGCAGGGAGGAGGAACAGAGAGGGTGTGCCAGCCTAATGCACATACACTCTACGCCACGGCTGTTGGGCACAGGGCTGTAAGTTTTAAAAGTTGTTTTTTAGGGCCATAACTGCATCACCTGCCAAACGGATCCCAGGACAAATCTTGGATTAAAAGCAGCTATCTGAAGGTACAAGTAGTTTGGGGGGGGGGGGGGAGGGGGGGTCAGATTGTGGGTACATAATTGGTTTAACACTTTGGCGAGTTTACCCTGTTTACCGTGTGAGATCAAGAATGTGATAATTTATATAGTTTGGGTGATTATGTGTGCGGCAATAGCAAATATCTTCCTCCTTTTGTTTTTTTACAAAATAAACATAAAACTGCACTCACCAATTTAAAATGTCTTCATCTTAATTTTTCATGGTAAAACCAGGTAAGTGCAGACAGTGCTGTAGCAGACGCCACGGAGGTAAGGTGACAGACTGTTTCACACCCTTCTGGCGCTTCTACAGACCATGGGTGGTCCTGAGTTTAACCAGCGATCTTTTGCATATAAGACCAAGCAGGCCTGATCTTTAAAGCTGTCTTCTCTGTGTTTCTCTCCCCCCCCCCCCCCCTAAACTTATTTGGCCACAGAATTGCATTGAATCTCTAACTCATTTGTTACAAAAAGGTCCCCTCAAGGCCTACAAATTACTATATGGTACGAAAGTTAGAGCCAAACTTTGATATTTTGTGTCTTACTGGCATAGTATTTTTTAGTTTAGGTAATTAATTTTTTGCTAAAGGATTGCAGTTGATACTTTTGATGTATTTATTGGTATAATTTTAAAGTTTTATGAAATCTTTTCTACATACCTAGGGCCTTTCTTCTGTAATGGCTCCTGGGACCTCTGTGAGTTTCTTCACATTGCAATACAGGATCTCAAACTTTGAACAGTGTTCTAGCAATAATAGCAGCAGCAGCAGCAGCACCCAAATAGGCTCAGTCTATACAGCCAGACCTGGTTTAACCCCTTAGTGACCGCCGATACGGCTTTTTACGGCGGTCACTAAGGGTCCTTATTCTGCTGCCATCAGCTTTTTACGGCGATATCAGAGAATAAGACTGCGGGGCCGGGACGGCCCGACCCCATCCCCCCAGCTACCGCCCCCCCCCCCCCCCCCCCCCCGCGCCTTACCGACGATCGCCGCTATTAACGTTATAGCGGCGGCCGTCGGTAAAGGGGATTACCCGTGCCGCCGCCTTTAATCTCCCCCCGCCGTGAATCCACGGCGGGGGGGAGATGAAATAAGTGTCCCCCAGACCTCAGATCAGCCCCCCTAGTAGGGCGATCACTAACCCCCCTCCCCCGGCGGCCATCATTTCCAAGATGGCCACCGCCATCCCTGCGAACAAACGATGTTTGTTCGCAGGGATGGAAAAGTTTAAATGAATGAAAGCCCCATGCTCTCCGCCACCGGAGGTAGCGGAGAGCATGTGGCAGTCATCGGGGACCCCTCTGTGGGGTCCCGGTACAAGCGATCAGCGGTATATACTATATACCGCTGATCGCTTGTACAATGTGCCGCCGGCACTTTTTATCCCGTCACCATGAATAATTGGTGACTGGAAAAAAAGTGATGTCGCCCCCCACCCCCCCTGTCACCCAGTCACCCCCCCTTCCCCATATACGTTACCTGATCCTGGAGCTCCTTCCTCCTCGGCGTCCTGGCTGGTTGTGAAGTGCGCATGCGCTTCACAACCAGCCAACCCTGGAAAATTTTAAGTGACAGAGACCAATTTGGTCTCTGTCACTGAACTATGATTACTGTGCTAGAAAATATCACAGTAATCATAGTAATACAGTGAAAATGAATGTATAAAGTACAAAAAGTGACAAACATACAAAAAAAATAAAACACACTTTTTATTATAATAATAATTGCAGTTTACTCCCAAATTACCCCTAACCCCCCCCTAGATTGCCCGTAACCACCGCACGTTGCCCGTAACCACCGCACGTTGCCCGTAACCACCGCACGTTGCCCGTAACCACCGCACGTTGCCAGTGACCCCCTCCAGATTGCCTGTAACCACCCCTAATTACATGTACCCACCCCAGATTACCTATAAGCACTTCAGTTTGTCCCAGATTGTCTGTAACCCTTCCAGGTTGCACATAACCCTCCCCAGGTTTCCCGTAATCACGCCAGATTACATGTAACCCCCCAGATTGCACGTAACCACCGCACCTTGCCTCTGACCACGCCACGATGCCTCTGACCACGCCACAATGCCTCTGACCACGCCACGATGCCTCTGACCACCCCACGATGCCTCTGACCACCGCACCTTGCCTCTGACCACCGCACCTTGCCTCTGACCACCGCACCTTGCCTCTGACCACCGCACCTTGCCTCTGACCACCGCACCTTGCCTCTGACCACCGCACCTTGCCTCTGACCACCGCACCTTGCCTCTGACCACCGCACCTTGCCTCTGACCACCTCCAGATTGCGGTGCCCATGCCAGATTACAGGTATCCACCGCAGATTGCCTATAAGAACTTCAGTTTATCCGTAACCACCCCACGTTGCCCGTAACCACCCCAGATTGTCTGTAAGCACTGCAGGTTGCCCGTAACCGCCCCACGTTGCCCGTATCCACCCCAGATTGTCTGTAAGCACTGCAGGTTGCCCGTAACCACCCCAGGTTGCCGTAACCACAGCAGGTTGCCCGTGACCACCCCATGTTGTCCGTAACCACCCCAGATTACCTGTAACCACCCCATGTTGTCCGTAACCACCCCAGATTACCTGTAACCACCTCAGGTTCCCATAACCACCCCTGGTTGCCTGTAACCACCCCACATTACCTGTAATCTAATTTTTTTATTTTATTTTAGTAACTGTGCTATTCTAATAACCATTACTAGCTGCGGTTTTGCTCCAGTAAATTGGCACTCCTTCCCTTCTGAACCCTGCTGTGGGCTCATACAGTGGTTTATGCCCACATATGGGGTACCGTTGTACTCAGGAGAACCTGCGTTACAGATTTTGGGGTACGTTTTCTCTCCTGTTCCTCGTCAAATTGAGAAATTTAAACTAAACCAACATATTATTGGAAAAATTCGAGTTTTTCATTTTTACTGTCTAATTTTGAATACTTTCCTTTAATACCTGTGGGGTCAAAATGCTCACCACACCCCAAAATGAATTCTCTGAGGGGTGTGCTTTCCAAAATGGAGTGACTTATTGGGAGATTTTACTCTGCTGGCACTACAGGGGCACTGCAAACGGACCTGGCGCTCAGAAACTTCTTCAGCAAAATCTGCATTGAAAAAGCTATTTGGCGCACCTTCCCTTCTGAGCCCCGCTGTGTGCCCATACAGTGGTTTACGCCCACATATGGGGTACCGTTGTACTCAACAGAACCTGCGTTACAAATTTTTCTCTCATGTTCCTTTTGAAAATGAGAAACTTTAATCTAAACGTATATATTATTGGAAAATTTTAATTTTCCATTTTTTTACTGCCTAATTGTGAATACTTTCCTCCAGCCCCTGTAGGGTTAAAATGCTCATTATACCCCTAGATTAATTCTTTAAGGTGTGTAGTTTCCAAAATGGGGTCACTTATGGGGGTTTTCAGCGTACCAGACTTCTAAATCCATTTAAAAAAAGAACTGGTCCCTAAAAAAATCAGTTTTGGAAACTTTCACGAAAATGTGATAATTTGCTGATAAATTTCTAAGCCCCATAACACCCTAAAAAAGTAAAATATCTTTACCAAATTATGCCAGAATAAAGAAGACATATTGGTAATGGGACTTAGTAACTAATTTATGTGCTACGACTTTCTTTTTTTAGAAGCAGAGAATTTCAAAGGTCATAAAATGCAAAATGTTTAAATTTTTCATGATATTTTGATGTTTTTCACAAAAAACACAAAGTAGTGACCAAATTTTGCCACTAACATAAAGTGCCATATGTGATCTCAGAATCGCTAGCATACGTTAAAGCATCACTGAGCTATGAGAGCATAAAGTGAGACAGGTCAGATTTTGAAAAATTTGCCTGGTCATTAAGGCCCAAACTAGCTGCAGCACGAAGGGGTTAAAGTTAAAGTTCAAGATACACAAATGACACATAATAGTATAATATAGCTGACTGAGATGAAGATGGCTCTTTGTCCTTGTGAAGTATTATGATAAGCTGAATTCGAGGACAGCTCCTTTCGCATTTCCATATGTTTTACATTCTAGACAGCAGTTGTAAGAACAAAAATTTTTATTCTGGCTGGCATCAGTTACATCTTGTAACTAAGAATTATTGTATTATGTAGTTTTTTACTTTTATAGCTAGGATTTCATATCTAAAGGGTCCTTTTAGGAGAAAAATGCTTTATCGGGTAGGTGCTGCTCATCTGCTTTGAAATTATAGGATATATTTTGTCCAGATCACAGTAGTTTGATGGATAGCTGCTCCTGATAAAGCACTGTATGGCATGAAAAGCAGCTTACTTCCTTTTACATGGAAACTAACAGCAGGTTAGAAGTATCTAACCTTCTATTATGTTCCCATAGAGCAGGAGAGTATGAGAAAGAATGTAGTAGAGATGAGCGAAGCGGGTTCGAGTCGATCCGAACCCGAACGTTCGGTATTTGATTAAATGGGGCTGCTGAACTTGGATAAAGCTCTAAGGTTGTCTGGAAACCATGGATACAGCCAATGACTATATCCATGATTTCCACATAGCCTTAGGGCTTTATCCAACTTCAGCAGCCACCGCTAATCAAATGCCGAAAGTTCAGGTTCGGATCGACTTGAGCATGCTCGAGGTTCGCTCATCTCTAGAAGGTAGTTTTCTTACCTTCATCCTCAGTATTGTCTTCCTGTAATCTTTTGGTTTATTATGTTAGGTGGTTCTGTGCACTGGGGGAGGAACTAGACTTGTTCTTGCACGATCCACCTGCCCTTCTTTACTGTACTGTCATTTACTAAGCTGGTACACTTTACTGACCAGCACTCTTTTAAACAGATGCAGTCAGAAGCCTAATTCTAGTGATTGGTTGGTCTGCCCCGCCCTTCAACTGATCACACACCTAAAGCAACACTTCCCACTCCCCTAAACCATCAGCTGCTTTTAATCCAAGATCTGTCCTGGGGTCCGTTTAGCAGTTGATGCTGTTACTGTCCTTAAAAACAACTTTTAAGTTTCCCATGCCCTAGAACTGTGATGCCCCTCTGTCCCTCCTCCCCGCCCTCCTTATCATTAGGAATGCCCCGGGAAAGATTTCTCCTAATCATCACTTGTCTGAACACTGCACAGGTGCCTTAACTATCCAGCACAGGTGCAGTGTTCGGACAAGTGGTGATTAGGAGAGATCCTACCCAGGGGCATTCCTAATGGTAAAGAGGGTGGGAAGAGGGAAAGAGAGGCGTTGCAAGCCTAGGGCAGGGTTCTCTAGCCCACACAAATTTGACACAAGTTTTAAAAGTTGTTTTTTTAGGACAATAACTGCATCACCTGCCGAATGGAACCCATTTTGGATTAAACACAGCTCTCCGACAGTACAAGTGGTTTGGGGGGCAGATTGTGGGTACAGAGGCGCTTTAAAGCATCACTTCTGAGCCTTGCTGTGATGCTAAGATACAGCTGTAGAATGTGCACCAGCGCTCGATTGTACACTCTCCCGGCTGTATTTTGGGACACATTGCACTGGAGAATAAAAAACATTTTCTCCACTCTGAAAGCACAGGCAATTAGATCAAAATATCGAGTGGTCTTCACCTATCCGCTATCTAGCAGTTTGAAACCTGGATTCTAGCTGAAAGAATTTTTTTTTTTTTTATGCCAGTGTACGCCAGGTACGCCAGTGATTATAGGTAGAGATAACGTAGCAGAGATTTGTTATTTACTTCTATTAAAAAAATCTCAAGTCTTCCAGTACTTATCAGTTGCTGCAGGGTGTATTTTTTTTTTAAAGTCAGAGGTTGCCCACTTGCCTTATACGCTGGCAAATTCTGCTGTTACTTTTAACGTACACAAATGTGGTCAACCATGTTTTTGTGTACGCTAAAAAAAGAGGAAAAAACATGTTTTTGATCCTTGTTTTGCACACAATTGCATCTGTTGTTGCATCCGCTTTTTTTTCGTCCATTTTATTTTTTTCCTTCATAAAACATAAACGTTTAATGGACTTCAAAAACGCAGTGTGTACCCAGCCTTACTTTTTGGTATTTTCATGAATACAGCAATGTACTGTCTGATTCCTCCACAGATACACACAAGTACTGTAAAAATTTCTAAACAGTTTTTTTCCATTGCTTGACTGCTTTCTACCTTCTGTAAGACCAGTACACCAATACAATGAACAACGGATTGAAATTAAAAAGCTTTACACAGCCTCTACATGTTTCAGGGCATGAGAATCCAATAGCCCAATGAACAGTTACACTAAATCTACGGTTAATACAAGTAGAGGGTCCCATGTTAATAAATTAGCCTGTTTTCCAGTATTTAGATGTATGGTTATATTTTTCAGGGCAGTTCAGAAATCAATACTTAACATTGATTGGCTGCTTTAGGCAACAGAGGCTCCTAAGATCTAATATAGGACGTTATTTACGGAAAAGTGAAGTGTAGGATTAAATGCATCCGATATGCTGTTACTCATATGTAAGCAAATCTTATACAGTAAAATTCCTTTAGGGTACAAACCCACTTGACGTATTTTGCTGCGTGAATCAGTCTTAAAAATAAGCAGGCAAAACGCAGGTTGGCTTTATACAATTGTTCTGCGTTAAAATACGCAATTGCGTATTTTTGAAGCGTGAAGCTACATGCGTTTTTCGCACAGGTTGTTAACAACTGATGCTTTGCTAACAACAAGCTTCACGCTTCAAAAATACGCAATTGCGTATTTTAACGCAGAACAATTGTATAAAGCCAACCTGCGTTTTGCCTGCTTATTTTTAAGACTGATTCACGCAGCAAATACGTCAAGTGGGTTTGTACCCTTAATCCCACACATGATATTGCTAATCTGACGTTTGTCCAAAATGGTCTTGTGCTAGGTTAGCAAGAGTTTTTGTTAGTCCTAACCTTGAGTTTTTTGGCAGTCAAGTCCATGGTGGTCATTGGAGTTTGACAGCACTTTCTGGTTTTCTGATGATGATGCATAAAAAAAACTAAGAGAATTCAAACACCTTGAGCTATCAGTGGGCTCACTTGAGGCTTTCTGTACTCCCATGTAACAAAACAAAGAAAACATGCTCCAAATGTTTCCTATTTTATTTGTCAGTTTTTACCTTCTTAAAGGAGAAGTCCAGTGATTTCTAAAAGCTGGCAGGGGAAAAATTGATTACAATTAGAAACTTACCTCGCCCCGTGCCCGCGGTGAGCAGCCGTTGGTCCCCCGCCAGAAGTCATTTTCCTCCAAGTTGTGATGATATGAGACTGGGGAAAATGCCTGTCCTGGCTAATGGATTGGCCGCTTAGCCAATCAGTGACTTGAGCAGTGTACCGCCGCACTTACTGACTGGCTGAGCGGCTTGTCTCTTAGCCAGGTCATAGCTTGGACACCTTGGAGATCCTTAAGCCTGGCGGGGGTCCCGCGGCCTCTCACCACTGGAAGAGGTAAGTTGTTCTTGTAATTACCCCGGCTTTTAGAAATTGCTTGACTTTTCCTTTAATTTATAAATGACGGCATAGATCCATACGCAATTGATTGCAATTCAATGTAATTGACTTTTTATTTTTTATTTAAAAGCTATAGAACAGTACAAGTGATAAACCTCCTAAGTCTACAAGCATTCGTTAAAAAGGATGCACCATCAGGTACATCCTCTTTAATCTGACCCAGGGATGGAACCCGCCGTCACGGGGAAGCTGGTGCCGCGGTCTGTTTTTTGAACCGTGGCCCGGCTCCCGTGTAAGGCGCCCTTCTATCCAAGGGTACCGGGCCGGAGCTGAAGCACAGGAGGCGGGCTTCATTAGAACCAATGGAGCCACGTTCTACCTATGCGATTTTAACGGAGCGGCAGTGGGCATACACCTTGTCGACTGTTTCACTCATACAGGGGAACCCCGGTCTTGTGCTTAGTGGCGTTTCAACAAGAGAGAGCCTTGTTAGAAGACCAAAATAGGCACATCATAGAAATTGTGCTTATGCAACATGGCGCTCTGAATTCTAGGAAAATTCTAGGAGAACGTGCATATGCCTCTTTGTTGCTTGGGAAAATTGGTAATCTTCAGCTAAATGTACATATCTGAAATTTTTTTTTTTACCCTAACGTACAACTGTTTGGTCTAAATTAGAGATGAGCGAACCGGGTTCGAGTCGATCCGAACAATCGGTATTTGATTAGCGGGGGCTGCTGAACTTGGATAAAGCTCTAAGGTTGTCTGGAAAACATGGATACAGCCAATGACTATATCCATGATTTCCACATAGCCTTAGGGCTTTATCCAACTTCAGCAGCCCCCGCTAATCAAATGCCGAAAGTTCGGGTTTGGATGGACTCGCATGCTCCAGGTTCGCTCATCTCTAGTCTAAATGCTTACTACACCACTAGATGAATTCTCTTTCAAAAACAGAATAACTGGTTCTCAGTGTACTGGAACCTCCACGGCAAATAAATATGTGACATGACGTTTCTGGATGAATAGGCTAAAACTCTGACACTCCTTGGGGGAGATTTATCAAACGTGGTGTACAGGGAAACTGACCCTGTTGCCCCAGCAACCAATCAGATTCCATCTCTCATTCCTCACAGACTCTTTGGAAAATGAAAGGTGGAATCTGATTGGTTTGATAAATCTCCCCCGATAATTTTACAAAAAGTCTTCCCAGAAGAGTGGGAGCTCCTGTATCCACAAAGAGGGGACGATTTCCTGTTTACTACCTATGGATTTAGAACGGGACGTTCTAACGTAAACTGTAGGTGTCGCATACATTCGTACATAGACACACATTATGTGAACAAAAGTAGTATGTGCGTGTGTGTGTATTGCTTTTTTGGACTCCTGTATACTGTGCACTCAACCAAAGAAACTTTTTTTTCTTTTAAAATAGATAAAATAACTTTTTGCCTGAGATGTTGATCTTCCGAAATCATTTCTGTGAACTGGTTAAATGAACATGGTCTTTTCCTTTCACCTTTTGTTCTAGGCTTATGGGATGTCTGCACTGCCTTTAAACTTGTTTAAAGGTACAAGAAATGTGCATTATGAACGTTTGGAAACCACGGAAGATATTGAAGATGTGAATCTGGAAATTGAAAGACTCCGATCAAAGGTAAGGCTCCTGCGTATTCTTGTTCTTCCTGCAAACAATTGACAGGTAATTTGTTTTACTCCCATTGATGATGTCCAGTAGTTAAGTCATATCTATAATTCATCTTAAATGAACAAGGGCTGTAAAGAGAGTTTGTTAAATTATTGATGCCATTTCTTGCTTCTATAACTCTGCGTCCTGTAGTGTTTCTGACAATACTAGCGCTGCTGATGTTTTGATCAGGGAAGTTGTTAGTCTGTTATTACAACAAAGTCATATATATATATGTTGCAGTGAAATGACAGAATCCAGGGATTTGATCAAATCCCAGGAAATGAAGGAATGAATGCGCCGTTCCATCATTTCCCTAGCCATTTGATCAAATCACTGACCCCTTTCAGGGAAATGATGGAATAAACGATCGATGAGTCGTCCGGCTATATGTTTGGAGGCGGACGGGGGAGCTGGGCAGCACACCTCCCCGGCAGGCATATGGCGGCGGCGGACAGGGAGCAGAGCGGACAGGCCGGGGAAGCAGGAGGCATGTTGCAGGGCGGGGCGAACGGGACTCGAGGTAGACTGGGAGCGGAGCGGCACACCTCCCAGCAAGTGTATGGGGTGAACGGGAAGAGGACAGGCCGGGGGAGCAGAAGGCGTGTAGCAGGGGAAATGAGCAGAACGGAGAGGCAGTGGAGGTGAACAGGGAGCAGAGCAGACAGGCTGGGGGGAGCAGAGATGCGATGCAATGAGCGAATTCTATCTTGCAGGGGGAAATGATAGAGTTCATTCCATCACTTTCCTGAAAGGGGTCAGTGATTTGATCAATTCCCTAGGGAAATGATGGAACGGCGCAGTCATTTAATTATTTCCCGGAATTTGATCAAATCCCTGTTTCTATTATTTTACTGCAACATGTATGTATGTATATATTATGTGTATGTAGTGGTCGCATCATAAACTTACACTTATCCTACCTGTAATCAGGAATTAATATAAATAGCTTTATTCTTCTACAGTCCAGCTATATCTCCCCCCCCCCCCCCCCAACTGTTATACTGTTTTTCCAATAAGCCAGCAGCCTTGCTTTGCCTAATCCTGTCACTGCTAGGAGTGATTAAAGGGAATGTGTTATCAGGAAATGATTTATTTTTTATATAATGTTTTTATGTTAAACCATATATTTTTTAAGAATTTTTGGAGACTTTCTTTTTTTTTCTAATTTTAAATTTTCGATCTATTATAAAATTCTAAAATCTTGCTATTTAAGCAGAGACTTCCGGTTGTCTGTCGTGATAAGAGGAGGTTGCTGTAACGTGATCTGTACAGCATTACAGCGTCATGACACCAGTAGGTAGTTGCCATCAATACAAGACAATAGCAGCTCCCTGTGGAATGACCTTTTCAAAGGTCACAGAGCGCATCATGATGTTTTTACATTCATCTCAAGGGGACAGAGTCTGTCTGTTGTCTATGTCCATGAGTCTTGCCGTAAAGCATGTCACTAAATGCAGTTAAAAACAGCAAATAGTTTAAAAAAAAAAAAAGAAAATAGAAACAGGTTGGAATAAAAGAACCAGTTTTAGTATCTGGCTCTAATCAGTAAAAGAAAATTTAGGTGTCACATTCCCTTTTAAAGGGGTTGTCCGGCGAAAAAAATTATTCACAGAATAACACACATTACAAAGTTATACAACTTTGTAATGTATGTTATGTCTGTGAATGGCCCCCTTCCCCGTGTCCCACCACCCCCACCCGTGTACCCGGAAGTGTGGTGCGCTATACATTACCTGTCACGTGCCGACCACGGTCTCCGATCCTCAGCAGTGACGTCTTCTTCGGGAGGCCAGCGGATCTTCCCGAGTGCTGGCCGCCCTCTGCAGCGTCATCCGAAGCTCAGCCGCGATTGGCTGAGCATAACTGTGCTCAGCCAATCGCGGCTGAGCAGCTGATGACGTGGCCGCGTCATCAGCCGCTCAGCCGCGATTGGCTGAGCACAGTTATGCTCAGCCAATCGCGGCTGAGCTTCGGATGACGCTGCAGAGGGCGGCCGGCACTCGGGAAGATCCGCCGGACTCACGAAGAAGACGTCACTGCTGACGATCGGAGACCGTGGACGACACGACATGCGGTGAGTATAATGCACCACACTTCCGGGTCTAGCGTGGGTGGGGGGAAACACGGGGAAGGGGGCCATTCACAGACATAACATACATTACAAAGTTGTATAACTTTGTAATGTGTGTTATTCTGTGAATAATTTTTTATCGCCGGACAACCCCTTTAAGCTTTTAAATTACCAACCTTTGGTTGTTCACACTTCAACATTGGGAAAATACCACCTAATGTACTCATAGGCTTCTCTCCATATTTGCATCAAAATATTTAGTAAAAGAAAAAAAAAAAAAAAGCAGATGCTTGTTTTTATCCTTCTCAATAACTTTGGCTGCTGGATCTGTATCGCGTTTATTCTACACCAGTATGTCTATATTTTCTTACTACTAAACTTCAGCTGCTGTACACTGGTTGAGTTTGTAAACTTGTAATACTCTGTTCTAGTCTTCCGTGTGAAAGGCATGTATTATTGATGCCTCCTTTATTATTCTTTTTTCTTTAAATCTTAGTGCAGAGATGGAAGGCCACTGTCAAGTAAGGACAGAAAAAATCTTTATAAACTTCAAGAAAAATTGCGAACATTGCAGCGGAAAGAAAGACATCTTGAATCTCATGAAAAGAGGGTCTGGATAAAGTGTTGCAGCATCATGCGACCGTTTAAGGTAAAACTTTTTAAAGAGTCACTTGTCAGCAGGTTTATGGTGTCCTATCTCAGGGTAGCATAAACTAATGACCGAGAAGCTGAACAGAATGATGTATCACTTACATTGTTCGGTGCAGCTGATCCAGAGCTATCCTCCTGAATAACATGGACAATAAGTAGTCCTCTCCATTATGTGCATGAGCCCAGTAGTCCTGGATATTCATGAAAAGCACTTACTCCACCCACCAGCTGCTGATTGGCAGAAATCTATCCATGCTGTGTATAGGCAGTAACTGTCAATCTGCAGCGGGGGGAGGGGTGTGGCAAGAATCCTATTCTCCTGCATATTAGGAGAAAGGCTAAACAGAATGTAATACACTGATCAACCAAGCATCAACCAAGTGACATATTCCCTTTTTAAATGCTTTGAATAATAAGAGCATAAGGAGGACAGCTCTCATGTAGGAATTTGGGTTCATTGTTCCACCTCTGTTTGTGTACTTCATTCCATGTCTATAGAAATGTCCGTTCGGTGTCGAGATCTTTCTTTCTTCCACAAAATTTTCTTGCTGTAGAGTAAAGCCTAATTTTACCGCAAACCAAAATATAATTTCCTTATAAATTCCTAGTTGTGCTATCCTAATAAACGACAATTAATGTACTGTGTGCATGTGTTTAATCGGCCACAGTGATTCCCCAGGTGCCATCTACAATTTCCCAGTGGCATCTACAATAACTGCCCTGATCAGCCATAGCGTTAAAGCCACCACTCTAATATTATGTAGGCCCCTTGGCTGACAAAACACGTGACCTGTCATAGATTTCATAAGACCTTTTAAAATTCCCATGGACATTATTCCTGAGATATTAGCCGTCATTATCTATGAGCGTCGGACTCGTCTGATGCGCGTGCGTCGGGGGGGTTGGGGGGCCGGGTTTCAGCTGTCCGGTCCAGAGGGGGGGTGCCGGTGCTGATATCCGTGTGGGGCGGGGGAGGAGGCAGGGGTGCCAGTGGTTGGGGGGGCTGGCGGGCTCTCACTTATCCGGAATCACGGGCACTTTATCCGGAATTCAGGATAAAAATAGGACGTGTCCTATTTTTTCTGGATCTGTTTTCCGGAACGGACACCCTTCCGGAAAAATCCGGAAGGGTGTCCGTGACTAAAGTGTATGGGTCCGGAAATCCGGATGGTTTTTCCGGACGTGTGAAGGGGGGCCTTTTGGACTACTAAACTTCTTAATAGTGTTACCTAAAGTACAATAGCAGTCCTTTCCTAAGATAAATTGAGTAGGGGAATGATGCTGAGCCACCGTGTTGCTATGTGATACAACTATGTACAGTAGGTACATTTAGCCAGAAACTAAAAAGACAAATTCATCAAGGTATAAAACACGTGTGCTGAGTTACAAATGACCAACAACAGAGTTGGTAGCTTAAAATGATTCCGACATAGCACAAAATTATTCCACAAAAATATATATGTAATTTGGCAAATAATAAGCTATATCTGTACCAAACGGCAAGTAATAAAACAATACATAGTGTCAGTTAATAGAGATGAGCAAACCGGGTTCGGGTTGTAGTTGATCCGAACCTGAACGTTCGGCATTTGATTAGTGGGGGCTGCTGAACATGGATACAGCCAATGACTATATCCATGTTTTCCACATAGCCTTAGGGCTTTATCCAAGTTCAGCAGCCAGCGCTAATAAAATGCCGAAAGTTCGGGTTCGGATCGACTTGAGCATGCTCCAGGTTCGCTCATCTCTAATAGTTAACTCTTCTGCCAAAGCAGGAGGTCAGCTCTGCAGCACCACGTGCTAATGTAATATATGTGTGAGGAAGTATGTTGGCCTGTCCAGGCCCCATACATAACTAACTACAATGAGCTGAATGTTTGGTCACCTGTCTTACAGCCAGCATTAAAGCAACTCTGTACCCTGTACCAAACTCTGCTTCCCCAAACCACTTGTACCTTCAAATAGCTGCTTTTAATCCTAGATCTGTCCTGGGGTCTGTTCTGCAGGTGATGCAGTTATTGTCCTAAAAAACAACTTTATAAACTTGCAGCCCTGTGTCAAATTAGTGTGACCTAGAGTGTGTATGCCCTAGGATTGCACCACCTCTCCATCCCTCCTCCCCACCCTCCTCCATTATTAGGCATTCCCCAGGCAGTATTTTTCCTATTAATCTCCTGTCTGAACAGTACACAGTTGCCTTAACAATCCAGCACATGTGCAGTGTTCACACAGGTGCTGAATAGAAGAAATTGTTCTGGGGGCTTTCCTAATGATGAGGAGGATGGGGAGCAGGGACGGATGGTTGTAGCAATCCTAGGACATGGGTACTCTAGGCCACACCAATTTGACACAGGGCTGCAAGTTTTAAATTTGTTTTTTTAGGATAATAACTGCATCACCTGCTGAACGGATCCCAGGACAGATCTTGGATTAAAAGCAGCTATCCGAAGGTACAAGCAGCCAGGAGGGGCCAGATTTTGGGTACATAGTCGCTTTAAGGTTTTTTTTTTTTTAATCTCTTGTGTAATAGAATCAGACCACTCAGGCCATTGTTGATGCTGAACTACTGGCATGTTTGAATGAATACAATTGGAGTATTCTGTAGTATGGGTACCAGTTTAGTTTTAACTAATTAAAAACTTGTAACAATGTAACAATTTTTTTTTTCTATTTCTTTCTTACAGATTATGTGGGGTCTATTCCTTATTCTTGTTGCCATTTTGATCATAGTATCCCTTTTTCTTTCTAAGTAAGTGTATAATATTTTGGATTTGTTTTTTTTCTTTGAGGATTATGAACATACGTATGTATGACTGTAAAGCATAGTAGTACAATGTACTGAATTTCTGTGCAGCTGAGGTTTATGGGGGCATTGCTGTTCATAAAGATGAATTATGAACCTCTATATAGACCTATCATGAGGGGTTTTCTGGGAAGCATGTTGAGTAGACCTAACCCAGAAGCACTGCACATCCATTTTTTGTTTTTAAATTACCTCCCTCCCTGAGCGTGTGTGTATGTATGTATATATATATATATATATATATATATATATATATATATATATATATATATATATATATATATATATATATATATATATATATATATATATATAATATATTGTGTGTGTGTGTGTGTGTGTATATATATATATATATATATATATATATATAATTATATTAATGTATACATACATACATACATTTGCACTGTTTCATATTTTTTTTTTTTTTTTTTTTTTTTTTTTTAGTATAACAAACTATATTCACTATATTACTATGATATTTTCTATCACAGTAATCATAGTTCAGTGACAGAGACCAAATTGGTCTCTGTCACTTTAAATTTTCAGAGATGGCTGGTTGTGGAGCACACGCGCACTTCATAACCAGCCAGGACGCCGAGGAGGAAGGAGCTCCTAGGATCAGGTGAGTATATGGGGTCCCCGATCACTGCCCCATGCTCTCCGCTACCTCCGGTGGCGGAGAGCATGGGGCTTTCATTCATTTTTCTTTTTTGATCACTGTGAACAGACATTAGTGGACCCTTGGCCCATTCTGTAGATCTCACTCTTATCGACTGAATGAGTATGCTGTATTGTTTTTTTTAAGTAGATTTTTTTCTGCTGCAAGCGGGTGGGGGTTTCAGGAGCGTATTTTACAGTAAATCGCTGTTCTGTGCAAAATCTGCCTCATGTTAATATTCTACCCCAACAACAACTTCTAAATCGCACATAAATATGTTCTCTTTTGTACCAAAGAATTGCATACACACAAGCGTGTCATACCCACGGCTGTACTCATAAGCCAGGGCCCCGATACGGAGATCGACGGGGAAACAGAGGTCTGAACCCCTCAATCTTACATGTCCCGTATACTGTTGATTGGGGACAAGTTAAAGCGACTTTGTACCCACAATCTGACCCCTCCCAAACCACTTGTACCTTCGGATAGCTGCTTTTAATCCAAGATCTGACCTGGGGTCCGTTCGGCAGGGGATGCAGTTATTCTCATAAAAACAACTTTTAATCCTACAGCGCTGTGTCTAACGGCCGGGGCTTACATTTGTATTTGCATTAGACTGGCACACCCTCTCTGTCCTTCCTCCCCACCCTCCTCATCATTAGGAATGCTCCAGGCAGATTGCTTTCTATTCCCCACCTGTGTGTATAATGAACATGGGCTGGATCGTTAATACACCTGTGCAAAGCTCAAACAGCAGTAAATGTTTCTGGATCATTCCTAATGATGAGGGTGGGGAGGAAGGACTGAGAGGTGGTGCCAGCCTAATGCATATACAAATGTTAGACACAGCGCTGCAGGATTAAAAGTTGTTTTTATGACTATAACTGCATCCCCTGCCAAACGGACCCCAGGACAGATCTTGGATTAAAAGCAGCTATCCCAAGGAAGTCGCTTGGGGGGTACAGATTGTGGGTACAGAGTCGCTTTAATTTTGCCTTGACAACCTCTTTAACTACTTAACGACAAAGGGTGTAAATTTACGCCCTATTGCCAGTAAGGGGGTTCAGAACGGGGCCGTGCGGCGACCCTGCTCTGAACCGGTCCGATTGCCGTGCCCGCTAATCAGGTAATCAGATGCAGCTGTCAAAGTTGACAGCTGCATCCGATTACCGGATGCAACCGTACCCTGGTGTCTAGTGGCGGAGATCGCCCCCCGGGACGTTGTCACGGAGGAGCAATCTCTGTATCTTCAGCCGGCCGGAGTCTCCGCCAAGATGGCGCTGATCCCGCCTCGGCACTCGTTTGTTTTCGGCGGCAGCAGCCGAAAGCAAACGAGTGCCTATCTCATCAATCTATGCTGTATAAGTATACAGAGTGTATAGACTAGAAGTCCCCCAGGGGGGCTTCTAGTATAAGTGTAAAAAAAAAAAAAAAAAAAAATAGTGGTGTTGTCAATAATAAAAAGTTCCCCCTCTTCTAATAAAAGTCTGAATCACCCCCTTTTTCCCAGGTTATAAAGAAATAAACATGTTTGCTATTGCCGCATGCGTAATCGCCCAAAGTGTTAATTTATCACATTCCTGATCTCACACAGTAAACGGCGTAAGCGCAAAAAAAATCCCAAGTGGAAAATTGCGCATTTTTGGTTGCATCAAATCCAGAAGAATTGTAATAAATGATCAAAAAGTCGCATATGCGCAATCAAGGTACTGATAGAAAGTAAACATCATGGCGCAAAAAATGAAACCTCACACTGCCCCATAGAATAAAGGATAAAAGCGCTATAAGCCTGGGAATGGAGCGATTATAAGGAACATATATTTGTTAACAATTCGAGAAGAGCGAACCGGGTTTGAGTCGATCCGAACCCGAAGGTTCGGCATTTGATTAGCGGTGGCTGCTGAACTTGGATAAAGCTCTAAGGTTGTCTGGAAAACATGGATACAGCCAATGACTATATCCATGATTTCCACATAGCCTTAGGGCTTTATCCAACTTCAGCAGCCACCGCTAATCAAATGCCGAAAGCTCTGGTTCGGATCGAGCATGCTCGAGGTTCGCTCAACTCTATTAACAATGGTTTGATTTTTTTTTTTTTTACAGGTCATCAGATAAAATAAAAGTTATACATGTTATATTTATCATTTTAATCGTAACGACTTGATGAACATGCATAACAAGTCAGTTTTACCCCAGGGCGAATGGCGTAAAAACAAATACCCCCCCAATTAAAAAGTGTTTGGTGTTTTTTTTTTTTGCAATTTCACCACAGATTTAATTTTTTTTCTGGTTTCACAGTGTACTTTATGAAAAAATCCAGCCTGTCATTGCAAAGTACAATTAGTAGTGCAAAAAATAAGGGCTCATGTGGGTTTCTAGGTGGAAAAATGTAAGTGCTGCGGCCTTTTAAGCACAAGGAGGAAAAAACGAAACCGCAAAAATCGAAATTGGCTCTGTCCTTAAGGGGTTAAAGAAGTACTCCAAGCTAGGGATTTTTTCTGACTATGGCTGGGAAGGAGGTGGATGAGGGCAACGACGTCCACTTGCCTTACCGGTTCCAGGGCCAGGTCTTGGATCGCACTGCTCTGGTCCGCGCTGCCCGGCCGCTTCCTGTCTCTGACATGGGCTTGAGATGTGATGTTTCAAGCCCACTCAGCTAGTCAAAAGGACGCTGGTTGACCTCAGGGAGATCAACCAAAACACCGCAGAGACACCATCACGTGTCTCAACGTCGGTGTATTCTAGAACATTGCCCCCTGGGAAATCAAATATGCAAAAGAACACTGCAGAGACACCATCACATGTCTCGACGTCAGTGAACTAGCCAGACCTTCCCTCCGGGAGGGAACAACCAAGCCAAAGGCGTTCTCCAGTCAAGGAAACTCAGCCAGTCTTTGACAGAGGTGGGATCCCGTCTCTGCCACTAACTGGTTGACCGGGCTTAAAACATCACGCCTCAAGCCCACGTCAGAGACCAGGAAGCGGGTAGGGAGCGGCCGGGCTGGAAAGGGGAGGTAAGTGGACGTCTTTGCCCTCATCCACCTCCTCCCTGGCCATAGCCAGAAAAGCCCCCTAGCCTTGAGTACCCCTTTAAAGGGGGCAATGCATGGTCTCTGATTAATTTCTGATGGTAAAGTGGTTTTCTCACTTGGCTTTGGTGTATTTGCTATTCTTTGTATAACAAAACAACCCAATTTCCCAATATAATTCCTGTTGCTGTTCCTAGATCAGTCATTCAGTAGGAACATTCCTTGTTTATTTATCAAGGGAGAAAGAAATCTGTTGCTGGTCATACGATGGACACGTAGGTGCACAGCTTGTTAGGAAACGCTGACTTTCATACACCTAAAGTCACTGTCATGCATCAAGGACTCCTTTTTATTGTATTGAATGACTGTGAGTAGAAGATATATTCGTAAATTGTACGGCTTTCTATACAAGAAATAACATTTCTTAAACTAGAACTCTTTAAAAAAAAATTGAAAAACCTTAAAGCACAGGTTATCTGCTGTACACATTTCATTGTCTTGTATCAAAGCAAGACTGCATTACCCTGTTTTTTGTTGTTTTTATAATTTTTTTATGAAAAATAAAGTGACTCAGTACCCACAATATGCCCCCCCCAAGCGCTTGTACAGTCGGATAGCTGCTTTTAATCCAAGATCTGTCCTAGGCTCTGTTCGGCAGGTGATGCAGTTGTCGTTATAAAAAACAACTTTTAAACTTTCAGCCCTGTGTCAAATTGTCCTGGCCTAAAGTGTCTGTGCCCTAGGCCTGCACCACCTCTCCGTCCCTCCTCCTCGCCCTCTTCTTCAGTAGGAACGCCCCTGGCAGAATTTCTCCTAATTACAACTTTTCTAAACACTGCACATGTGCCTTAGCTACCCAGCACATGTGCAGTGTTGAGGCAATTGATGAATTGGAGAAATCCTGCCTGGGGCATTCCTAATGGTGAAGCGTAGGGAGGGAGAGGTGGTGCGGGCCTAGGGCCCAGACACTCTAGGCCACGCCAATTTGACTTTGACAATCGGCTGCAAGTTTAATAGTTTTTTTTTTTTTTCTTTTACAACAATAACTGCATCACCTGCCGAACGGACCCCAGGACAGATCGTGGATTAAAAGCAGCTATCTGACTGTAGAAGCGGTTGGGGGGGGGGGGGGGGTAGATTGTGCGTACAGAGTCACAGTTAAGCAGCTTTTTAATATATTTTATCCCTCTCCATTTTCAAGGTTTATTTGCATTCGCTGAACGCAAAATTATTGTTCCCATCCAGATGCTTTAAACCCGTCCTGGTGGCGGCCAGATGACGTGGGGGTAGGGCTAGTTTCCAGGGAATGCTGTGCTATGCAGTACTGAGCCTCTGCATATCGGCAAGAGAGATATAGAGGGAGAGCGAGAGATTATCTAACTATTTAATGGTTGTAGCATATTAGCAAATAAGCCGTAATGTGACCGTAGTAATTGAGAGTCTACTACTTTTATTACTTTACATCACAAAATATTATACCACCTAGGCCAAGGATAAATTAATTTTACATGGTGCTTTAACTTCAAGCCCAATAAGCTTTAAATATGTTCTGAGTAATGATGTTGGAAGTTTGAACTTTCTGCTCGTATTCTCAATCACTAAACATCCACCGAAGAGAATCGGAACATTACCGAAGGCCACACTTGAGGGGGCCTGAGGCATTTGAAATACCTCTGGGAGGGAAAGGGTTAGTATGGCCTATCTATCATAATGAGTATAAATGGTACGTGGAAAAGCTTTTTATACTCTCATTTGGCAGGCAGAAAATATCATCCAGACTTAATGTGCCATGATTATGCCTCTTTAACCTGAACATGTCCTGCAGCTACCAAAAAAGTTGCTAAAGCAGATTAAAATGTTTAAAGTAAACATTTCGCATTTTCACATCGTCTTCACGTACAATAAACGTTTTGGGTACATTATGGGACACCTATGAAAACCGATGCACTGATGATGATACTAAAAATCATACAGCGGTGGCAACCTAGTAGCTGGATTCGTAATATTTTCAATGTTCCTTGATCCCCATTGCAGCTCAGCAAAGGAGTTTTCCCTTTATAGGGTTATGTATACACAATGGGGGGGAATTTATCAAGGGCTTTGCACCTACTTTTAGGTGAATAATTGGATTTATTACCCATTTTCTCCCAAGTTCTATTTATGCACCAGTATTTAAAGTGTCACTGTCAATAGTACAGGTGATTCTAAGAAACCTTGTAATTGGGTTTATTAGCTGAAAAATGCATTTTTATCATGAAAAAAGCAGTTTGAAGCTCTCCCCCCTATCTCCATGGTTTTCTATGGAGAAGGGAGGGGTGGAGGGAGATGAGGCACCAAAACAGGACAACAAAGCGTTTACAGCTACATCACCGGCTATCTCCTCTGACAGTCAGCATTGACCTCTCTGACCTCTGAATTACACAGTTCCTGCTGTGTAATCCTTTGTTCTCTGCTGGCGAATAATTTTCCCTTCTCCCTCCTCCCCCCTCCCCTCTTCCAAAGATTACACAGGGCTCGACGTATTAAGAGTTGTGATTTCCTGATGAGCAGTGGAGTAGAGAGAGGAAGGGAGGAGGGTACCTGGGAAAAGTCTTTTTGAATGCAGATATGGCATATTTACCTAATAATAAACCAGCAGAGAGCACTGTGTCAGACTGAAAATAAAACCACCTTTCCTGCAGGACATATAGTAGCGAATAAGTATGGGAAGACTTGAGATTTTTAAATAAAAAGTTATAAAGATTTGTAATACTTCTGACACCAGTTGATTTGGAAGAAAAAGATTTTCGCTGGATAACCCCTTTAAATGCTGCCAGAACTCCTGCTCCAGCCCCTGATAGGAGCAAGAAGTCTGACAGCAGGGTTAGGCCTCATTCACACGTTCCATGTTCCGCGCGGAACACTGGCGTGGAAGGCCTTTAACGACTCTTCCCCCTGCCGGGGGCTGAATCTATGATAAAATGCTGGGGGGGAGGGGAGTGTACAGATATGCGGCGCGCTGTAATGAAGCAGCTGCCATTACAGCGCGGCGCAAATCTGTACAGTTCCCCCGCTCCCAGCATCTTATCACAGATGGGGGAGGGGGAGTCCGTTACAGGCGCATTCACACATTCTGGAACACTGAATGTGTGAATGTGGACTGTTTTCTTGCAGGTTTCAAATCCACATTGTGGAAAATCTAATTACAATGTGTCCTGACAGGGCCTAATATACCAGATTTTTTTAAACTATAAGATGGTTAGCAAGAAAACATTTTCCTTAAAGGAGAAGTCCTGCAAGTATTTTTTATTAAAGTATTGTATTGCCCCCAAAAGTTATACAAATCCCCAATATACACTTATGGGAAATGCTTATAAAGTGCTTTTTTCCTTGCACTTCCTACTGCATCAGGGCTTCACTTCCTGGATAACACGGTGATGTCACTTCCTGGATAACACGGTGATGTCACAACCAGACAGCCAGAGGCTGTGGCTGCTGGAGAGGATGATGGCAGAGGGATGCCCTGTGTCCCCCTGCCATCATCCTCTCTAGCAGCCACAGCCCGCACAGCTCTGGGAGTCGGGTCGTGAGATCACCATTTAATCCAGGAAGTGACATCACCATGTTATCCAAGAAGTGATATCACCATTTTATCCAGGAAGTGCAGGGAAAAAAGCACTTTATAAGCATTTCCCGTAATAAGTGTATATTGGCGATTTGTATAACTTTTATGGGACAATACAATACTTTAATAAAAATTTTCACTGGACTTCTTCTTTAACCCAAGGTCCAAGCCAATTTTCGTTTTTGCGCTTTTGCTTTTTCCACTTTATGTTTAAAAGTCCATAGCGCTTGCATTTTTTCACCTAGAGACGTATATGAGCGCTTATTTTTTGTGAAACCAATTGTACTTTGCAATTACAGGCATAATTTTTCCATAAAATATGTTGTGAAACCGGAAAAAAATCATTTGCGCTGTCAAATTGAAAAAAAAAAACGAATTTGTTTTGATTTCGGGGAGTTTTGCATTTACGCCGTTCGCCCTATGGTAAAACTGACTTGTTATGCATGTTCCTCAAGTCGTTACGATTACAATGATATGTAACATGTATAACTTTTATATTATCTGATGGCCTGTAAAAAATTCAAACCGTTGTTAACAAATATATGTCACTTAAAATCGCTCCATTCCCAGGCTTATAGCGCTTTTATCCTTTGGTCTATGGGGCTGTGTGAGGTGTCAGTTTTTGCGCCATGATGCGTTCTTTCTACCGGTAACTTGATTGCGCATATACGACTTTTTGATCGCTTTTTATTACATTTTTTCTGGATTTGATGCGACCAAAAATGCGCAATTTTGCACTTTGGAATTTTTTTGCGCTTAGCCGTTTACCGTGCGAGATCAGGAATGTGATTAATAGTTCGGCCGATTACGCGCGCGGCGATACTAAATATGTTTATTTATTTATTAATTTATATTTATAAAATGGGAAAAGGGGGGTGATTTGGACTTTTATTAGGGGAGGGGATTTTTTATTAATAAAAACACTTTTTTACTTTTTTTTTTTACATGGACTAGAAGCCCCCCTGGGGGGCTTGTATATACATAGCACTGATCTCTCATAGAGATCAATGCTGTGTATATACACAGCAAAGATCCATGAGATCGGTCACAGATTGCTATGGCCTGCTGCAGGCCATAGCAATCTACTGCCGAGCCGGGATCAGCGTCATTCCGACGCTGAGGCCCGGCACGGCCAGAAGAACGGATCTCCCCCCCGCGATCGCATCGCGGGGGGGAGATCCGACCCACTAGACACCAGGGATAGTGTGCATAAAGCACTTCAATGCAGCTGTCAGGTTTGACAGCTGCATTGAAGTGCTTAATTAGCCGGCGCGGGTCCCGTTGCCGCGCCGGCTAATTAAGCACTTCAATGCACAGAGGCGCTGCACATGTCAGCCGGGATCAGCGCCGTTCAGAGCGGGGTCCCGGCGGGACCCCGCTCTGAACACCCCCCCGCGGCGCCATGACGTATTAGATACGTCATGGGTCGCTAAGGGGTTAAAAGTGCCTGCATCCTATGGTACGTAGGCGGGATGGCCATACATTGTCAGAGTGCCCTGGCTGCTTCCCTAATGACTGAGATACCAGTACAATCCATTCATAGCTTTATAAGCCTCCTTTCTTTTACCGGGTACTGAGCTTGTAATTCGTGTCAGGTAGCAGAGGAAGCCGGATGCAATCTGCACATCACATCCAGCTATCTACACCAACAGAAGATCCCCAGGACCAACATACCCGACCAGAAGACTCTGGGTTCCTTTACACACACAGATTTATTTGACAGATTTTTGAAGCAAAAGCCAGGAATGGGTTTGAGAAGAGGAGAAATCTTAGTCTTTCCTTTATGACCTGTTCTCTGTTTATAGTCTGTTCCTGCCGTCTGCCTGGCTTCAAAAATCTGTCAGATAAATCTCTGTCTAAAGGCACCTTTAGGTCCAGGACTTTCCATGTTGTCATGAGAATGCAGTTAGTGACATGCTGGGGACGGAGCCAGACTGCTAACTACTAGGTACCTGTGGCAGGGACGACTTTTATTAAAAAGTATATGCTTTCACATCACTGCCTTACCGTTCCGGGACTTCAGCTGGGCTCCTTGACCTCCATCTGCATTAACTCCCAAGATTTGGCTGATGGATTGCCTGCTCAGCCAGTCTGTGATTGGGCGGGACACCATTGCAGTCACTAATGGGCTGAGCGGGCAATTCATCATCCGGGTCGGGTATTTACCCTTGAGTTGTGACTACATTGCAACCTGGGGGGAGGAGGGGGGAATGGGTTCTGGTGAAGGTTTTGGAGCCTGTGGCAGAGCACTGCAGAGGCACGGGAAGAGGTAAGTAGTGTATAGTGTGTGTGTCCCGCTCCTCCCTGCTGGCAAATTATCATTTTCTTCTGACTTCTCCTTTAAGTTTTAGAAACAAATTGCTTGTACCGTTATCAAGATGTACAATTTTTCAATTTGATCTTTTTGTTTTTGTTTAGCCTTGACAAAGCTCTTCATTCTGCTGGTATTGATACTGGATTCGTTATCTTCGGAACAAACATAACAAACCCATTGAATATTCTTCTTCCGGTTCTACAAAGGGTTAGTAACCTATCCTTATCCGTATCCATATACTGAAAATGTCTGGAGCAATTAAATTAATTGGTTTGGAATACGGACAACTTTTTAGCTACATTTCGTCTAGAACTTACCACGTGTAAAGCCTTGACAGCATGAGGAAAGGTTAAAACAGACTGGAGGGGCAGAGAAAGCATTTTTCATAGGAAACGCTCACTGAGCTCTGAACTTGCAGGTCTACAAGCTGAGGTGTTGGAGGAAACCAGTCGTGAAACTAAAGCGATGCAGAATTTGCCAACAACCCAGCACAACTTGATTTTCTAGTCTTTTAAACATAGGTTTATTTTAAACCTAAATTTCCCGTCTTGGACCACCCCAAGCGCATTTTACTTGTTGCCTTCTACAAATAGACAAATATACTGTAGTTTGTAAATTCTACAGGTTCTGTATAATACAAACAATTCATAAGTATAATGTTCACTAAGGAAAATTGCGGCTACTTTTCCTGGTATTCATATGTCACCTTGCCACAGAAATACAATAACTATTGGGTAAACATGTATACCACCAATCTAATATAGGTATATCCTGGCAGACACCAGATAAAGCATCTGCAATATTCCTTTTTTTTTTTTTTTTTTAATACACAGCTTCATGCTCCAATCACATCAATAGCATCCATAGAGGTCATTGAAAAAATTGTTCCTCTACAAGAGCGCTTTAGAAGTTTCCTTAAAACAATACATTAAGAGGATTCTCCGGAGAGCACTCCACAAAATGCTTAGGTGCACCAGAGGGACTCCTTGTCTCCGGATGATGTATATCATACATGTGTTCACATATCCTCGTTTTAAGTGTTTTACTCGTGCAGCCTAAATAACTCTAACTGCATTCAGTGCAAAGAATCATGTAGCCCACTTTCTTGAACTGCAAAGGTTGCAAAGATTTAACAATTTTCTACTGTTGGTAAAATACTTACATGGTCTTGCATAATGGTCGGTATTGCAAGGTATGTGCCAACACTTAAAGTGTCAATGTCGCTTTTTTTATTTGCCGAATTCATTAGTACAGGTGATTTTAAGAAACTTTGTAACTGGGTTTATTAGGCAAATTTGCCATTATCTGCATTCAAAAAGACTTTCCCCAAGCCCCCCTCTCTCTCATTCACTGCTCATTATCAGGAAATCTCGACTCTTTCTTTTACATCAGTCATTCCCTGGAGTCATTCTATGGAGAGGGGAGGAGGAAGGAGGGAGATTAGTTGGCGGCAGAGAACAAAGGATTACACAGTGGGTGCTGTGTGAAAGTTGTATAGAGAGGTCAGTGCTGACTTCAGAGGAGATAGCCCAGTGATGTAGCTGTAAATTAACTTTGTTGTCCTGTTTTGGTGCCTCATCTCCCTCCACACGTCCCCTCTCCATAGAAACAATGAACACAGGGGGAAGAGCTTAAAACTGCTTTTTCACTATAAAACTGCATTTTTCAGCTAATAAACCCAACTACAAAGTTTCTTAAAATCGCCTGTACTATTGATTTCTGCAAAAAAGAATTTCGAACGACAGTGACACTTTAAAGAAACCTTTTGTGTGTAACCATGTCTATTGCTAACTTAAAGGGACCCTGTCACCCCCGCTCCTGGACCCGCTCCTGTTGCCAAGATATCGCCGCCGGCAGCCCAGCGCACGCTCATCAGAGATGACTCCGACACTCATAGAGAATGAATGGGACCGTCATTCTCTATGAACAACGGACTCCTCTCTGATGAGCGCGCGCTGGGCTTCCGACTGTGATTTACAGATGATCTATTGGTGTGGAATTGGGATAATTCAGTGATCAAGTCCTTTCTAGAATATGTAAATGCTGATGTATGGGGCTTTCAATCTTCATCTACCACTCTATTCCAATGAAATTGTGTAATTTTTCTTGATCTTGAGCTCATACATGAACGTAAGCCAATTTCGGGCAATGTCACCTTACATGATAACAGTATTATTCTAACCGTACTCTGTGGTCCTTACCGATTAGGCAAATTACACGCATTAAAAGAAATTGCGGTTCTATAGAAACGTATGTTAAGGAAAAAACTCTCCACAGGCAAAGTGGATTTGCTAATTGGATGCTAAACTGGGAGTGCAGTAGGGTAGACACACGGGACAGTCACACTCGCTTGCATAAAACATCTCATGATAGTAAGTATAGGGACAACAAACCCATACCAGTAACAAGATATAGTCCACAATTTCATTTTTATGGCAGACATGTGTCCTTGTTAACCATCACTGGGATTGGGGGGGTTGGTTGCTCCTGGTTTTGGTTGAAAAAAGACTGACGGAAATACTAATGACCCTTGAGAAAGTCCCAAGTAGTGGACGGAACGCGTATGGTTTATTACACCCCGGACTGAGACTCCCTTATTTGCCCTGATTGGTTGATTTTGTATAGATCTACACTATACCCACTTAGGGTGGGTTCACACTGCGTTTTTGCAATCCGTTTAACGGATCAGTTTTTTTTTAACGGACAAAAAAAAGTGTCGGCAACGTTTGTGTCCGTCAAAAAAAAACTGATCCGGTTTTTTTTTATAATGGAAGTCAATGGAAAAACGGATCAAAACGGATGCACACAACTGTATCCGTTTTTTGAAAAAACAAAACGGATGAAAAAAACGGATTGCAAAAGTGCAGTGTGAACCCAGCCTTAGTTGCGTACATTATATTGATTGCACTTAGCACTTTTTTATTACGTTTTGTATCTTGATTGTTCATGCACTGGCATTTTGGTGTTTCTAAGTATTTGTATTTATCATAAATTAATCAATTATTGGGCAGACCTCATATATAGGGGTAGTCTTATGTATTGTATAGGTCAGGGAGTGAGCTGAAGCTACTACCTACAGCTCTAGATGTTTTGGGGAGGTTTTAATTGTTTTTAGGGGTTTAGGATCATGTATTTCGGATTTCTTTGTATGAATTTTTGTATTTATTTTGCTATTGTTTTGATGATTTTTGGTGTGCCAGCCAGTTTGCTATATATACTGTGTTTTGTACATATTGGAAATACTATGTGTGAACATAGGCTATATCTTTCTTGAACTGCAACAGTTACAATATAGTCTTCATGATTGTTTGCATTGGATGCAATAAGAGTTATGTAGGCTGCAAGGGTAGAAAGCTTAAAATGAGGATATGTGAACACATATCCTGGACTTGTGTGTTCCGATTGGAATAAATCAATGTAGGGAGCTCCTCATTTATTACTGATCTTAACCCAGCTAAACTATTCACAGATAGGACAGATGTCCATGTGATCTTATGAGAATTTGTTTAGTATTAAAGAGGTTGTCCGGGATGAATTGGTTAATAGCAATTCTGCCAGTGCTGGGGGGAAGGGAGGGTCCGCTCTCTGCCAATGTCAATGTTTTAGCAACATCCGCTGATGTACCGCTCCGACCAGAAATGGGCCATTGCCCATTGTCCTACCGGGCTGTATGGGGTGTAATTTTTTCCGCCATGATCTCTAGTTTTTATTAATACCATATTTGTGAAGATCGGACATTTTGATCACTTTTTATTTATTTTATATACATGGTAATCCGCGCACTTTTTTCCCTCTTTTCGTCTAAGCCGTTCGCAATGACGATTGTTATATTTTAATAGATCAGACAATTACGCACGCTACGGTATATTATATGTTTTATTTATATAATAGGAAAGGGGGTGATTTAAACTTTTATTGGTGGAGGGGTTTTGGGGTAGTGTGTTAGTGATTTTAACTTTTTTTTTTTTTTTGTAATACAAAACATACTGTAATCTATTCCTGCACTTTATGCTAATTTATGTCATCTAGCCATTTGGTGTTTCTTCCGGTCCATGTAGTTACGGCCCCAGGGCTGGGTTTCACTGTATTCACACCTCTATGGGCATGATTTACAGCCCTGTGTCATGGAAACATTATCCAGAGGCAGGCCTGGCATTGCGCAGTAGCTGCGATGTTTTCCTTCTGATGGACATGCGCAATACACCGCCATCCAATCCCCGCTGTACTGCGCATGTCCGAAACAGCCTCGGACACTGATGGCCTTGGACTTTGTTTTACAGAGTGTTGCCAAAGGGATTATTTCGACCCGGCTGCAGCCACCACAGAATAACACTCCTTTCGTTTGTGGTAGGTGCGGCAGGGTAAAAAAAAATCCAATGCTATTTCGGACATTTGCAGTATAGCGTGGATAGGATGCCGCCGTACTGCACACGTTCATGAGGATGAAGACGTTTGAGCAGCTACACAATTCCAGGCCCGCCTCTGGATGATGATTCCATGGCACAGGCTTGTGAATCACGCCCATAGAGGTGTGACTACAGCAAAACCCATCCCCAGGACCATGACTACTTGGCCCTGAAGAAGCACCCAGATAACTGGATGACGACAGTTATCATACAGCGTGGGGAAAAAAATCTGTGTGCTTTTAGGGTATACCAGGCAAGGACAGGCGCTATAGATACATTTGGATGCATCAGCATAGATTTATAGCGTTATAATTGTTTCTCAGGTGATTGGTTTCCTTTTAGTTACTTGATTCAAGTTATTTTTGTTTCTAGGACCTGAAAGCAACAAAGTGTTTAAAAGTTGTTATTCACTTTAACTTAAAATTTGCTTAATATTCAATGTGCACATGAAAATGAACATATGAGAGTGGTAAAATTCTTTATCTCTTATTGTTTTAACTTTTTAGTTACATTTATTAATATATCTATTTTTTTTTTCTTCTAGGTTTTCCCTCTAGATTATATCCTGATTACAGTTATTATAATGTACTTCTTCTTTACGTCAATGGCTGGCATCAGAAATATGGGTATATGGTTCTTCTGGATACGGGTAGGTGATTTTAATTGATTTGTGTTGATAAAATATTTTTTTTAACCTATTAATATATTTCAGCTTATTGCACTTTTAATAAGATCTTTTTTTTTTATGCTCTTGGATGTGACCGTGATAGTGGGGCACAACCTTTGTACCTACATATGAAGTGGCAGCAGTAGTAATGGGCATAACACACCACAATTCTTGTGGCAGTCACCAGTTGTATTGTGCCTTGTGGTCATTGCTGCTCTATAGCAGGTATCGGGAAGATTTAAGCTGTTTAAGCCTTGAGACACCTTACGTAACTAAGGACCATATTACGGGTGAATCAGGCCGATTATCACTCTGTGTAATCGACTGATCATTTCTTTAGGTCCAGAAAAAAAAATCATTGGACGGGCATGTCTACGTGTAATAGCGATGCGCGGCCAATGGCTGATGATTGAAGTATGAAATATTTATGTATTTACTTGCCTTACCACGGTCCCGGGTGTCCTCGGGCCTTCTCCGGTCTGATAAAGTTTAACAGATTTGGAGCTGACAAAACAAAATATATAATCGTATTATATAATTATCATATTATATTACAATTTTTTTTTTATTTTTTTTTTATACCGCTTTACATGCTTACCTATGTGCAGAAGCCAACTACCATTAAAATATGTTAGTGTGTAGTCTGATCCTGCAGTCAGGTGTTATTCCTTTCCATCTGCTTTTTGCTTCTTTCTAACCTGCTCACTCCTTTGTCTCGCTAACCCGCTGTCTGCTGCTAAGCAAGAAGAGCAGATGGAAGGGACTAACACATGACTGCAAGGTAAGACTTCACACAGACTCTTTGTAGTCGGCTTCTGTGAAGCATCAGCCTCCTTTGTACACGTACATTAGCACTGGAGCTCTATGCTCTGAATGGTGGGATATTTTTAATGAAGAGTAATTTCAAAGTTGCTTAATCTTTTTTTTTAATACGTTGAAGCAAAAAGTACACAAAGGGAAAAAAAACAGATTTTGCTGCAAGGTTAAGATAGGAATTAGTTTTATTCTTATTGCATATGGTAAGGATTTTGTCAGTTAAGTTAATGGAATCAAATCAGTTATCGAGTTTATAATGTATGTTTATCCCCAAAAGCTAGACAGCTTTATTTTGGATTTGATGACAGATTGGCCCTAAAATTTATCATGCTTTTCTAAAAGTTTTTTTAGCTCCAGAAAGCAAACTTATCTACTATGTTCTATATTGAGAGAAGTGGACTGCACCACCCACGCAATCTCCGACACCTGGGTCCGTAGTGGAGGTTGGCAGCGTTAGCCGTCAGGACTGCTAGTGACAGTGGTGCACTGCTGATACAGAAACGTAATGTAAAACAATGAGGTTAAAAGAGAAACTGGCACTCACCGATGTGCCTCTTCTGGCCAGTTTATTCAAAGTTACTTCATAAGTGCAGGGAGGGGGGAGCGTAGAGCAAACACGTCCTCACAGGTAGATTACAATTCGTTCACGCGATGACGTGCTTCTTCCGGTCCGTAGACCGGAAGAAGTGCTTCATCGCGTGAAACAATTGTAGTCTACCTGTAAGGACGTGTTTGCTCCACACTCCCCCCTCCCTGCACTTATGAAGTAACCTCGAATAAACTAGCCAGAAGACACACATCATTGGTGAGTGCCAGCTTCTCTTTTTTTTCTCATTGTTTTACCTTATCTGCTATCTTGTTTTAGGCACCATAACTAGATGAAAACTAGAACTTTAGTAATGAAAAACTGACTCCTTTATTCTATATAGAATTAAAGATATGAATGTAAAATTTAAAAGAAAATTTACATTATTTGAGCGTTTTTTTTACACAGTACTTTTTGTCTAACTGAAAGGGAAATAGCCATAAATTCCTTTTATTTCTATCAAATGACAAAAGGGGGTTGTTTGTTTACATGTTGTCACACTGAACAGCCATGACCATGGCCATGTAAGAGAAGGTTAAATATCATACTTTCTGTTTTCAACGTTTGTTAAAATACTTGTGTCATGTTAACAGTTGTACAAGATTCGAAGGGAACGAACGAGACCTCAAGCTCTTCTCTTCCTCTGCATGATCCTATTGTTAATCGTCCTTCACACTAGTTACATGATTTACAGCCTGGCACCACAATATGTCATGTATGGAAGCCAGAAATATCTGGTAGAGGTAAGATCTGATTTTTACTTTGAACACATAAACATGTCAGTTATTTCAATGGCATTTACTCACAGTGGTATAGCAATCAAAACAATTTACTCACACGTTCGAGCC